>NW_003852439.1:7559307-7560879 GCF_000181295.1 Otolemur garnettii
TGGAGGTTGCTGTGAGCTGTGACGCTACGGCACTCTACCCAGGGCAACAGCTTGAGGCTCTGTCTCAAAAAGAAAAGAAAAGACACTTTATAAACTTAAAAATAATAAAATCATACAAAAACTAGTTCTGTGGTATAAAATAGTCTTTTTTAAAAACGTGTATTCTGCTGCTGTTGGTTGGAGTGTTGTGTGTCTGTTAGGTTCTTCTAGGTTATAATGTTGCTCAAGTCTTGGTTCTTCAGTTTCCCTCTGGTTTTTATACCCATTATTAAAAGTAGGACATCATGTATCCAAGTATTATGGTGTAACTGTTTGTTTTGCCACTGTTGGCTTCATATATTTTGGAGTTCTGATGTTTGTACACATGTAATTTGTTATATGTTGGTGAACTAACCCTTTTGTCAACATGTCATCTGCTTCTTGGTCTCCTGTGATTATTAGTACAGCCACCCCAGCTTTCTTTTGGTTGTTTGCATAGAATCTCTTTTTCCTTCCCTTCTTTTCAACCTTGCATCTTTAGATGGGCAACTGACAGCGTGATCCTGTTTGTTTTTCTACTTGTTCACCTTTCTGTGCCTTTTGTTTTTTTGTTTTGTTTTGTTTTCAGTTTTTGGCCAGGGCCGGGTTTCAGCCTGCCACCTCTGGTATATGGGGCCAGGGCTCTACTCCTTGAGCCACAGGCGCTGCCCGCTTTCTGTGCGTTTTGAATGGAGTTAAAGAGAAACATGGAAATGGCAAATGTGTCTTGAGGCTTCCTCTCATTTCCTTCATTGTTGCCTCTCTCTGTTGTCATGACATATTTTTATTCCCTTTCTTATATATTGTTGTCTTTTTTTTTTTTGAGACAGAGTCTTATTGTCGCCCTTGGTAGAGTGCCGTGGCGTCACAGCTCACAGCAACCTCAAACTCTTGGGCTTAAGCGATTCTCTTGCCTCAGCCTCCCAGTAGCTGGGACTACAGGCGCCCACCACAACGCCTGGCTATTTTCTTGTTGTGGTTGTCATTGTCATTTAGCTGGTCCAGGCCGGGTTCGAACCTGCCAGCCTCGGTGTACATAACCACTGTACTACAGGTGCCGAGCCTCTGTTGTCATTTTCTTTGTGGTTACCTTGGGGACTAAATATGACATCCTAAAGTTGTAAAATCTTTTTTTTGTTTTAGAGACAGAGTCTTACTTTGTCACCTTCACTAGAGTGCTATTAGCATCACAGCTCACAGCAATCTCCAGCTCTTGGACTTAGGTAATTGTCTTGCCTCGGCTTCGCAAGCAGCTGGGACTACAGGCGCCCGCCACCCTCAGTATATGGGGCTGGCACCCTACTCACTGAGCCATAGGCACTGCCCAAGTTGTAGAATCTTAAATTTGTACCAACTTTATTCACCGACATTAACTACAGTCTGTACGCCACAGCCATTTGTCATAGATTACACTTTCATAGTGTATCCCCTAGCATAGATATATTATAATTAGCTTTTCTGCATTTGTCTTTTAAATCCTGTAGATTGACAAACTTGCCCACATACCACTGCCAGTGGAAATAGATGTCTCCCTATCCAGCATGTAGGCATTAT
>NW_003852439.1:7561169-7572259 GCF_000181295.1 Otolemur garnettii
CCACCTTAGGTGTGTGTGGCTGGCTGGCACCTTAGCCACTTGAGCCACAGGCGCTGAGCTGGACTCCCAGCTTTTAACTAGGGGTGTCTTAACCTTGTCTGTGAGGACAGTGTAGCTGATGTACAGTTCTCAGTTGCTTTGTCAGTTTCTTTCATTTGAATGGGCTAGGCGATTAGTTGTTGAAAATTCATCTGGGAAAGCAGGCTATTCTGACTACCTTTGCAGACTAGTCCTGTGTGGCACCATCCTTCCCCTGTGGTCTGGGGGGAGGATTGCTGTTCTTGGGTCTATGTGTACATGGCTGCCTTTCAGTGTCTGTGTCTCTGGAGTCCCATCCCAGCTCCAGCTGGTTGTCTGTGGTCTGTTGCACGTCCTCTGGGCACCTGTTGTCTCTGCTGCTTTCTGGGGCAGCCCCAGACAGGACCGGTCGAGGTGGTGAGGCAAAAATCCTCCTCACTGCCACAGAGGGCAGGCACAGACACCACAGGGCTCAGCCTGCCAGTTTCCAAGTGGCGTTTTGCTGGTTGGGTGTTCATTGGGCTCCTGGAAACCAGTGTTAACAGTTCGTGCAAAGGTAGCTCAGTGGGTTTCCAATGGTTGTTTCCACAGGGAAACGAGCTTGGAGCTCCTGGGTCTGGCATTTTGCTGATATCACTCAAGCTCTTGTGCTTCACTTTTAAGGTTTAAATCAGCTTGGCATTCCCCCCACCCCCATGGTACATCCCCCTCTCCCCGTTTTGCTGGGGATCTGTTTTCCCTTCTGGCCTGGCCCAGCCTCTGTGCTGGGCTCAGCCTGCCACACTCTGTTCTCCTAGGGCCTGAACGACTCTTCAGACTCGCTGGCAAGTGTTTCAGCTTGGTGGAGGCCACGTGAGTGTGGGGCAGTTGGGCGGGGCGGGGTGGGGTGGGGTGGGGGTGAGATGGGATTGGGCCCTGATACCACCTATGCCCCTAGGTACAAGTACGAGTTCTGTCCATTCCACAATGTGACCCAGCATGAGCAGACCTTCCGCTGGAACGCCTACAGTGGCATTCTCGGGTGAGCTGGGGGACAGGCAGGCAGAAGCCTCCGTGACTGGTGCCTGGCCTCATGTGTTCTACTCCCTGCAGCATATGGCAGGAGTGGGAAATCACCAACAACACCTTTGCTGCCATGTGGATGAGGGACGGTGACTCCTGCCGCTCCCAGAGCCGCCAAAGCAAGGTGGGGCTGTGAGGACAAGTGCCTGGGCAGAGGGGCCTGTGCTCCCCCAGTCCACCCACGAAGTTCCCCTCCCCAGGTGGAGCTTACCTGTGGAAAAAGCAACCAGCTAGCCCACGTGTCGGAGCCGAGCACTTGTGTCTATTCATTGACATTTGAGACCCCCCTCGTCTGCCACCCCCACTCTTTGTTAGGTAGGATGCTGGGTGGTGGCTGGGTGGGGATACTAGGGTTTGGCTGATCCAGTCTTGGGTCCTTAGTGTACCCGGCCCTGCCGGAGGACCTGCAGCAGCGGTGGGACCAGGTGGAGCAGGACCTGGCTGATGACCTGATCACGCCCCAGGTGAGCACAAGGTCGGATGGGTGCCCCAGCTGGCCCATTCGGAACCTGTGTGCTTCATCTGCTTCCTCTGCCTTCAGGGCTATGAGAAGTTGCTGAGGGGACTTTTTGAGGATGCTGGCTATTTAAAGACCCCAGGAGAAAGTGAACCCACTCAGCAGGAAGGAGGTCCTATGGGCCTGGGGCTTGAGACCCTGGAAAACTGTAAAAAGGTACAGAACTGGGGGAGAGGGGTCCCTGGACATGACAGCCTCCCACCAAGTGGCTTACTTTTCCCTCTCTTAGGCACATAAAGAACTGTTGAAGGAGACAAAGAGGCTTAAAAATCTGCTCACCCAACACGGCATCCCCTACACAAAGCCCCCAGGTAAATCAGACCTGGGTGAGGCACCAAGCCCACCCTGCTTCCTCCTCCTGGTCCCCTGTGTGGGGCCAGGGCCTGACATACCACTCGGTGTTCTGACAGAAACCTCCAGCTCTGAGCGCTTGGGCCACAAGACACCCACAGACAGATCCCCTGAGCAACTGGGAGGTGATCCAGGACTACATGGGAACTTCCTGTGACCCAGAGCCTCAGACCCGAGGCGTAGGGCAGAGGCGAAGGCAGCACACTGCAAGTCAAGAGGCCCCTGGGCAAGTACACTACAGTAGAGAGGCATGGCTCCCCTCAGACCACGTGCGGATGCTCCCAGGGACTGATGGCCAGTCTTAGTTTGTACCCAGAGATATAGACAAAATAAAGATTCAAAGTTTTAATTCTCATACTGATAAAAATAACTCCATGAATTCTGTAAACCATTGCATAAATGCTATAGTGTAAAAAAAACTTAAAAACAAGTGTTAACAACTTGAAACAATTCACTACAAGTAAATGATTATACATTATAAATACTACCTTCTTGGTTAAGAAAGTTCCATTCAAATAACATTCTTATCTAAATACTTGAAACAAACATTGGGGGTTTCTGTAAATTAATCCACATTAAGCGTCCACACCAAACAAAGATCTGCTGACCAGTTACATGAACACTGTGACGCTGTTAATGTTAACTGCTAAGATTCAACACTAGGGTGACAACAGGTAACAAGAACAGGGGTGTAACCTGTCAGGGCACGGCGGCAGTGCCTACACCCAGTTCTCCCCCCTCACTCGAGACAAGCCATTCAGCTCAACCTCTGAGGCCAAGTGGGTTGGGGGAGCTCCCAGGACCTTCCACCCACCAGTCACCTGGGATCAGTCCCAGAGGCCTCAGCCATCAAAAGATTAGAGCCAAGAACTAGAGTAGGAAAGGACCCCACGTGGGCAGTACCCAGCATCTGCTACCACCCCCAACCCTGACAGTGCCCATGCAGCTCAGGAATTCCACTCCCAGGCAGTTCTTTGGTCTTCCCACAGCACACGTATCCTCAGAGCTGGTCCTGATCTTGAATGTGTACTTAGGGATGCCTATGGGCACTGCCACCTTCATCTCCCAGCCGCCGCCACCCCCAGAATATGTCCTGGAGACATGCTCTGGAGACTAGCCAGATTCCACAGAAAAAACTGACCAGAATAGCTTACTCCTAAAGCTTAATTATCCTTAATTGTTTATAATTTGAAAATGCCTAGGCTAGATATCATTAATAAACATTGTCTTGTTCCAATGAAGACCAAAGGCTTAAAATGGGAACCAAGTGCATAAATAATAAAAATAATTTTAAACAGTGATAACAGTAGCACAAAATATATGTAACTTCTAGGTACTGAGCTAATAAATCATCACTATAATTAAAAACAAACTAGACTTACTAAAACCCAGTCCATAGTTATCTTTAGCAGTGGACTAGCTGCAGACTGCCATGGACCCACTTCCTTTAAAATGATAAAACTTTTCTATCAGTTTGTTTTACATTTAAAAATGTTCCTAAAACTCCTACTATATTAAATACATTCTAATTTGGTCACTGATAAAAATTTTTACCTAGTTACTTTGCACTTTGAAAAATGCTATTAAAAGTCTTTGGCAAAGCCACAGCAAGTAGAAATGTGTCAGTGTTCACTTCTTGAGGTGGGGGGGGGTTGGTGGTCTGGAGCCTGCTCCGGCTAGCACACCCCTTCTGGGTCCAAATCCACCTCCTGGAGCACTGGGCCTGGGTAACCACAGACATTTTCCCCCCAAACCCCCAAGTTTTAGGGGAAGTCCCAGTCCTGATCAGAGAAGGTTCCAGTCACCACATGAGATATATTCTCAGTAGCATTTCTGCTGCAGGCTGAGGCTGGGTGGCCACTCCTGGGCTAAGAGACCATGGCCACCAAAGCCTTCGGCTGGTCACATGGACATACATGTACATCGTGACAGTGTTGGTTCAAACCATCACGCTGGACTATGGTACACACCCCCTTGAGAGTCTCTCATGTCATCAGGAGCCGTAGGTGGTCTGTCTCCCAATTCCCAGCCCACCACCCCTGGCATGAGCCAGGGGCCCAGCAGTGTCTGAGAAGTCACAAAGCACCATTGCCACTACTGATCTAAGTAATCAGAAGACAGTTTCTTAGAAAGTTAACTTAAAAAATTTATAATATTCGATCTCTTCTGTTGCATTTTTCATGAATGTCAACTTCTTTCAGAGTTTCAAGAGAAAAAATAAAACCAGATGAATTGTTTCCTTCACTCTGCAAGGCATAGGCACTTAGAAAAAGTGGCCACAGATTACATAAGTGCATGACAGGCGCCCTCAGTGTCACTTTACGACACTGAAATGTGAAACTCCAGTTACATGTGCACTAGCACATTAGGAAAATTAGCTCCTTTCATAAAATTAAAAACATCTAAGTGTATACATGTCTTTCAATAATCACTCTCTGCTTATAAATACTATTTGCACTTAATTTGAAAACTATAAAAATCCTAGGTCTTATTACTAGATAAATGCTCAATTTCAGATATGAAATCTAATATATTTACCATACTATGAACAATACACTGATAGGAAATATTAAGTTCACAGACACATATAAAGCTTCATATCACATATTAAAAAACAATGAACCTAGAAAGCAGCTTAGAGCAATTGATAACATGTAACTAAACTTCTCACTTTACAAAGTGCTTTGACTTGACCTTGACTCCCTGCGGTCTGGACACAACAGTGCTGAGACCACAAACCACGTGATCATGGTGCCCACCCATTCCACCAAAGTGACAGGACCCTCAGGGACAGGTGGGTGGGGGTCTGTGGGTTTTCTTAGGTTTTTAAGAATACCTTAAAACCATCAATGGGGCAGGAAAGTAGAAGACACCACCCAGGGTGCAGTGGGCCCAAGGCCCCAGTCCCCCTCTGATGTTAGCTCAGGAGGGCGTGATGATGCTGCCATGTGCACAGGGACTGTCAGAGCCTCCATACCCAGTGATGCTTGCCAGGAGAGGCAGTGTTTCCCTCAGAACTAGTCACCACTGCAGGGGCTGGCCCTCACAGTAGGGGCACTCAGGTGCACTGGCCACACGAGGCTCACAGAGGACGTGGTGCTGGCAGGGCTGCAAGATGGCACCTCGGGGTTGCTCCCGGCAGGCCACACACTGCTTGGTGTGGAGGTGGAAAATCACCTGTAGGTGAAAACACCATGGCAGGGTCAGGGCCGCACCTGGGCAGGCCAGCACTGAGGCCACCAACCAAGGGCCTGTAAGTAGGCAAAGGAAAAGCCCAGAAGGCCTTGGGACAACCAGCTGGTAGCCACAACGGAGGCAGAAAGCCTGTGATCTTGTGAAGCACCCGGGCATAGCTGTGACTGTGACCTATGGTTCTAGCTCTATACCCAGGGGAGGGACAGAAGTACCTTTTCCCTGAAGGGCATAGCCTGGCATGCACTGGTAAGACAGAATAGGGAGTGGGCATGTGTGGAAGATTCTGGAAAGGAGGGGCAGGGACCAACCTGTCCTGGGAGGTGGCCTACAGCAAACACTTGTGAAGAGTGTAGGGTAGGGGTAGGAAGAGCAAAAAGACGGGCCCGGCAAGTCCCTATTCCTGGTATTTGTCCAGAGCCCTCACCAGGGTTGGCCCCTACACAGCCATGACTCACCCCATCCACTGCTTCCAAGTCCAAGCGCAGCTGACTCTGCAGGGAGTGCAACTCTGGCAGAGGGAGGGCACCGATCTCACCAAAGCTACGCAGCCCAGGCAGGGCGGACAGGCCCAGGCCCTCAAGCTCCTCCTGCAGCTGCCTGACCTGGGCCTCTACCTCCTCCTTCTTCTGCAGCGCCAGCTGTCGGTCGCTGTCTGCCACTCGAGCTCGCTCCTTGGCCTCCTGAGCCTCCCGCTGCCATGCATCACAGGCCTGGAACCCAGGTCCATGCAGGAGGTTGTGGCCAGCCAGGGTGCCCCATGGTCCCCACTCCTCCCCGCCCATCCCCAGCCAGACCCCCCCCCCTCACCTGCTTCACCTGCCGCCAGGATTCCTCCCACTGCCTGATCTTCCTCTTGGCCTCATCTAACTGCCGCCGGACCCGGGCCAGCTCGGCACCATTAGGACTCGCACTCAAGGATGTGGGGCCAGTGCTCAGGACAGGGGATGGGCTGGGAGAGAAGCTACCAGAAACAAAGTCCCAGATGCTCCCAGGGACACCATTCAAACCTAGGTGTGGAGGAGAGGAAATGATACAGCCAGCCACACTCCTGTGTGGGAACCCCCATAGCCCACTTTCCCTGACTGCAGAGGTGGAGCCTTAGGGGTTCAAGGAGAGGTGCTGGGAGGCTCAAGGACACAATCCAGCCCCATCCCAGTGGATCTGCACCACCCCCCACTGTGGCTGGTAGACAGAAAGGGGAACTAACCCCGGAGCCCCTATACCTATACAGCTCAGAGCCCTTCACACACACACAAGAATTTCATGGACTCCAAGAAGCTCTCCTCACAAGCATGACACGTCAGAAATACCAAGAAATGCTAACTCTTTAAAACATAATTACAAAAGGTAACCTTTTCTAAGGGAAAGAACAGGAACAACAAACACATGGCATATGTGTTCCTGCAGCTGGTCCACAAGGCCCACCTTCCCTATGCCTACAGGGGACACAAGGGCCATCCTGACCTCAATGTGTGACAGTGGTCATTAGAGCCTGCACAGGCTCCACACTGTGGAGCCAGGCTACCCAAGACTCACCTAAGGAGCTGTAGGATGAGGCAGAGGAGCCCAGCACCCCCGGCTCTGAGCGAAGGGGCAGCGGCTGCTGGGGGGGTGTCATGGCTGTGGAGACCAGAGGCCCCGGCAGGGACTGGGAGAGTGAGCTGAGCGGTGAGGTGGACAGGGAAGACGAGGAGTGCAGGGACGGTGATCGAGGCAGTGAGCCTGGAATGGCCACAGGCGCTGAGCCTGCCAGTGACCTCGGACCTAGATGGGCAGGATGCTGTGAGTGGGAGCGCCAGGCCTGCTGCCCAAGACACTTACCACAAGCTGGGGCAGCAGCCATGGAAGGGGGTCCAGGAGGCCTGAGGGGGAGCCACCTGAAGGCAGCAGTATGCCAGGGAGATGGAAGAGGAGATGGAGCTTGCCCCACAGTGCCACTTAGGTATGGAGCTGGCTAAGCAAAGGGGTCTGAGGACATCTCAGCAGAGACCTGCCACCCTCAGGCCCTGCCTGGCCAACTCAGCCACTGGTACATCGTACTCCCAGCACTTAAGGGTTCCCTGAAATGGCTTAAGTTCTTTCAAATCAGAAAGACAAAATGAACTTTTAGGCTGAAGGACATGACTGAGTGTATGAGGTTAATCTGTCGGTCTGCGTGCCCTGCAGACCAAAGGAGGACGGGACCACTTTGTACAGGCAGCAGTGGCAGGGAGGAGGGACCCCCAAACCCAAACCCCACAGCTCCAAAGAGCCCCACAGCAAGGAGAAGCATGCAGGCCTTGGCGCCCTACCTGTGGGCCCAAGGTCGTGACCGTTGTGCTCTTCTAGGTCCTTCTCTAAAGACGTGACATTCACATCACCAAGACGAATGTCTAGAGCAGAACCTGGGGGAAAAGCCTGGACTCACCCAGTGCCCACAAACCACCAGGCGCACAGCCTCAGCTATGCAAGCCCCACCTGCATTTGGCAACCAGAACATGTCATAGGTGCTAGGGCCTGGAAACGAGCCCCGCCCCCCCTCCCCGGCAGTCTGCCAGAAGCCAGGTTTCCCCAGAACAGAGGTGTCCAGGCCAACACCCCGTACTGCCCCGGTACATGGCTCTGGTCTCACTGAATTTCACATCATTTGTTAAAATTTGACCAAGTAGGCCAAGCGTAGTGACTCCAGCCTATAATCCCAGCACCCTGGGAGGCAGAATTGCTTGAGTCCAGAAGTTTGAGACCAGCCTGGGCAATACAACAAGAGCCTATCTCTATAAAAAGTAGAAAAATTAGGTGGGCATTATGGTAGGCGCCTGTAGTCCCAGCTACTTAAGAGGCTATGGCAAGAGGATCACTTGGCCCCAGGAGTTTGAGGTTATAGTGAGCTATGATGACCCCACAGCCCTCCAGGCCTGGGCAACAGTGAGATCCTATCTCAAAAATGAAAAATTTGACCAAGTAAACATATTAAAAAATACAAATACTAAAAAATTTCCTAGGAGGGTACTTTTTGTTCTTTGGAGACAGTCTTCACTTTGTTGCCCTCAGTAGAGTGCTGTGCCATCACAACTCACAGCAACCTCCAGCTCTTGGGCTTAGGCGATTCTCTTGCTTCAGCCTCCCAAGTAGCTGAGACTACAGGTGCCGGCCACAATGCCTGGTTATTTTTTCTTTTTTTGGGTTTGAACCCCCCACCTCCAACATATGGGGCCGGCACTGTACTCCTTTGAGCCACAGGTGCCGACCCCGGCTATTTTTTTGTTGCAGTTTGGCTGGGGCTGGGTTTGAACTCACTACCCTTGGTATATGGGGCTGGCACTCTACTCACTGAGTCACAGGCGCTGCCCCCAGGAGGGTACTTTTGATCAGTGAGTGGTTCACAGACAATTTTATGCCAAGCACCACGATAACGATTCCTAAATTCAGGACAACAGGACAGAAACCAGGACCTAACACAAAGAAGATGCCACCGTGTCCTCAGTTGGAGCCAGGGCTGTTAGTTCCACCCCTGGACATGGAGTAGAGTCCTGCCCTCTGGCCTCCACACCCAACCCCACCCACAATGGACCTCTGGTGTGACCCATAAGTACTCCTGGGCTTCATTCTCCTCAACCCCACAGAAGAGGTCCCACCTGGCAGGGCTGAGATACTCAGCAGCATGTCAGGGTCATCCCAGGATGAGAAGCAAGAACACAGGAGGTGAGGCTTCAGGCAAGGGCAGGCAGAACTGGACTGTGGTTGAGTAACTAGAGTCAGAAGAGCTAGGGGAAGGACACACCAAGGCAAGGGACAAAGGGAAGAGGTGCCACAGGTGGGAGGGATAAGCACAGGGACAGGAGCTGCTATTTCACACAGAGCAGCCTTCATGCAGGAGATAAGGTCCAGGAAACACAGGAACATTCAGAGGAACATTAGGCGACAACTGTAAGGGAGCTCCGTGCCTCAGCCCTGATAGGGGCACAGCTGCTTTGTCCTTTCCCAGCCAGATTCTGAGGCCCAGTTAGCACCACTCAGCCCTGTGGGGACACAAGGGCCAATCACAGACAGTGTGCCTTCCACCAAGAGCCAGGCCTCTGAACCCGTTCCTTAAGACTGCCTGGCCTGGCTAGGCAGCTGTGCTAGGCAGACACCAAGCTCATCAGCCTGGAGGGCCGGTGGGGAGCTGAGCTCAGGGTTGCAGAGACACTGACTGATAGCTGGAAGGCCAAAGTCCTCTGCCCTGTAGCATGACTCCCAAGCCCTCCCAACCCAGCCCTCATTCCGTTCCTTGAGGGGAATCATCAGCGTACCAAGGTCAGGTTGCTAAACCACCTGGAGAAAACCCTCCCTGCTCCCATCATGGGGGCTGTAGAGCCTGAATGCAGGCTGCTGGGACAAGGAGGGTAGCAGTGTCCCCACTGTCTGGGTTGGTACACAGTAGCATGCAGCAAGCATTAACCCCACTCTCTGACAGAGGAACCACTCAAACAAAGCTTTTTAAGGGCTTCCCAAGGTCTCATCTGGAAAAGAGATGGACAGGCAGAGTGGCAGCAGGCCAAGGCCCACTAGAGACCAGAAGTCTGTGTCCCCAGTTTCCCCCTGGTGGCCCTGTGGGGTGATGGCATGAATGCCTTGCTCTGGAGGACATCAGCAGGGGAAAAGCAGAGGGCAGCACCAGCTGGCAGCACCCAGGGCCATTCAGTCCTCTCCTTCCTGTTTATTGGTTAGTGGACACTTAGCACAAGGGTATCCTGAGTCCAAAGATGTCTGCATGTGACATCTGACACGGCCTGCACAGGAGGTCACTGTGGCCCATCCAACATCCTTGGGCCACAGCAGAGGATAAAACCCATGTCAAAGCCTGGCTAGAGAAAGCCAGAGATGTTCAAAGGTTCACGAGCACAGAGATTGTCCCCTTCTTTGGCCAGAAGAAACTGAGAGACACAGTGCAGAGGATGGAGCAAGTCACTGGAGCAACAGGAGGGGTAGCTGCCACCTTTGCACACAGGTCTTGCTCCTCCTGGGCACCCCCTGTACTGACTGCCAGAGGTGATACTCAGGGAATGCGGGTAGGGGAGGGACGGGGTAGGGAACACCTAGGGCTACCCAGGGTGGCTTCAAACAACAGCAGTTCATCCTCCCATTGCTCTGAAGGCCAAAAGTCTAGGCCAAAGTGTCGGCTGGGCTGTGCTCCCCTCATAGACTCTCCCTCACTTCTTCCACCTTCTGGCAGCTTCCAGGATCCCTCAGACAGGAGCTGCATCTCTCTAATTTCTTTCTTTCTTTTTTTTAGAGACAGAGTCTTACTTTTTGCCCTCAGTAGAGTGCTGTGGCAGCGCCACACAGCTCACAGCAACCTCCAGCTCCTGGGCTTAGGTGATTCTCTTGCCTCAGCCTCCTGAGTAGCTGGGACTATAGATGCTCCCCACAGTGCCCAGCTATTTTTTTGTTATGGTTTGGCCCAGGGCCGGGTTTGATGTCGCCACCCTCAGTATATGGGGCCAGCGCCCTACTCGCTGAGCTACAGGCTCTGCCTCATCTCTCTAATTTTTGCCTCCATCACCACCTGGCCTTCTCCTCTGTGTTTATGTCCAAACTTCTTACAAGGACACCAGCCACTGATCAGGGGCCCATGCTACTGACCTCATTTCACTGTAACTTGATGACACCCACAGAGACCCTATGGTAGTGCCCCTCATCAATGGGGGATAATTTCCAGGATCCCCAGTGTACACTTAAAGACCTCTGGATAGCACAGAACCTTGAATATTCAGTTTTTTTCCTATGCATGCATCCCTATGATTAAGTTTAATTTTTTTTTTTTTGAGACAGCCTCAAGCTGTCCCCCTATGTAGAGTGTTGTGGCATCACAGCTCACAGCAACCTCCAACTCCTGGGCTCAAGTGAGTCTCCTGCCTCTGCCTCCCAAGTAGCTGGGACCACAGGAGTCCACCACAATGCCTGGCCATTTTTTGGTTGCAGCCAT
>NW_003852439.1:7573431-7579699 GCF_000181295.1 Otolemur garnettii
AAAAAAAAAAAAAAAAAAAAGTATCTTGTGGGAGACACAACTCAATCTACAACAATGGGGCCCACCAGGAGACACCATTCCCCAGGCCTCTCAAGAATCCTGTGGAGAGCCCCTCCTCAACCCACCTGCCCTCCTCCTTCCCTAGACCTCCTTCCCACCACCATGCTTTCCACATCTGTTCTCTAGAGCCACCTTCTATCTCACTCTCCCAGCCACTGTCCTGTGCCAGCCCAAGCCTGGAACTACTCTCCCAGGCCCACCCCTCTGTACCCCCAGCCCCTTCCTTGGGGACCGAGAGCCTCTCCTGTGTCCTGATCCACACCTGACAGTGGCCCTACAGTGGCCCTACCATGTGCCCTGGGCACCGCATGGACCGTACCCCTTCCTCCCACCACAGAGAGGCCTGCAAGCTCCTCAGGCTGCACGCACTGCCACAGGGCCCCTTCCTCAGGGCCCCTCTGGGCAGAGTCCCAAGCCCAGTCTTTGCTACATACCGGGAGTAACCTTTCTACAAGGACAACCCCATGGTGTTCTGAGTTCCTGCTAGCAGTGGGCAAGGCTTCCTAGTGGGTGTCCTCCCAGTACCTGCCCTGTCACATGCCACGGGCTCAGCCCGGCACAGCTTCCATTCTGTAAGACCAGCTTGCTAGTCCCAGGACATCTGCTTGGACGGGCCCCTACTCAATTCTCACACACAATGGTCAGTGCTGATGCTCCTGGACCAATGCTAGCCACAGTGGGCAGACTCACCCCCTGAGAACCAACACTGGCTTCATGCTCCCCAGGTTGGGCTAAAAGATGAGGCGGGCTCAAATCCACCTTCCCGAGCTCACCTGGTATGTCTACTAAAGTTAGTCCTTGCCCCAGACATGCCTCTCAGCCCGGCCTGGAAACCTGGACTTGCCCTCTGCACTGTAACCTGAGACCAGGTTAGGTGCAGTCCCTTAGAAGCTCACAGCCCTTACTCCTGGCAGTGCTCCTAGAAATCTCTGTGAAGAACAAAGACGGGGCCAGAACAGAGGTGGCTTTTCTCCCATAAAGTGGTTCAATCACATCAGGCCGTGTGTGACTCAGCACAGGGACTTCTGCGGTCACTCTTTCCCCTACTCCCCATCCCATGTACATAGCTCCCACGAGGGGCCAAGCTGCACTGAACCCCTCACCTGACAAACCAGTTTAGAGAGCATCGGCTATGACCTAATTTGGATGGATTCACCCTGAATTGCAGCCTGAAAAGTTGCCTGGAGAGTTACTTAGAGCCCTATACCCTCAGCCAAAATCTCCAGCTCTATATCAGAGCCAGAGAAGCCAGCAGGGGAGGGGGGGAATCTGGGGGCTGACCCAGTGCCGGCCAGCCAGTTTCCACCAGCTTCTCGCCAGCAGCCTGTCTTCTGCCTCCTCTCCCTGTTCCCAAGGTCAGACCGAAGGCTTCTGAAACACAAGGAAAAACTGACTTCTAAACAGACATTCAAAGTCTAGATGAACTTAGTTATGAAAACTGTGGGTGTATGGGGGGGCTGAACTGTGCCTCTGGACCCAGACCAGTTCTGCCCAGTACCAAAAATCCTGAAATAGTATCTGGAAAAGCTGCTGAGTAACGCTGGGCGCTGCGCTCCCCCGGGGTCGGGGACAAACGAGGACAAGCCACACTACTGTACTGCATTAAAGGCCTGGTCTGGGAAACCGCAGAAGCCAGGTGGCTCCCTGAACCCCTGTAGGAAAAGTGTGTGGCAGACACTGCCGGGGCTCCCCAGATGGGGCTGGTCCTGCCCCCACCACAAAATAGAGAAGCTCCCGCAAGCCCCTCACCTGTGCGTCCGAGCTAGGGCAGTGGAAGTACCTCGTAGCCTGAGGACATAGGAGCCTTGCAGGGCCGCCCTCAGAGTGCCCGCCCTGGGAGCCGAAGGTAGATTCCCAGAAACCCCCTGAGAAACCCGATACCGACCTCTGGGCTGTCACCCTCGCTCTGGGACGCGGGCGACACGGGCCTTTATAATGTGAACCTTTAAGGATCCGAACCTGCGAGGGTTGGGGGGGATGCACCTGAGATCCGCACCTGGGGAGGAGAAACTGCTCCAAGGCGCGGAGTAACGAAGATCCGCAAGCTGACAGCGCAGCGCAGGGCTGACGAGAGCCCGGGGTCCGCCGCCGATGCTGACTCACGATGCGCTACAGCCCCGCGCCACCGCCGCAGATTCAAACCCGGCTGGAGCCCCGCCCGCGCCAGGCAGGCCCCGCCCCCAGACCGCCTCCTACGGCGCAACCCCACCCCGTTGCGCTGAGCTGGCCCCGCCCCCAAACCGGTGCACGCTGTCCACGCCCCGAGGCACCACCCCCCCATCTCCGTAGTACCGGGCAGCGAGCCGGTCCGCAGGTGAACACTAGGTTTCCTTGGAGACCCCCGCCGCGCCCGGCCCGACCAGTAGGTCCCAGCTGGCGCGCGCTGTGTCCTGCACTAGCATCTCAGCGCCCGTACAGGGCGGCGTCTTGGGAGTACCGGGCACGCAGCCACACGCGGGAACGCTCCTGGACTGAGCCCTCTTTCCTGAAGGAGGTGGAGTCTTCGCTCGGAAAGCACTGGAACCGCACCTGCCCGCCTACACCTGAACTTGCACCTGCTCCAGGCAGCCGACGCTCATCCCTCAGCTGTAGCTTTGTCCCTCCCGCTTGCGTGGGAGCTAAGTTCTCACTGCCTCTACTCACAGCCACTTCAGGAATGAGCTCGCAGGTCACTAGGTTAAATTTTAACCTAAAACCTATTCATAAGAAGTGGAAGGCAAAATACCAGGCAATCTATCAAATGGTCGTGAAATGGTTCTAAATCCTTTTGATACAGAATCAGTCTGTAAAGAGCATGTATATTACAGCTTACTTTTTTTTTTTTTTTTTGAGACAGGAATCTCACTATGTCGCCCTCGGTAGTGTCGTGGCGTCACAGATCAAAGCAACCTCAAACTCTTGGGCCTAAGCGATTCTCCTGCCTCAGCCTCCCAAGTAGCTGGGACTACAGGAGCCCACCACAACGCCCGGCTACTTTTTTCTGGTGGTGGCTGTTATTGTCATTGTTGTTTAGCTGGCCCGGACCCGGTTTGAACCCGCCAACCTGGGTGTATGTGGCCCGCGCCCTACCCACTGAGTTACGGGCACCGCCTTACTCATTGTTTTTATTCAGGTCTTTGTTGTTGTTAAGACAGTCTCACTCAATGTCACCCTGGGTAGAGTGCCATGGCATCATCATAGCTCACAGCAACCTCAAACTCCTGGGCTCAATCAATCCCCTTGCCTCGGCCTCCGCAGTAGCTGGTGCCATAGCTGGGAATACAGGCGCCCACCGCCACCCCTGGCTAATTTCTCTATTTGTAGTAGAGATGAGATCTCACTTTTGTTTCTGCAGGCTGGTCTTGAACTCTTGAGCTCAAGGGATCCTCCCACAGTGCTAGGATTACAGGCGTGGGCCACCATGCCTGGTCCTTTATTCAGTTTTTTAAAAATAGGTATTTTATTATTTTTTAATTGTTTTTTATTAAATCGTAACTTTGTACATTGATGCATTTATGAGGTTCAGGGTACTGTTTCCATATACAATGTGAAATGCTTGAATTGAACTAAGTAACACATCCATCACAATCATACTCATTTTTTTTTTTTTTTGGCCAGGACCCAGCTTGAACCCTCCATCCTAGCTATATGGCACTGACGCCCTACTCCTTAAGCCACAGGCACTGCCCACATTAATCATTTCTTTCTTTCTTTTTTTTTTTTTTAGAGACAGAGTCTTACTTTATCGCCCTGGGTAGAGTGCTGTGGTGTGACACAGTTCACAGCAACCTCCAACTCCTGGGCTTAGGTGATTCTCTTGCCTCAGCCTCCCCAGTAGCTGGGACTACAGGCGCCCTCCACAACGCCTGGCTATTTTTGTTGTTGCAGTTCGCCAGGGCCAGGTTTGAACCTGCCACTCTCGGTATATGGGGCCAGCGCCCTCCTCACTGAGCCACAGGTGCTGCCCCTCATTTCTTAATAGTTTTAAAATATACCATTGCATCACGCACATTAGGTGAGGTCCCCCAAAATGCCCTCCCTCCTTCCATATCCCTGCCCCTCCCCTCTCTCTCCTCTTCCCTTCTACTTTCTGGACTATAGTTATGTTTTGCCATTCATATGAGTGTATAGGTGGTTATATATCGATTTCATAGTAGTATTGAGTATACTGGATACTTTTTCCCCCCATTCTTGAGATACTTTACTAAGAAGAATATGTTCCAGTTCCATCCAGGTAAACATAAAAGATGTGAAGTCTCCATCTTTTTTATGGCTGCATAGTATTCCATGGTGTACATATACCACAATTTGTTAATCCATTCATGGGTCAATGGGCACTTGGACTGTTTCCATGTCTTGGCTATTATGAATTGGGCTGCAATAAACATTCTGGTGCAAATGTCTTTGTTATAAAATAATTTTTGATCATCTGGGCATATACCTAGCAGAGGAATTGCAGAGTTGAATGGTAAGTCTACTTTTAGTTCCTTGAGTGTTCTCCAAACTTCTTTCCGAAAAGGTCATATTAGCTTGCATTCCCACCAGCAATGTAGAAGCATTCCCTTCTCTCCGCATCCACGCCAGCATCTGTAGTTTGGGGATTTTGTAATGTGGGCTAATCTTACTGGAGTTAGATGATATCTCAAAGTGGTTTTGATTTGCATTTCTCTGATGATTAAGGATGATGAGCATTTTTTCATGTGTTTGTAGGCCATGTGCCTGTCTTCATCAGAGAAGTTTCTGTTCAAGTCTCTTACCCACATAGATATAGGGTTATTTATTCTTTTCTTTTCTTTCTTTTTTTGCAGTTTTTGGCCGAGGCCAGGTTCGAACCCGCCACCTCTGGTATATGGTGCCAGTGCCCTGCTCCTTTGAGTCACGGGTACCACTCATATTTATTCTTTTCTTTTTTTTTTTGAGACAAAGCCTCAGGCTGTCCCCTGGGTAGAGTGTCATGGCATCACAGCCCACAACTCCTGGGCTCAAGCGAGTCTCCTGCCTCCACCTCCCAAGTAGCTGGGACCACAGGCACCTGCCACAATGCCTGGCTATTTTTTTTTTTTTTGGTTGTAGCCATCATTGTTGTTTGGCCGGCCCCAGCTGGATTCGAACCCACCACCTTAGGTGTATGTGGCTGGCACCTTAGCCACTTGAGCCACAGGCGCTGAGCCTATTCTTTTCTTATTGATTAGTTTGAGTTCTCTATAGATTCTACTTATCAGAAGCATAACCTGCAAAAATCTTCTCCCATTCTGTAGGTTGTCTGTTTGCTTTACTTACTGTGCTTTTGGCTATGCAAAAACTTTTTTTTTCAGCCAGTTCACCCAGCGCCATTTGTTAAATAGGGAGTCTTTCCCCCACTGAATATTTTTGATAGGCTTGTTGAAGATCAAATGGTGGTAAATAGGTGGGTTCATCTCTTGGTTCTCTATCCTGTTCCAAAATCCACTGCTGTTTTTATGCCAGTACCATGCTGTTTTGATCACTATAGATGTATAGTATATCCTGAAGTCTGGTAATGTGTTACCTCCTGATTTGTTCTTATTTCTGAGTAATGTATTTGCTATTCAAGGTTTTTTCTGATTCCCTATAAAACGAAGTACTATTTTTTCAAGTTCTTTAAAGTATGGCAATGGTGCTTTAATAGGGATTGCTTTAAATCTGTAGATTGCTTTGGGTAGTATGGACATTTTAACAATGTTGTCATGTCTTTTGTTAGGTAAATTCCCAGATATTTCATCTTCTTTGGCACTATTGTAAAAGGAATAGAGTCCTTGTTTGTTTTTTCAGCTTGACTATTGTTGGCGTATATAAAATCTACTGACTTGTAAGTATTGCTTTTGTAACCTGAGAGGCTGCTGTATTCCTTGATCACTTCTAAGACTTTTGAAGTTGAGTCCCTGGGATTTTCCAGGTATAGGATCATATCATCAGCCAAGAGTGAGAGTTTGATCTCCTCTGACCCTATTTGGATACCCTTGATCACCTTCTCTTGCCTGAAAGCAACAGCTAAGACTTCCATTACTATGTTGAATAGCAGTGAAGACTGTGGGCATCCTTGTCTTGTTCCTGATCTGAGTGGAAATGTGTTCAATTTTACACCATCCAATATGATATTGGCTTTGTGGGCTTGCTGTACATGGCCTCTATTAGTTTAAGAAATGTCCATTCTATGCCTATTTTCTTAAGAATTCTGATCATGGGCTCGGTGCCTGTGGCTCAAGCGGCT
>NW_003852439.1:7580599-7589754 GCF_000181295.1 Otolemur garnettii
GAGTCTCCTGCTTCAGCCTCCCAAGTAGCTGGGACCACAGGCGCCTGCCACAACGCCTGGCTATTTTTTTTTTTTAGTTGCAGCGTCACTGTTGTTTAGCGGGCCGGGCTGGATTCAAACCCGCCACCTTAGGTGTATGTGGCTGGCGCCTTAGTCACTTGAGCCACAGGCGCCGAGCCAAGATTTTGTATTGTTGATGCTATTTCAGTGGTTGATATGGGTCTATTCAAGGTTTCTAATTCTTTCTGGTTGAGTCTAGGAAGGTGGTGTGCTTCCAAGCATTGGCCATTTCCTTCAGATTTTCATATTTCTGGAAATAGAGATTTTTGTAGTAATCATTGAGGATTTTTTGAATTTCTGAAGAGTCTGTTACTACTTCTCCTTTATCATTTCTGATAGACGATATTAGAGATTTTCTTTTCTATTTCTGGATGGGTTGGCCAAAGGCTTATCAATTTTGTTAATCTTTTCAAAAAACCAAATTTTTGTTTCACTGATCTTCTGAATGATTCTTTTCAATTTCATTTAATTCTGCCCTAATTTTGGTTATTTCTTTTCTTCTGCTGGGTTTGGGGTTGGAATGTTCTTCTTTTTCCAGTCGCTTCAAATGATCCATTAAGTTGTTGGCTTCCTCTCTTTCTGTTTTCTTGAGAAAGGCTTCCAATGCTATAAATTTCCCTCTTAGGCCTGCCTTTGCAGTATCCCACAGGTTTTGATAATTTGTATCTTTGTTATCATTTTGTTCCAAAAAATTTGGTGATTTCCTTCGTAATCTCATCTTTGACTCAACTATCATTCAGCCTAAGATTATTTAGCTTCCATGACTTTGTTTGAGTATGAAGATTCCCGCTGCTGTTGAGTTCAACTTTTACTTCGTGGTGGTCCGAGAAAATACAAGGAATAATTTCTACACTTTTAAATTTGCTGAGGTTAGACTTGTGTCCTAGGATATCTTTATTCAGTTCTTAATAATACAACTTGAGGCTAGGCTCCTTGGCTCATGCCTATAATCCTAGCACTCTGGGAGGCTAAGGAGGGTGGTCTGCCTGAGCTCATGGGTTCAAGATCAGCCTCAGCAAGAGCAAGACCCCGTTTCTAAAAATAGCTTGGTGCTGTGGTAGGTGCCTATAGTCCCAACTACTCAGGAGGCTGAGGCACGAGAATCGCTTGAGTCCATGAGTTTGAGGTTGCTCTGAGCTATGACGCCAGGACACTCTACCAAGGGTGACACAGCCTCTTGTCTCAAAAAAAAAAAAAACTTAAAAGAAACTGCATTACAAGGAAAAAGCCCAATCTACACTCATAATCCCCAAACCTTCTAAACAGCTAATGAAACAAGTGAGCAGAGTAAGGGCCACACAGGCAGGCCCTGTGGGTCAGACTGGCCACTAGTCCTCACGTGGGAAGGCAGCTCTAGGGTCAGAGGGCAGCTCTGAGGATTTGCTTTAACACTGTGACTGGGGCTCTCATTGGGATATCACTTTCCATGTGATTGTAGGGCAGTGGACAGAGGAAGAAAAGTGTGGATGGCACTTGATGGCAAAACCTCATTATTTCAAGATGGCAGAAACAACAAAAATACATTGTAAAGGAAGGCAACATTCACCCTGAAAAGAATCCGCCTTCTTACCTCCCAGGAGTCAGTTCAGGAAATACTTCAGTGAATGAAAGAACACACTTCAAGATAGGCAGTGATACAGACATACTCAAACAGGTCAGGGATACACCTCAGACAGTAAGTAATGGCTAAGAAAGTGACCACAAGCGTGCAGCTGGCAGCTGGCTGTGTTCTGTCTGAGGGTCCAGCCAAGCCAGCATCAAAGCCCTAGGGCACCTGGGTTTACTTTCAGTCTGGCAAGTGCGGTCAAATGCAGTCTTGCTGATTTCAGGCAGGGATTTAATTTTCCTGAATACTTTTCTGTTATGCTCAAATTCTACCATTACTACTTTTCTATTGAGGAAGATAAACTTTATTTAAAAAAAACATAATTTTTGCTTGTGTGTAAAACAATAAAATCCCAAGATGTGACTTTCAGTCTTTTCAGCTCACTTCCAGGTGGGAAAAGGAGAAAGAATGTTCTGCAAATGTGTGCCCCACATACTTTGATTTTTCAGTAGGGATTTACGAATTTGGAAGTGTGATCCAGGGCCCTGAATTAAGAGGCCCATTTATTACAGCAATTTTGTATTAAAATTAACACATTCAATTCGTGAGCCTGACAGAGGAACAACATCCTCAACTTCAGGTTGAAATGAAATATACATGGGATGTTTTTGTCTGTGAGAACACACAGATACCACCCCTGAAGTACTTACAGTTTTAAGAAACCATCCCTTTAAAGCAAAGCCCTAACAGGAGTCATTTCACATGTTTATGCCTGTGAGACCACAAGAGAAGATGATTTTCAAATCAGACCAGAGGGCAGAAGTGGGAGAAGTTTGAGCCTTGTCCTGAGACCTGCCAACGGGACAGACGCTGCTCTTCATCCCCAGGCAGCAGCAGCTGATATGAGGTAGAGGCAGAACAGCATACACAGTACCCCACCATGTAGTGCATAGGGCCCAAGAACCCTGATCACACAACAGGGAGTGGGGCCGTCCAGATGCCAGCTCTCCCCACAGCTTCCAGAGAAGGCCAAGCCCTGAATTCTAGAGGGTTCTTCAGCGGATGAAACAGATATGTGACAGAGCCTACACCAAGGTGATGAGGGGAGACATGCCTGCCTCAGAAGGTCCTAGTGCTCTGGAGAACAGGAAGGGTGGGGCAGAGGCATAGAGGGCCATGAGCATGCAGCACATGTGGCAGCTGAATGGGAAGGGTGGGGCAAAGGCATACAGGGTCGTGAGGTTGCAGCACATGTAGCAACTGCTCCTGGGGAGCCCAGGAGTTGGCCCAGGGGCTGAGCAGAGCTTCGTGCACCCAGGGACCCACAGGCCCATCCCAGGAGCCTCAGGAGCGCTTGCCTGGCTTCCCTCATGGACACCACATGGGACCAGGCTGTCTGATGTCCCTCTGAGGTCCATAGTTCGTGGTCCATCCAAATGGCCACTGGAAAGTCTCTCCCACCGATCTCCTCAGCTGGCATCATTCCAAACCTGTACCTCAACTAGGTGCTCCATGCTGGCACACACTGCCCCATGGGCCACCACCCATGCCCACCCCTCTCCCAGCATCCAGCAGCAGAGAAGGATCTGTACTGTAGCTGACCACCCTCATTACAGCGGCCCCTGTCCCACCCAACTTAGGGACAAAGAGCCTGGAAATCACTATGGATGACAGGCCTTGCCCAAGTCCCTTACTGTCGGGACAGAACTATAGGCCAGGTCAGCTGGGCAGTGGACATCATGGAATATGGGACTTCAGAGCATCCTGCCTCTCACCAAGCACCTATGGAAGCCAAGCCCTCCACAGGTGTAGCCCGGTAGCCACCCCCACCCACACATGGCACAGTGGCCAAGAGCACCCAAGAGTACTGCAGCCCCCTGTACCATCTTGCCTACCAGCTCCGTCCAACCCCGTTCATTCCTGGACTTCTGCGAGGACCTGCCCCCAGGGTCTGGGCTCCCAACCAGACCCCAAAGGAGACCCCCAGCCCAGCTCCAATCATATGTCCTCTGTCGTATTAGTACCATGCACTAACCAATTGCGTGACTGGAGCCCTAGTATTCTCTGTTCCCAAATGCTCAATGACTCCCAGTAGCCAGACTTCCCAAATCTCGCAGCTGTGCCCACTGGTTCCAGGCCTGGTCCTGGATCCCCTCCCCATCCTTGTCACTGTCCACCACTTGCAGTACCCTCACTGCTCCACAACTCCTATTTTTCCTTCTCTGCAGCGGGGGGGCAGCACAGCACATCCACACTTCCTGGACATATCAAACATATTCCCCTACATCTGCAGCACTCAGGCCCTGAGCCTTTTGATAAGTCAGGGCTCATTTTTACTACCACATGCACAACAAAACCAAAAGGACAGGTAACCAAAAATGTGCATCTGGGCTGGGCACAGTGGCTCACACCTACAATCCTAGCAATCTGTGAGGCCAAGGCAGGTAGATTGCTTGAGCTCACAGGTTCGAGACCAGCCTGAGCAAGAGCAAGACCTTCATCTCTAAAAATAGCCGGGCATTGTAGCAGGGGCCTATAGTCCCAGCTACTAGGGAAGCTGAAGTAAGAGAATCACTTGAGCCGAAGAGTTTGAGGTTGCTGTGAGCTATGACGCCACAGTACTCTATTGAGGACAACAAAGTGAAACTCTGTCTTAAAAAAAAAAAAAAATAGGTGCATCTGGCTTTTCTACAAAAACAGGTATTTGCCAATGTGTCCTGAAATAGAAAAGCTACAACGTAAGTGCAAAAGAAAGTGAGGAAAAGAAGAAGATGCTAGACTTACCCAAGACGGCCTCAACAGTGCTGCTGGCAGGGCCCAATGGGAGAGTTCGGGCAGAGAGGGCTGGCAGGGCTGTGGGGGATGAGCTGCCTGACCCCGTGCTGGATGCCACACTGGAGCTTACGCTGGGTGCCAGTGGGTGGACCACTGCGAACACAGCGAGGTGGTTCTGTTCAAAGACACACAGACAAGATGATGAAATGCACCAGGTAAGTTCAGATGGGAACATGGCATCAGCACATCAGCTGGGAACAAGGTGCAGAGACCAGAGGGCATGGTCACCAGCTATCCCCAGGGAGATGATACTGGAGAGTTTTCCTAAATCCCAGGGGGATTTTAACAGTCTCCAATAATCATCACAGGCAGAACCATCAGTTCAGTTCACACACAGAGGAAAAAAAATGCATTTAGAAAGTGTCTTGTAAGTTTCTCTGTAGAAAATGATTTTGAGGGGGGCAGAGTCTCACTGTGTCACCCTCGGTAGAGTGCCCTGGTGTCACAGCTTACAGCAACCTCAAACTCTTGGGCTTAAGCAATTCTCTTGCCTCAGCCTCCCAAGTAGCTGGGACTACAGGCACCCACCACAACACTTGGCTATTTTTTTTATTGTAGTTGTTGTTGTTTAACAGGCTGGGGCCAGGTTTGAACCCGCCAGCCCTGGTATATATGGCCGGTGCCCTAACCACTGAAGTACAGGCACTGAGCCTAGAAAATGATTTTCCAAAGCAGACATTTGCCAGAGAAAATTAATCCAGAAAGTGCAGACACGTGTGTCAAAAGCTAGGGGCCAACCGGGCAGAAGGGATAAGCCCCTAGCCCATGTGCCCTCCTTGTCCTGAGCTCTCCCACACCTAGCAGAAATCTGAGTGCTTTCTGGGGTCCTCAAAAAATGTCCTCCTAGGGAAGTGAGCACAGAGCCGGTACTGCTTCCGAAACATTAATAAAGGAAATACCCAAGAAAAGTAGAAAATGTGGGAAATTCACATTATCTCTGTTTGATAGAAAAAGAACCAGCACACAGCACTATCTTCAATACCCCATAAGTGAAGGACATTGCACATAAGAGAAACAGAGAAGAAAGAGCACCATGACAAGAGGTGCAAAGGCATATTTCAAACAGCAGCTGTGTCTAAAAGGGAAACTTTGAGGTTACTATAAAATCAAGCATCTAAAACTACATTAAAATGAACTTCAGGCCAGGCTTAGTGGCTCATGCCTGTAATCCTAGCACTTTGGGAGGCTGAGACAGGTGGAATGCCTGAGCTCAGGAGTTTGAGATCAGCCTAAGACCAAGACCCCATGTCCACTAAAAACAGTAAAACTAGCCAGGCATGGTGGCAGGCACCTGTAGTTTCAGCTACTTGGGATGCTACAGCAGGAGGATCACTTGAGCCCAGGAGTTTGAGGTTGCTATGAGCTAGGCTGAGGCCACAACACTCTAGCCTGGGCAACAGAGTAAGATTCTTTCTAAAAAAAAAAAAGTTATCTTCGGTAGGAGGTGTGACAAGGCAGATCATGGGTGAGGGGTGATATATTGGTTTGTCAGTTTAAGTAAAACTGTCCATTAAAACAATTTTAATGTATATTTTCTAAGGGACAGAAATCTGGCACAGACTAGTTCTCCTAGTTCTCTCCAGGCTCCCGGCTCCTTCTCCCTCCACTGGCTTCACTCTGGGTAATATATTTCTCCTCATTCATGTACCAAGCACAGATAGACCCTGAGACTGATATTGGAAATGGTCCTCTGTGCCAAGGAGTGTGGAGGCAGCAGCCAACCAGCACGGGCCATGTGCAGATTCCAGACAGTGCACCACATGGACACCACTTGCCCCAGGCCATTGGCCCACCCTGCTCTTCTGTCCAGGTGAGAGTCAGAAATGGGCCCAAGCCAGGGGCCCACCCCCAACAACCAGCTCAGCCCCACATGATGCTATGGATTTCCCACTTTAAACGTCATGTGCTGGGCCTAGCATGATGGCCACTGAAGTCCCACATGCTAGAGGAGGAAGCCCAGAAATGAGAAAAGATGTGTCTGAGGCCTCCCCCATCTCAGGGAAACCTGCTACCAAGTTGCTTTCTGTCCCTGCCTTGGTAAGAACACTGCTCTGGGTGTAGGGGCAGGCTGGGCTCTCCTGAGTAGATGTACCCTCAAGACGGGGCCAGGGAGAGCCTCCCAACTGGTGGCCCCAGACACCACACCCGGAAGCTCTTCACACTCTGGCGACAGGGCCTAAGTCAGAGAGAGAGGACTTTCTCTCCACGTGGCCGAGGAGGCAGAGGTGAGACAGACCCGGAGGGAGGAGGTAACGCACAGGGACTCTACCTGGCAGCTCAGACTGCAGATTTAGCAGCTTAGATGTGGGGCTCAGCCTATCCATGCAGGCTGCAGGCCAGACACCCTCAGACCAGGCACCACACCATGAGTCCACCCAGGCCGATGTCCTGTAGTACAATCCACAGAAATAAGATGATCTTGCCCAGTCAGGCTGAGGTCCATCAAGGACAGCTGGACCACTGTCCTGGTCATGACTACTTCTGCAGGCATTCTGCTGCAGCTCTACCTGCCTGCTCTGTAGCTCAGCCCTGGCCTGCATCTGACTGTTGAACCACTCCCAAGGCCAGGGGAACCCCTTTCCAAATAAGGGAAAGATGATCATCCTAGAAGGGTCCCTGCCTCAGCTGAAAGGTCAGTTATCAAAGTGCAGGTCTCTACTGGCCTAGGTTGGAGGGGGAGCCTGGGCCCTGTCACCTCTGCTCTTTAAACCAGAGGGCAGGAATCCAGCAAGCCCAGAGGCCAGGGCAGATGTAGATGCCAAGACCACCCCCAGGAGCTCCAGTCTGAGGGCTGTGCACAGGCCGGACACTCAGCTCAGACAGGTGTCTCATGCTAAGGGTGAGGTTCTAATAGGTCCCTGGGACACTGTGGCCTCCTTTCCCCACTTCCCATGTGTATGCAGGGAAACTCTGTCCTAGGGAACCCCACTTGGGGCCACAAACTAATAAGGACCAAGAACGAAGGTTCCAGCCTGACTGGGGCCCAAACCCCACACTGACCCTGCTTGGAATCCAGCAGGGGTGAGGAACATATTGTGACTTCCTCCCCCAAATAAGCACACTGGAGAAAGATAGCCCCCTTGAAGATGCCATGGTACCACTTTACCATGAAAATTGCTTACAGCATGCATATTGGTCCTTTACCCTGAGGCCATAATGGTCACTGAAGCACTGCCCTGGCAGGGCACAAGTGGGGTCCCCACCAACAGGAGAGACAGACACATTGAGATGGGGCCAGAGATTCTGGGGCCCTCTTGATGCCAGCACCATCTGCCTGGTTTCTTTCTTTTCTTTTTATTGTGGTACAACACATATAGCATTTACCACTACAGTGAGAGAACGTCCCTGCAGCATTACCTTCACACTGTTATGTGGCCATGGTCACCAGCCACCTCCACTCTTTTCATCTTTCCAAACTGAAACTCTGTCCCCACTAAACATTAACCCCTCCTCAAGCCCCATACCCTCCATTCTAGCTTCCATTTCTGTGAGGGCCCCTCTCAACAGGACTCATTTCGGTGGAATCACACCGTGTTTATCTTTTTGTGACTTCCTTCAGTAAGCATGATGTCTGTGACCCTATCTCCCAGGACAGAGTCTGTGAGGGAGAGATTAAGGTAAAATGAGGACATGATGGTGGGACCCTCTACGGCTGTCATCTTTAAAAGGAAAAGCAGTGGCTCACTCATAACCCTAGCACTCTGGGAGGCCAAGGAGGGTGGATTGCCTGAGCTCATAGGTTTGAGGCCAGCCTGAGCCAGAGCGAGACCTCTCTAAAAATAGCTGGGCATTGTGGTGGGCACCTGTAGTCCCAGCTACTCGGGAGGCTGAAGCAAGAGAATCGAATCACTTGAGCTGAAGAGTCTGAGGTTGCTGTGAGTTATGAGGCCACAGCACTCTACTGAGGGCAGCAAAGTAAATCTCTTGTCTCAAAAAAAAAAAAAAAAAAGAAGAGGAAAAGATACCAGGGATACTCTCATACATCTGTAAGCTGAGGAAAAGCCTTGGGAGGAGCTAGCCCTATAACACCTGGTCTTGGGCTTACATATGGTGAGGAAGTCAAGCTCTGCAGTTTAAGCTGCCCCACCTGTGGGACCTGATCTTGGCAATCCAAGGAAAGCCATAGACAGACTGTGAATGCACCTCTTCTTGCCCTCCGAAGAAGTACTAGGAGGTTTTGGTTTTGCTGTTTTCAACATATGACATAATGGCCTAATATATATAAAAAATAAAATTCTAGGGCAGCGCCTGTGGCTCAGTGGGTAGGGCGCAGGCCCCATATACTGAGGGTGGCGGGTTCGAACCCGGCCCCAGCCAAACTGCAAAAAAAAAAAAAAAAATAGCAGGGCATTGTGGTGGGCACCTGTGGTCCCAGCTACTCTGGAGGCTGAGGCAAGAAAATCACCTAAGCCCAAGAGCTGGAGGTTGCTGTGAGCTGTGACAGCACGGCACTCTACCAAGGGCAACAAAGTGAGACTCTGTCTCAAAAATTAATAAATAAATAAATAAAATCCTAAAAAGGCATCACTATGCAATTGCAAAGACCTTCTCCAGGGCTATACCTGCTGGCCGTCCTGCCCACCGGCCCTCTGGCTGCCTTCAGCAGGTGAATCTCTCCGCTTTGCCTGCAAGAGAAGAAACACTCACGCTGGGAAGAAAGGCCATTAAAAATATACATAAAGGGCTCGGCGCCTGTGGCTCAAGTGGCTAAGGC
>NW_003852439.1:7591034-7595984 GCF_000181295.1 Otolemur garnettii
CTATTTTTTGGTTGCAGCCGTCATTGTTGTTTGGCGGGCCCGGGCTGGATTCAAACCCGCCACCTCAAGTGTATGTGGCTGGTGCCCTAGCCGCCTGAGCCACAGGCGCCAAGCCTCTTTTTTATTTTCTAACAGACAACTCTTTATTTCACTCTTACTTTGAAAAAAAGTGAATCAGATGTATGTTCAGTCCATCATCTTGATCCTTGACCCAAACAAGCCCCATTATTCATGAATTTGCTTTGATCTGAATTCTTTTCTACAAGGGCCTCTTTGCTCCTATAATCTTCTTTCAGTTTAATTTGTAGGGACCAACACACAGAACCAAAGGGGATACAGCAGAAAGTTTTTACCTCCCTTACACATGTAAAAATCATTACTTTGATGAACCACCTTACAGGAAAACTACCCCAGGAAGACATTGCTTACT
Source organism: Otolemur garnettii (assembly GCF_000181295.1). NCBI lineage: Eukaryota > Metazoa > Chordata > Mammalia > Primates > Galagidae > Otolemur > Otolemur garnettii. Next base: position 7,591,465 of record NW_003852439.1, read on the forward strand.
GAGGTCACCTGCACTCTCTCAGCTCACACACATAAAAACATAAGAACCAGCTCAGCACCTGTGGCTCAAGTGGCTAAGGCACCAGCCACATACACCTAAGGTGGCGGGTTCGAATCCAGCCCAGACCTGCCAAACAACAATGACAGCTGCAACCAAAAAATAGTCGGGTGCTGTGGCGGGCACCTGTGGTCCCAGCTACTTGAGAGGCTAAGGCAGGAGACTCACTTGAGCCCAGGATTTGGAGGTTGCTGTGAGCTGTGATGCCACAGCACTCTACCCAGGGGGACAGCTTGAGGCTCTGTCTCACAAAAAAAAAAAAAAAGTTAAAAAAAATGTTAAAAACACAAGAACCACAGGCCTGAGAGTAATCTGATTTTTACACCTCATTTTATAACTGAACTTGCAGAGGCTCACTTGGGTAACCCTAGCCTTCCTTCCTTCTTTTTTGATTTCGGGATTTGTGGAAGGACCCAGACAGATTATGGAGTCGTCTTCTTGGGGGACCACCAGGCCATCCTGGTGCTGACCAAGGCATATCACCACACGTTCCCCGTCACCTGATGCCTGGCTGCAGAAACCTGAGGTCACCCTTCCACTTCTCTCACTTCGGCAGCAACTCCCGAATTGGGATGAGGGCCTTTAAAGTGGCTGACCAAAGGCCTAGGCATTGTGCTTTGAGGTTGAATTATTGAGGCCAGGTGAGACAAGCCTAGGCAACAGAAGAAGAACCATCTCTAAAACAAACAAATAAATGGCTAAATTACGATGAAAAAACCAAGGGTACCTTTAAACTGAGCTCTGCTCACCTTCAGAGCAGCTTCCACATGCAGCAAGAGTTCACCCATGGCCTGGGCCCTCCCTGCTGTACTGTCAGTGCCCCACACTCACCCCAAGCAGCATCTCTGTCCCCAGTCCCTTCCCCACCTAGGACTTTAGAGCCACCACTGGGCACGAGCAGCTGTGCCCAGCCCATAGTACGTTTTAGCAGATGTAATTCTTCCTCGATGCCACTCCAACCCTGTCTTTCCCCCTGGGGAAGAACAATGACAGAGCCCAATGCCACATCCCTGACCAGGCACAGTGGTGGCTACATATCTCAAATGCACTAAATGCCCCTGAATTGTACAGTATGAATTATGACGTGGCCAAGTTCAGGTGCAGCCTGCCCAAAGCTGCTGTTGGAGCCCTGAGGCCCCAGGGTGCTCGCCTGGTCCAAATGGGCCTGACCCTGTCTGGAAAGGAGGGCAGGAGATGCAGGCCATAGACAAGGTACACCAGAGGGGCCCTGGCCTGCTCCTATGGAGGGGTCACCTGCCTAGCTGGCTCTAGACACAAAGTGTGTGGGCAGGTGGGGCAGGTGGGGCAGGTGGGGCAGGGCCATTGCAGGCTCTGGCCCCAGAGGTTTTCAGGGAAGATGCCCTAGCTTCTCTCACGTACGAGGGATTTGAGACCAGGACCCTATGGTCAAGTCTTTTTTTTTTTTTTTTTTTTTTTGAGACAGAGCCTCAAGCTGTCCCCCTGGGTAGAGTGCCGTGGCATTACAGCTCACAGCAACCTCCAACTCCTGGGCTCAAGTGAGTCTCCTGCCTCTGCCTCCCAAGTAGCTGGGACCACAGGCGCCCGCCACAACACCTGGCTATTTTTTTGGTTGCAGCCGTCATTGTTGTTTGGCGGGTCCGGGCTGGGGATTCGAACCCACCACCTTAGGTGTATGTGGCTGGCGCCTTAGCCGGTCCACATACAGGCACCGAGCCCTTATGGTCAAGTCTTAGGTGTCCATGCTTCAGCCATGGCAGGAGTGAGTCAGAGGGGTGTCCAAGTACAGCCACTCACCTGGACTCACTCTGAGAAATAAAGCAATCATGGAGGCAGCTCACTGTGCTTGAGTGAAGATTTTGAATTTATAATCAATAGTTACGAATGAAAATCCTCAGGAATAGAGGAAAAGAAAAAATAATAGTGAATGAGAAGCCCCCCCCCAAACAATACAACAGTACACACAACCTGCATCCTGGGCATGGGTGGAGAGACTTCCTGAAACTTCTGGCACCCGCTGCAGGTGGAGTCAAGCCCTACACAACCAGACCCATTGGCCTCTCTAATGGCACAATCACACCACATGTACCCATTGGACAGTCTAGCTTTACTACACAAATCCTGATGATGTGGCAATCTAACTCAAACAGTCCTTAGAGAAAAAACTGTTATTAGCTTAATTTTTGAATATCAGTTACAATCCTGTCCCTACCACTTCATCACCATCGCAGAGGTCCACTCAAGCAACCAGCTACAACATAAGGTATGATGTTTTTCTAGGTAGAAAAGAGTGAAAGGCAAACACCAATTTCATCACTCCTTGTCAGTGCATGCCAGATAGACAGGTCCATTCCTCCAGACCCCAGCTTGCAGAGCAGGAGAACAGGCTCCCTAATGACCCACTCAGAGCCCTGATGGTCACCTACTGCCACAGTCCCAGGGAGCTATGGAGAACCCTGCAGGGATGTGAGGGAAGGCCACCCACACCTACCAAGCACCCAGCAGAACTGTCTCTGGCTCAGATGCTCCTCATCCTCCTAAAAGGAGCTTGACCAGATCCCAGAAGGGACCATGGCCTGCTGTGGCATGAACATGACTCAATATAGAAGAACAGCCTCGACTAAGGAATACATGGGAGCCAGGTGGGTATTCATGGTCAAGGGCCTGAGGGATGATAGGAACCACTCTGGACCCCACCTTGTCATGTCAGGACTGCACGAACTAAGCAGGGCAGACCCCACTGAACAGCCTTTCTTGTCTTTAGGATTCTGGATCTTGCCTCAGGAACAGAAATTCTCCATGTGGCTGAGTGCAGTGGCTCACTCCTATAATCCTCACACTCTGGAAGGCCAAAGTGGGAAGATCCCTTGAGCTCAAGAGTTCTAGATCCCATCTCTACTAAAAATTGAAAATCTAGCCGGGCATTGTAGTGGAGCCTATAGTCCCAGCTACTCAAGAGGCTAAGGCAAGAGGATCATTTGGATTTGAATCCAGGAGTTTGAAGCTGCTGTGAGCTATGAGGCCATGGCACTCTACCCAGGATGAATAAATGAGACTCTGTTCTCAGAAAAAGAAGAAATCCTCCTCCAGAGCAGATACAGATATGCACATACTGTGCAGGTGAAGCACTCCAGCGCAGCTGTGAGCCCCTCCTCAAGCACATCATGTGCTCAGGATGCTGAGTGTTCAGGACTTGGCTTAACAAGGACAGAAGGAACACAGAAAACAGCTGACTCACTCAACCTGCAGCTGAGCGACCCCACCACAGGAGTCTCACTGTCCCACTGGGCTGAGAGTACCTGAGAATGACCTTCTGTCACAGCCATGTGCGTATGCAACGGCAAGGCTGTGCAGCTCACCTGCTCAGACCCAGCAAGGACAAGGCTGGAAGTTTTCTAGACTCTTCTAGAAGGTATCACCAATTCCATAAGCAGGTGGCCTTCAAGCACAGCACCCAGAGATCACCGCCATCTGTGTCCTTAACAGTTCTGTTAAACCAGATGACACCAGGCATTCTCGGAACATCATGCACTTACATTTCCGGGTTGGCCACTGTTGGTTGAGGTGCTGTTAGTGGAGCTAAGATCACGGCTGCCCCAGTCACTTGAGGTTCCAAGGCCCTCTGCCAAGAAAGGGGAGCAAAGTTTGAGGGACTGCTGCTGGCACCACAGCCACCCCCCCTAGTAGGGACCAAGAGGGCACCCTGGTCTGGTAAGTAGGTGGCCAAGAGGAGGAGCTGGAGCATTGACATTACATGTCTGGAGCAACAGGACATTCAAGGTCTTTAGATTCAAGTCCCTAATGGTTTCATCACCCAAATGCTTAAAGTGTAAACAAGAATATCTGCACTTCCCACTAAAGTAAAAATTCCAAAGGAAAATTTGAGTTTGCAAATACACTCACAAAACCGGGAACCCAACCCTACAGCTGTGAAGAAGATACCCTTGGGAGGCTGAGAAAAGGCTGTGTCCTCACACAGGTACCCAGGTAGTTTGTTTTTGCCATTGGGAATTTGTCGTGAGCCTGCACGGTCACCAGAGCTAAACCCTCATTGTGTGGACAGTAAGCATGAGGCTTGAGAAAATTTAGGGCGTTTCTGGGGATTGGATGACCACATCTCACTTTTAGGGTCTCTAGTGTCTTTCCAGCCAAGTACATAGTGCAAGGCTCCAGGGAGCAGCTGTGAGGCAGAAGGATGAGGCTGCCCCGCCCAGGGCTCCGGCAGCCCTCAAGGCAGGTGTCCCTTGGGCTTCGGACAGCCCAGGCCCACAGCAAGTATGAAGGGCAAGTATGGAGGTCAGGGTGGGCTTCAGCCTGGGGGCCTAGCCTCATGAGGCACTATTTCACCATGACCAACGCAGGTCCATCAGGGTGCTCCTAGCACCCTACAAAATACTGAGCTCCCACCTATTCTTGGTCCTCAGTGTCTGGTCTGGACAGATGGAAACTCTAGTGAGAGTCTGCGGAGTCAGTGAACCCAATAG
>NW_003852439.1:7597598-7601996 GCF_000181295.1 Otolemur garnettii
CCTTAGGTGTATATGGCTGGCACCTTAGCCACTTGAGCCACAGGCGCCAAGCCAACTCCTGGGTTTAAGTGATCCTCTTACCTCCTTCTCTTCTCCTGAGAACTGGGAACACAAATGTGTATTCCACTGTGCCCAGTGTGTGTTCACTTTAAACACAAATCTAAGTGTGCTCTGTTTAGCAACTGTGCAGCCAGCTAGGAACTCAGCAGCCTTGGGCTGTCCACGCCCTGAACGTTCTGAAGAAGTACAGGCATTGGTCCAGCCCTGGGATGACCTCTAAGGTACTAGAATATGTGGCCCAGTGAGATGTCTCTGTTCATGTGGGGTGCAGGGCCAGGTGGGACAGCTCACCTCACACAACCTATGCTGAGACTAGACCACATCCAAGCAGCTTGCCTCTGGGGTGCCAGAGACTTGGGCCAGCTGCAGGGCAGCCAGACAGATCTACATGACCAAACCCAAATAAAATGCCTAGACACCAAGGCACCAGGGAAGTCCCTGGTTAGCAAATGGGGAAATGGGGCACATCCTCCATTCCAGCCAGGGGGACAAGGGGAAGGGTGCCCAGTCTCCCCAGACTTGATGAGGCCTACTGTGCTACTGTGAACACAATGGATTATTTTTTTTTTTGCGACAGAGTCCCATTTTGTCACCCTCGGTAGAGTGCCATGGTGTCACAACTCACAGCAAACTCAAACTCTTGGGCTTAAACAATTCTTTTGCCTCAACCTCCCAAGTAGATGGGACTATGGGCACCTGCCACAACACCCAGCTATTTTTAGAGATGAGGTCTCACTCTGGCTCAGGCTGGTCTTGAACTCATGAGCTCAGGCAATCCTCCTGCTTCGGCCTCCCAGAGAACTAGGATTATAGGCTTGAGCTACAGCACCTGGCCCCAACAGCTTTTCTGAGTCCTGAGTCCTTCTATGAATTGCTGAACCTGAGGGTGTCTTAGGGACCCCCAGGCCCCATCAGGCAGGGACATACCTCAGGATGGAACTGCTGCTCTGTGCGGGAATGGCAGTACTGACAGCTGTCGCCACCATCACAGCGAGAGGGCTCCCCCCACTCATCCCCATGCTTCACGCTGGGGCAGGGTGTGGACCTAGGGAGAAGGCACATGTTGGGTCACTCAAGGACATATCCCCAGGTACTCTGGTGACCATCTCCCTGCTCAGTGAGGATGGACAAAACAGGCTCCTGACTGTCTTAACTCTAGGAAGCAGAGAAGCCTATCCCTGGGCCTTCATCTGCTTCCAACAACCTGCTGCCCTTCCAGACACCTTCCTCTCCTGAGGTGAGAACTACTACAGTGAGAGAACGTGGCAGCTCCTGTCTGACAACTCCGAGGGCAGGGGTAGCACCAGGACAAGATACCCCCTCCAAAGAGGCTCCAGGCAGCTCCCAGGGTATAGGAAGAGTAGGGCTGCAAGGCAAGGCCGGTACAGTGAGTGCCTGCCCCAGGAACCTCCATGATCTCCCAAGTGACACTGGTGCCTGGGCTCACCTGTACTGGAACCTGCGGGGGTTCCGTCGCCGGTCCCTGCTGCTGTGGAAGTGTGGGCATGCATAGCCCTGGCGACACAGACGCGGCGGCTTCGGGCACTGCTCAGTCTTGTAGCTGCCCAACACGAAGTTGGCATCTGAAAAATGGGTCCACATTGAGGCCTTGTGCACATATGCTCTGGCAGTACCACGCACAGCAGCCCAAGTCCAAATGGATGGAGGGGAAAACAAATGGTGGACCTTGGTGTAGAGGGACTCATGCCCTTGGCCTAGAGGAGCCCAGAGCTCTTAGGCTCAGTGAGGGAAGCAAAGGTCATGCACTATGTGATTTTGTTCAGATGAAATATCCAGAACAGGGGCTGGGATAGGCCGGGATGTCCCAATAATTGGTAGGGGGTTGTTTTTCTGTTGTTTTTACAGGGTCTTGCTCTTGCTCAGGCTGGTCTCAAACTCCTGGTCTCAACTGATCATCCTGCTGAGGACTCCCAGAGTGCTGGGATTATAAGTGTGAGCCACCATGCCTAGACAACTTTTGTTTTCTCTGGAATGATAAAAATGTTTTCTAACTAGAGATAATGGTTGTACAACTTTTTGAATATACTAATAAAACCACTGAAACATACACTTTAAAGAGGTAATTGTTTTTCCCAAGGCAGAGTCTCACTTTGTCACCCTTGGTAGAGTGCCGTGGCATCACAGTTCACAGCTACCTCAAACTCTTGGGCTTAGGTGATTCTCTTGCCTCAGCCTCCCAAGTAGCTGGGATTATAGGTGCCCACCACACACCTGGCTATTTTTTTGTTGTTGTTGCAGTTGTCATTGCTGTCTTAGCTGGCTGGGGCTGGATTCAAACCTACCACCCTTGGTGTATGTGTCTGGCGCCCCACCTACCTAGCCATAGGCGCCACCTAAAATGGTTAATTTTTTTTTTTTTTTGAGATAGAGTCTCAAGCAGTCCCCCTGAGTAGAGTGCCATGGTATAGCAGCTCACAGCAACCTCTAACTCCTGGGCTCAGCCTCCCAAGCAGCTGGGACCACAGGCACCCACCACAACACCTGGCCATTTTTGGGTTGCAGCTGTCACTGTTTGGTGAGCCCAGGCTGTATTCGAACCTGCCACCTTAGGTGTATGTGGCTGGCACCTTAGCCACTTGAGCCACAGGCGCCAAGCCTAAAATGGTTTATTTTTAACACTAATGTAAACTATAGACTTTGGGCGGTAACTTTCATCAGTGTAGGTTCATTGGTTATAGCAAATGTGCCACCAAGGTACAGATAAAGTCTATTTTTTTAAATGGTTAACTTCCAGACTGAGCAAGAGCAAGATCCCATCTGTACAAAAAAGAAAAAAAAAAAAAGCTAGCTGGGCGTTGTGGCTACTTAGGAGGCTGAGACAGGAGGATCTCTTGGACCCAGGCGATTGAGGGTTGCTGTGAGCTATGATGCCATGGCAGTTTACCCAGGGTGCCAAAGTGAGACTCTCTCTCAAAAATAATAATAAACAAAATGGTTAACTTTATAATATAAATTTTATCTGAAAATCCACATAAAATGCGCCTTTTAAAAGCAATCATCAACGAGTGAAATTCATAAAAGTCATGTCCTTTGTTGGGATGGTTAATAATTCATGCCTTATTTACTATGTGTTGGCTGTAATTTCACCTGCTCTGTGGAGCTGAACACTGGGTGAGGGCCAGAAGGTGACTGAGGAGTATGAACCCCAAGTCCCAACAGGAGTAGACGACATGGCATGCAGGGCACTTCCAAGCTGAAACTCAACATTACAATACCACTATCCATGGCAAATCCAATTTCAAATAACTTATTAATAACAAAATGTGCTAACCACACAGCACAGCATGAGGAGAATTTGAGGAGCATGGAGATCATAAGTATTGGCCAAGTGCCTCCTACAGGTGACAGGTTTTGCAGTAAGTAACATGAAACCCACAGAAATGAGCCATAATGCTCATCTTTCTTCAGAGAAAACAAACCCTGAAAAATAAGCTTTAAGGCTAAACATCCAGAAATATAATGCAAATGTGCAATTACAATTACTAAAGAAAATATGTGATTTAAATGTATACAAGTGTGAAGACTGACCGTAAACAAAGCACCTACGCTGCGCTACAACACTATAGCACAGCAGTCTGTGACAGAGACACCCTTTAGCAGGAGAATGGAGACACAGACAAACTGCAGTGCATCAGGACAACAGGATAGTGCTCAGAGCTGGGAAGATAAGTGATGGAGCCGTGAGAGGACACAGAGCAGCCTCAAATGCTCATTGCTAAGTGGGAAACATCCAGAAAGGCTACACCCTGGGTGGTCCCAACTCTGTGACATTCTGGAAAAGGCATAGCTATGGAGACAGGAAGATCAGTGGCTGCTGGGGGCTTGGGAGGGGGACAAACAGGTGAAGCATAGGCAATTTTCAGGACAGCAAAACTGTTCTTTGTCATACTACAACAGAGGACACATAGCACTGTACACATGTCCAAGCCCAGAGAACATGCAACTCCAAGAGGGAGCCCTTGTGTTAACTATGGATGTCAATTAATAAAGTATTGATATGGTCAACTGTGACAGGCTGCACACTAACGCAGGGTTTCCATGATAGCTTGGGGTGGGGGAGGTATGTGAACTCGCTGTACTCTGCATTTTTTCTTTCTTTTTCTTTTTATTTTTTTGAGACAGAGTCTCACTGTTGCCCTGGTAGAATGCAGTAGCCTCGGCTCAGCACCTGTGGCTCAAGTGGCTAAGGTGCACATACACCTAAGGTGGTGGGTTCAAATCCAGCCCAGGCCCACCTAAACAACAATGATGGCTGCAACAACAAAAAAAATAGCCAGGCATTGTGGTGGGTGCCTGTGGTCCCAGCTACTTGGGAGG
>NW_003852439.1:7602095-7604209 GCF_000181295.1 Otolemur garnettii
AAAAAAAAAAAATGCAGTAGCCTCATCATGGCTCACTATAGCCTCAGAATCCTGGGCTCAAGTGATCCTCCTGCCTCAGCCTTCTAAGTAGCTGGGACGATAGGCACGCATCACAATGTCTGGCAAATTCTTCTATTTTTTTTAACTCCATTTTCTGTTTACATTTTTCTAATTTTTAATAGAGATGGAGACTCAATCTTGCTCAGTCTGGCCTCAAATCTTGGCCTCATGTGATCTTCACATCTCAGCCTCCCAGAGTGCTAGGATTACAGGTATATACCACATTTTCTATAAATCTAAAAATGCCCTAAATAATCTAACTAAAAAACAATACAGCCAGGCTGGGTGGTGTAGCTCATACCTATAATCCTAGCACTCTGGGAGGCTTAGGCAGGTGAATCTCTTGAGCTCAGGAGTTCTAGGTCAGCCTCAGCAATAGCAACCCTGTCCGTACTAAAAATAGGAAAATTATGAGCGGTGCCCATAGCTCAGAAGGTAGGGCGCTGACCACATACATTCAGCCTGGCGGGTTTGAACCTGGCCCAGGCCAACTAAAACAACAATGACAACTGCAACAACAATAAAAAAAAATAGCCAGGCGTTGTAGTGGGCGCCTGTAGTCCCAGCTACTAGGGAGGCTGAGGCAAGAGAATCGCTTAAGCCCAAGAGTTTGAGCTGTGATGCCACAGCACTCTCCGCAGGGCGACAGCTTGAGACTTTGTCTAAAAAAAAAGGAAAATTAGATGGGTGTGGTGGTTCATGTCCATAATCCTAGCTTTCTGTGTGGCTGAGGAGGGAAGATTTCTTGAGCTCGGGAGTTCAAGACCAGCCTGAGCAAGAGCAAGACCCTGTCTCTAAAAATAACTGGGCATTGTGGTGGGTGCCCACAGTCCTAGCTACTCAAGAGGGTGAGGCAGAGGATTGCTCAAATCCAAGAGTTTGAGGTTGTTGTGAGCTATGACGCCATGGCACTCTACCCAGGGTAACAAAGTGAGACTCTGCCCAGAGCAGTGAGTCTGTGCGTCCTCTTCCTGGAATGTGGAAGGGCCCTGGGGACAGTAGATGTCTCTGCAGCCTCCTCCACACCCTGAATGACACAAGGCTGAGGCTCACTGCACTGCCCAGCTGACACCCAGGGCGCCAGCCAGGGTGGCTATGTCCAGCATCATTTGGTGCAAGGGAGAAGTCACAATGGAAGGAGAACCAGGAAAAGTTCCCCAAATTGCCTCTATCAGTCAATCTCAGGGCCCACAGCCCCAGCACAGCTCAGTTCCTCAGTGAGCAGAGAAAAGGCTGTTCGTGCTCACAAACATACTCAGCAAGCAAGCTGTGGAGACCCACAGAAACTCCCTTGCTCATATGACATGCCTGGGACAGGCAGATCCACATAAGTGGGAAACAGGTGATTGGCGGGAGGGGGGGTATAGGGTTTCTGCCTGAGTGAGGAAATGTTCTAGGGCCAGACAGGATGTGGGCTACACACTGCATGTGCTAACTGCCCCTGAAATGTACATGCTAAGATGGGGAATTATGTTCTGTGTATCCTGCCACAATAAAAAGAAAAACCTTGAAGCCCTTCACTGCCTGTCACTTTATCTTTGGGGCTTGCCAGGATCACAGGCCCCAGTGATAATCCAGGGATAGCCCAGGGACTCACTCTGACCAGTCGTGGGTCTGAAGGCTCCCGGAAACCACCTGCAGAGCACAGCTTTGGGGTGAGAGGGACCCCAGGTGCCACAGGGCATGTGAACAGTGGACACTGGCCCAACCCCAAGCCAGAATGCCCTAAAAGTTCCCATAGGAGCTGTGCTGTCCCCAAGCCCAGCAGCCAGTCAACAGCTGACTCCACTGAGAACCCAGCTGACAAAAAGGCTCAGGGCTGGCGGCGCCTGTAGCTCAGTCAGCAGGGTGCCAGACACATATACCAAGGGTGGCAAGCTCAAACCTGGCCCCAGTCAGCTAAAACAACAATGACAATTACAACAAAAAAAATAGCTGGGTATTGGTAGTCCCAGCTACTTGGGAGGCTGAGGCAAGAGAATCACTTAAGCCCAAGAGTTGGAGGTTGCTATGAGCTGTGACGCCATGGTACTCTACCCAGCACAACAGACTGA
>NW_003852439.1:7604253-7612135 GCF_000181295.1 Otolemur garnettii
AAAAAAAAAAAAAGGCTCAGGGCAGACTCAGGGGCAGGATACCCGAGCTCACGTCCTGCTCAGCCACCAGTCCCTGAATTCTGGCCCAACAAGCCTCAGACTTCTATGTGATTACCTTTTTGTCTCTCTAAGGACAGGTGACCACGGCTCCCCCCACCCACCCTCTGTGGCAGCCGCAGGGTTACCTTGCCACCGAGGGTCCTCACCCAGGAGCTTCTCGATCATGGCCTGGCTGGCCAAGACCCCAGGCTGCAGATCAGGGACACCATCCCCACCACCGAGCTGGCCGTTCTGCAAGGCTTCCTGGGCCTGCAGCTCCCTGTGACCAAACACACAACAGTTACAGCCCTGTGCAGCCCAAGACCCTGGGAGGTGAGGAAAAGTCGTGGGAACACAGGATCACAGTCTGTCCCTATGCAGCTGCCTTGTGTCACCAGAGATGATGCCTCTGTCTGCAGGGTCAGGACAGAGCTTCCACAGGCAATGGGCACACGCTGTCCTGTCCCAACAGTCCTGATCCATGCACCAACAATGGAGAGCTGAGTGCTGTTTAGAAAGGACCCCCTTTCCTGTCCCACCTGGACATTGGCCCACCCACCCTCACCTCAGCCCTAAGGAGTTGCCACACAACACTAAAGGAACAGGGTCTTTTGTCATCAGAAATATAATAAAATCAAGACCCAGAAAAAAGACTTGCTTGAGCCAGCAAGCTGGAAACACAGGGGAAAGCTAGCTCCCACGCACCCAGCCCAGATGCCCACTCACCTGATATCACACACGGGAGGCCGCAGGTCCAAGGGGCCATGCGCAAAGGCACAGTGCAGCCCATTCTTTACACAGTGGCCACGTGCATCGGTTTCATGGATGCAGGTGCCCGTCTTGTAGTAGCGCAGGTGGTACTTGCGCTCCGTGTCCCCGGCCGTGCGGTGCAGGCAGGGGCACCTGGGGGCAGAGAACAAGCACTGCAGCAGGTCCCCGCACACTTGGAGACAGCCTGGGCCCCCTCTGCACCCTCCAGCACCTGGACAACAGCCAGCTCTGTCTTCCTCCTCCAGATGTCTGATCTCATGGGAACAATGACATCTTTGAACACAGCATCTGTCCCCTGATTTGCCCCCCCCCCATCTGAGGTACTCAAACCACGCACAAAGCTCTCTGTTAAACACAAGAGAAAAACCCAACACCGCATTTCCCAGAAAACCATCCTTCCTATTTTTTTTAAATAAACTGGCTGAGTTTAAACCTGTCACCTCCACCGTATGGGGCTGGTGCCCTACTCCTTTGAGCCACAGGTGCCTCCCCTTGAATAAATGTTTTAAACTTGTATAAAAAAATAAAGTTCATTCCCCTGCACACCCCCTTATGTAGGCTGCATCATTCTTCTGACAAGTCATTATCAGAGCCAGGATGGGGACCTCTTTAGTCCAGCATTATGGAACTTGCAGAAATCCTGACAGACAAGAAGGGAGGGAAGGAGCCTGGGGAGAAACACAGGGCCCTAGGCACAGCCAGAGGATCACACGGGAAATGGGCCAGGAAGGGAAGCCCCACTGGGCAGTGCCAAATGTCATAGGGGCCACATGGGCCTAAAGCTACACATTCCTCAGGAGGGTCACAGGTGACTCCTAGAGTAGGAAAGGGGTAAGGGGTAGAAGAAAGCCCACAGTGCAGGGTGTAGCAGCAACAGAGATGATGTGGAAGGTGCCGGGCAGTACCCCCAGAGCAGTGCCACAAACACACCATGGACACCAAAGGGCCCTAAGTCACCCACAGTGCTGAGGTCCAGGCTACTAATAGGATCACCTTGAGTGGCCCAAGGGGCAAGGCAGAAAAAGACAGGGGGTCCACTGGCACAAGCTCCCATATTCAAGAATAAAGACCTTCATCTCCACTTGGGGAACATCATGAAAGGCTCATGCCCCCCTTGCTGTTAGTAGGGCTGTGGCCCTGGGTGTTGGGATTACCTGGTAGGCATCAAAACTGACAGAGATCAAAGCTGATCAGGTAGTTCAAACCCCCTTCCCTGGTCAGTAAAGGAAGACTCAGAGTTCAGAGATGGACACAGACTTTCCTGAGCACCTGTGAGGTGCCAGGACCCTGGGCGTGAGGATAGAGACAAGATGGAGTACTAGCTGGTCCCCAGGGTTGCCTGGGAACCAATCGAGTCCAAGTAAAACCAGAAGTACCATTGTGGGGCCCAGCAATTCCATTCCTTAGCATGTTTCCAAAAGAACTGAGGATAGGTATGGAACAGATACTGCACACCATGTTCAATGCAGCATTATTCACAACCGCCACAAAGTGGGAACCATCAAGTGTCCCAGCTACCAAGAAGGCTGAGATGGATCACTTGAACCCAGGAGTTTGAGACCAGCCTAGACAGCACAGGAAGACCTTATGTCTGAAAAAAATGAACAACCCAAGCGTCCATCACAGATGAAGGGATAAACAAAACTGTGGTCTATCCACACAGTGGATCTTTCTCTGCCGCTGCTGTTAGAAATGAGATCTCAGGCTCGGCGCCTGTGGCTCAAGTGGCTAAGGCGCCAGCCACATACACCTAAGGTGGCGGGTTCGAATCCCCAGCCCGGGCCCGCCAAACAACAATGATGGCTGCAACCAAAAAATGGCGGGGCGTTGTGGAGGGCGACTATAGTCCCAGCTACTTGGGAGGCTGAGGCAGGAGACTCACTTGAGCCCAGGAGTTGAAGGTTGCTGTGAGCATGATGCCATAGGCACTCTACCCAGGGGGGTAGCTTGAGGCTCTGTCTCAAAAAAAAAAAAAAGAAATGAGGTCTCACTCTGCTGCCCATCCAAGATGCAGTAGTGTGATCACACTTCATAGCAACTTTCAACTCCTGGGCTCAAGTAATCCTCCTGCCTCATTCTCCTGAGCAAATGGGACTATAGATGTGTGCCACTGTGTGGCTTTTTTTTTTTTTTTTGCTTGAGACAAAAAGTCTCACTTTGTTGCCCTTGGTAGAGTGCCATGGTGTCTATAGCTCACAGCAACCTCCAACTCTTGGGCGAAAGTGATTCTCTTGCCTCAGCCTCCCAAGTAGCTGGGACTATAGGCAACCACCACAACACCCAGTTATTATTTTTTCAAGAGACGAGGTCTTGCTCTGGCTCAGGCTGGTCTCAAACTGGTGAACTCAGGCTATCTTCTACCTCGGCATCCCCAAATGCTAGGATTATAGGTGAGAGCCATCATGCCCAAACTATTTTTTTTTTCCTTTCAGATACGGTCTCACTCTGTCGCCCAGGCTAGAGTACCAAGGTGTTGTCATCACAACTTACGGCAACCTCAAATTCCTGGGCTCAAGGGATCCTCCTGCCTCAGCCTCCCAAAGTGCTGAGACTACAGACAGGAGCCACCGCGCCCAGCCATAATGGATTATTATTCAGCCTTAAAAGGGAAGTGAGGGCAGCACCTGTGGCTCAAAGGAGTAGGGCACCAGAGGTGGTGGGTTCAAACCCAGCCCTGGCCAAAAAAAAAAAGGGAAGTGAATACTGGCACACACACTCCAACATGTGTGAACCAGACAATGCTGAATAGAAGCCAGACACAAAAAGACAAGTAATAACATGATTTCACTTTCGCAGGGTACTCACAGTACATCAGAAGTTACCAGGGGCTGGGGAGGAGAGTAGGGAATGAGGAGCTGTGATTTAATGGGCACAGAGGTTCTGTTTTTGAATGACAGAAAAATTTTGGAAATGGATAGTGATGGTTGTATAACACTGTGAATGTAATTAATGCTGCTGAATTAAATCATACCAACAAAGCTGGGCGTAGCAGCTCACTCCTGTAATTCTAGCACTTTGGGAGGCCAAGGTGGGAGGAAAGCTTGAGCTCAGGAGTTAGAGACCAGCCTGAGCAGGAGTGAGCCCCCATCTCTACTAAAAATAGACAAATTAGGCTTCACGCCTGCAGCACAGTGGTTACGGCACCAGCCACATGCACGGAAGCTGGCGGGTTCAAATCCGGCCCGGGCCAGCTAAATAGCAATGACAACTGTAACAAAAAAACAGCCAAGTGTTGTGGCAGGCACCTGTAGTCCCAGCTACTTGGGAGGCTGAGGCAAGAGAATCGCTTAAGCCCAAGAGTTTCAGGTTGCTGTGAACCGTGACGCCCCGGCACTCTACCGAGGGTGACATAATCAGACTCTGTCTCAGAAAGAAAAAAAAAAAAAGACAAATTAGCTGGGCACTTGTAGTCCCAGCTACTCAGGAAGCTAAGATAAGAGACACTCCAGACAGGGCAACAGAGTGAGACTCTATCTCAAAAAAAAATTCATGGAAGGAGGCCAAGCATAGTGGCTCACTAGTATAATCTCAGCACTTTGGGAGGTTGAGGCAGGAGAATAACTTGAGCCCAGGTTACAGAGAGCTGTGGTGATGCCATTGTACTCCAGCTGCTGGGTGGGTGTGTGTGTGTGTGTGTGAGACAGAGCAAGACCCTATCTCAAAAAAAAAAATTTATGGAAGGAGGCAGCTAGTGTTTAATGAGGACAGAGTTTCAGTCTGGAAGGATGAAAAGTTCCAGAGAGGGATGGTGGCAATGGCTACACAACATGAATGTACTTAAAGCCACTCAGTTGTACACCTAAAAATGGTGATAATGATAAATTTTGTTATATATATTTGACTACAATAAAAAAGCAAAATTAAATTAAGCTAATAGGAAAACTGACATTTTATGAAAATGGTTCAAATCTTCAGAAATACTTATGTATTCTACTGTAGGGTCAGCACAAAGGTTGGGGAGGGTAGAACACTAGCAGAAGAGGCCCCTGAAGGTCTGTCCTCAGCACACCCTCCACACAGGGCAGTGAGGCAGGCAAAGGGCTCCAAAGCCTCACTAAAGGGCCAGATGCTGCAGGGTGCCAGCCAGGCTAGTGCACATGGGCACTAGTGCAGAAGTGACTGCAATCCACGACCCTCCCCTTCTTCCCAATTTTGAATCTAAACTTGTATGTGTTCTCTCATAGTCCTCTTAGGTAAGCATCATCTGGCCTTTTCTCCACGACCTGGGACCATCATCATGGCAACCAGAGCGCTGGTGGCCCCCCCCCTCCCCAACGCAGAAACACCACCTGGCACAGCTCTTTCACTCAGGGCTACCACCTCCTGCTTATCACACAACTACAAAGTTTGGTCTGATCTTAAGACATAGAGAAGGTTTAAGAGAAAAAAAATGTCTCGACCTTAAGGACACATATGCAGTAAGAAGGGATACCCAAAAGAAAACATCGCAGCCTCCTGCTCCCTGGACAACTAAGAGCCCCTAGGGGTCAAGGTGACACTTGTAGTTCTCAAACACATCCAAAGCAATTAGTAACCAGAACAGTGTGACTAAAACACTGCTGTACACAGCTCCATGATGATGCTCCCATGCCCTGCAACCACCAAAATCAGCAGGAGAGGAAGCAAGGAAACCCACCAGGGAATCTCCTGCCCAGTCTCCAGGAGTTCGGGGGAAACTGCTCCCTCCCTCAGGCAACTCTCACCTCTGAGGAGGGATTCCATCAGACTCAGAAACCTTAGGAATACTGCTGGGCCAGTGGGACAGCTTCCCAGGTTTTAAGGACTCAGGCTCAGATGCGTGAACTCCAGAGCAAAGAACACAAAGGAGAAGTACAGAATGGCATGGAAAATGAGTAGGGGTGGGAAGCAATGGGGATGAAAGGCAGGACACTGGGTAGGGGTGGCCGGCTCCACACATTGGCTATGTATACTCCCTAAGCCGGGTGTTGGGAGGGAATAGACACCCCAACACTCCCCTATGTGGTCCTCCTTCACTTGGCCTCAGGGTGGTTGGTTATAAGGTTTTGTTTGATCTGATCTAGTGAGCAAACTTTGCTTGGGTGTTTGGGGTGAGGGAACAGCCCAGGGCAGCCCTGGAACCTTAGGGCACAATTTTTAAGAGTGAGGCTGGGGTGGCACCTGTGGCTCAGTGGTTAGGGTGCCAGCCCCATATACCAAGGGTGGTGAGTTCAAACCCGGCCCCGGCCAAATTGCAACAAAAAAATAGCCAGACATTGTGGCAGGCACCTGCAGTCCCAGCTATTCCAGAGGCTGAGGCAGGAGAATCATCTAAGCCCAGGAGTTGGAGGTTGCTGTGAGCTGTGTGACACCACGGCATGGCACTCTACCAAGGGTGATAAAGTGAGACTCTGTTTCTACATAAAAAAAAAAAAGAAAAGAGTAAGGCTGGAAAACATGATTTTTGCTAGTTTCAAGTTACCGAGCTTAGTAAAATTACAACCAAGTGACTGAGCTGGGATCTGTAAGGGGCATGCAGATAAATGTGAAAACCCCCTAAGGTGAAGTTTTCTCTCCCCCGCCCCACTCTGATGGAGACACCTGAGCCCTTGAGGCCAAGTGGAACTTTCACCCAAGTCCTAGGTCCAAAGGCATCAACTTTTTTAAAAAAGTAAATATTGCAAGAGAATCTTTCAGTAAAAGTCTCAGACTTCAGACATGTAAGACATAAGCAGCAATAGAAACTTCACTTAGAACCAAGTGCTTAGAAAGTTCACATGTCCTCCCACCAAACAACTGGGAATACACTGTGAAGAGCCCAGCAAGTCACACACCCTGCACCCAGGGCAGAGCAGCCAGAAGTGTCAGGCCTTCCAGCAGAGGCAGGGAGGAGACCAGCAAAGGACAAGGCTGTTGTATGTAGTGGCCTAAGCGTCTATGCCACATTTACGGGGGAGTCCATTTTCCACTGAGAAACCGAATGAGGCTGAAGGGCCATACCCCCAGGGACAGTCTGCATAAGACAGGAGGAGGATTAACAGAGAGGACTTCCTAACTACAGTTAGGGATCACCGGAACTGGAATTTTTTTCCAATGAAAACGGACCTTGGAACAGCCCCTCCATTCCAGAAGAAGAGGGCCTTTTCTTATTTATCAGAACAGACATCTGTTTAAAAAAAAAAACAAACACCTGACCATTCACCAAAAGCTGCGCACATGCGCTCTTGTATTAAGTTGGAGCTGTCAACCACACCTGGGGGCAGATGTGAAGACTCAGGCCGCCCTGACTGTCCACTGCCCTAATGGGGTACAGGCCTGGGCCGGGGTCTGCCCCTCCAGTGGGTAGCTTGGGGATCCGGTTGGACCCCGGGACCTCCTGTACCGCTGCGCCTGCCTGCTGCCCCCAGATACCTGCGCTGGAGACGCAAGTAGGTAACATCGGCCTGGACTCGCCCCCATGCTGCCACCAGCAAACGCCCAGGTCTGAAGCCCACGCAGTCGACAGAGCCCGGGCCGGTTCCCACGAGGGCGGGGCCCGGTGCACGTGACTAGAGGCAGCCAATCGTAACCCGCACCGCGGTAGGGGCGTGCCCTCCAGAACAAAGGGCATTTCGTGAGGGGGCGGGGCACAGAGGGACAAGCGGGCCCCAAGCTGCTAGTGCAAAGAAGACCTGTAATAGCGCGGGTGACCGCCCACCAAGGAAAGGGGAGACTGCAGGGATGCCTATCAGGGAGCTGGGGGGAGAACAGTGAGAAGTAACCTCAGGGGCGCTAGAAGAGAGAGAGAGGGCTGACAGCAAGGGGTACAGGGGAGAAGGGGATGACAGCAGGTAATGGTGATGGGGGGTACCAACAGCCCGTGGAGGGAATGGTGATGAGGGGTACCAACAGGAGCGAGATGACACTGAGACGGGTAACAGCGATGGGCACAGAGGGAGTAAGGCCAGAGGGAGGGTCCCAGCCACCTGGGTAAGGAGATGCCCACCCCCTTTAGACCTACAACTCAGCCCCAGGCTACCTCTTGCTCACGCCAAGAGCAATGATAGCTGTTTTGCCTGGCACTGACTAAAGGGTCTTTGCTCTTTGGCACATATTCATGTTTTTTTTTTTTTTT
>NW_003852439.1:7613140-7616006 GCF_000181295.1 Otolemur garnettii
TTTTTTTTTTTTTTTTGGTGTCAAGAGTGGTACATGTGATTTTCTTACTATGTTTAAATGTAACACCAAACAAGCATCTTCATCCCGCCTACATTTCTCAGATAAACTAAAAGCCATTTAGACTGCATACTAATAGATAATTGCTTATCATCTAATTACTACTGGAGTACAACTTTAAATGAGCATCTACAGGCAGGTGTTCATCTTGCTAAGATCTGGGCACCACCCCAATGCCCTGCCACAAGACTAAACCCACACCAGGATATCCTGACTCTGGAACCCCAAACCACTATTGAAAGATTTCTTTATATGCATTAAAAGCATCACCAATGAATACTTCCAATTAGTTCCCTAAACTCAAACAAGCTGAGTCGTCACACCTCCATGGATTCCCCAAACCAGCATTTGGCAGCAGTAGCTCCACTTTGGACTCAAGACCCTTGGTCTGGCTCGGCACCTGTAGCTCAGGGGCTAGGGCACCAGCCACACACACTGGAGCTGTTGGGTTCAAACCCAGCCTGGGGCTATCAAAGAACAATGATAACTATAACAAAAAAATAGCTGGGTGTTGTGGCTGGCGCCTGTAGTCCCAGCTACTTGGGAGGCTGAGGCAAGAGAATCACTTGAGCCCAAGAGTTTGAGGTTGCTGTGAACTGTGACATCACAGCACTCTACCTAAGGCAACACAGTGAGACTCTGTCTCAAAAAAAAAAAGACCCTTGGTCTAGACAATGTGTTTGGTCATGGGAAATCAGAGACTGACCCCAGAACTCAACTAGACAAATACCTGTCTTTTAAAGACCTGTTTGCAAAAAAGAGTGGCTGAAAGCAATTGAATACTGCATTCTTAGACCTGCATAGAAGCTGAACACGATCCTGAAACAAAATGGGCCAGCAGTTTGGTCAGCAAGCTGCCTCAACAACACCACTATTTAACTATATGGCATTCAACTAAAAACTTTTCAATGAGTGTTTTAAAGTTGATAAAACATAATCACTATAGATCAAAAGTTTACTCCCTGGCCCAAGCAATTTTTTTAAAAATAAAGGAAACAGACTTTACATGGGTCTGTGTGTTTGGCAGGTGAAGTAGTTTTCCATAGGGAGGGCCCCAGAGAGGCCCCTTCAAAGGGTCAGGAGCCTTCATGAATGCAAATGTCACCTCGCCTCCAGGCAGGAATGCACCACCCTCAGAACTCTCAAGCAGCCAACAGAAAGAAAGTAAAACCTCCTGATGCCACCTTCCACTCATCACGTGATATACAATCTGACTGTTACTTTCCCTGTTATCCCATTGTACTTTTTTCCAAAATAAAGACATCTGTTCATGACACCATTAGGAAACTTGTTAAAAAAGAAAGAAAGAAACCTTGATTTCTCAAGCTTTAAAAGTGCTACACAAATGAGTCTGCAAATAGAATAACTTTCCAATCAATTTTTTAAAAAATTAAACATGTAAATATCAAGAAAGGAAACACTCCAGACATATTCTACAATGCAAACCAATATTCCAATCAAGGTTTCTAAGTAAAACGGTCCTACACCTGAAACTCCACCTCTAGGATTCTGATGCAGGGAATTTAGAGAACTGTGTCAGAATCAAAAGTGCGAAATAGAGCAAGATAGGTTTGAATCACACAAGGGTTATCCCTAAAACACATACCTTTCCCCAACTCTCTTAAAAACAGGGATTTCCCCGCCCCCCACCACTTGTTAGGGAAAATATGGCCAGTCTACAAGTGCTGAAAGGAGCCTGGGGAGGCCACGCCAAGGTCACATGCAGAGCTGGGGGTGCTGCGGCCTTCCCTGAATCCCCACTCTGCCCACCCCATCCTGGATACTCACTCGTCGCCGTCGGGGCACACGCCGGTGGCCTCGTCGTACTTGGAGCAGTACACGTCCGGGCTGTAGTTGAAGGTGCCATCGCGCCTACGGAGAGGTCTGCGCCGACGCTGATTTAGGAAATGCCAATGGAAACAGGTAAATGGCCTGTGCTGGGTGCACTTGTGCTGCAAAAACAGGGAGCACTGCTCTGTCCTAAACTCCTTTAGATACCTAAAAAGACAAACAGCGTTGCAGGTCGCCTCGAATGCCACCGCTGGGCGGCCCAGAGGCTGAAGAGAGGGGGGCGGGACCCCTGGCGTGACGCCCCCCACTCATAGTCCAGATAATCCCCACCAGCTGTCCCCACAGCCTTCCCAGGGGCTTCCCCAGACCCAAGGCACGTCCGTGATCCCAGAGCGCCAAACCACCCGCGCACGGTCCCTGACTTCAGACGCGTCCCCTCCTACCCCAGGCATGGTCCCCAATCTCAGGCGCGCCCCCCCGAACCCCAGGCACAGTCCTGATCCCATGAGCTTCCCGGACCCTGGACACGATCCCCGACCCCGGGCACAATCCTCAATCCTAGACCACCCCGTGAGCCGGGGCACGGTCCTGACCCTAGGCGCTTCCTTGGACCCTGGGTCACGATGCCCAACCCCAGGTGTGACCCCACTCGAATTCCAGGCGGATCCCGGGCGTGCCCCCCATCCCAGCTACGCACGCAACACCCCAAGCTCAGGCGTGGCACAACGACCTCAGAGCCAGGCGCAGACCCCAATCCAAGCCCAGCGCCACCCAGACACTGGGCGCCGCGCTCCGACCTCAGGAGATCTCAGCCCGATTTAGTGCGAACGCTGAGGCCCGGGGCGGGGGCGGCGGGACGGACCGCCGGGGCCCGGCTTGGCGACTCCCCAGGCCATGGGTAGGTCGCGGGAGCGCGCGGACTGGAACGCGCGAAGCCGCCCTCCGCACCCTCGCGGCGCCCCGGCGGCCCCGCGCGGGCACTGACCTGTAGTGGGTCGGCTTCTCCGTCTGCGGGGGG
>NW_003852439.1:7616368-7627592 GCF_000181295.1 Otolemur garnettii
TCGCCCTCCGGGACACGCCCAGTGCCTGCAGAGTCCACCCGTGCCACCAGCCGCAGCAACCGAGGCCCGTTTGTCCTGGGGGTGGGGAAGGGGGACTCGCGACTGAAATCAGCTTGGGGTGGCTACCCTATGATGGACTCAGACTTACGAATTGTGTACTTTAAGTGAATGAATCGACTAATGTGTGAATTCTATCTCTGCGCTGCTGGAGTCAGGTGAGATGCGTGCACATGGTCACCACTGGCTGGAAAGAATAATGGGTCCTGACCTTTATTAGAAAATAACAGTGGTTCCTGCCTGTTGTCTCATCTACTCTGAAGCCGGATGATCACTTGAGCCCAGGAGTTTGAGGTTGCTGTGAGCTAGGCTGAGGCCACTGCACTCCGGCCTGGGCAACAGAGCAAGACCGTTTCTCAAACACAAAACAAACAAACAAAAAAAACCCCAAAACCATCACCAAAAAAATGACAACCAAACTCCCACTAAAAACATTTTAATACATTTGGTCCAAGATTTAAGTTATTTTTCTGAAATACTGAAAAAAATAACAAAAGTCACCACCTGCTGGCAACGTAATTCCTTCATACGTTCACCTCTTCTAAATGAATTAACATCTATAAGCATTACATTTAAATATTGAAATTAAGGCCAATGAGGTGACTCATGACAATCACTCTGGGAGGTAGGTAACCCTATCACTCTGGGAGGCAGAAGCAGGTGGATGACTTGAGTTGCTTGAGTGCAGGAGTTCAAGACCAGCCTGAGCAAGGGCTAAACCATCCCACATTGTGGCAGGTGCCTGTAATCCCAGCTACTCAGGAGGTTGAGGCAAAAGGATTGCTCAAGCCCAAGAGTTTGAGGTTGCTGTGAGGTGTGATGCCACCACACTCTACCCAAGGCAAGAGTGGGACTATCTCAAAAATTAATGAATAAATAATAAAATAAGAAAGTGTTGTTTTTTCCTTGGGTTTGAAAAATGTCCTTTAAAGGATGGGCTAGTACCAAACTTATGTAAAACATCACCAGGGATTTGTGAAATTAGGAGAATTTCACCTTTCTTGGGGAAAAAATACACAGCACTGCCAGAACCTTCCAAAATTGTTCATCCGCTTAGAAGTGACTGTTTAGTCCACCTTTCTTTTTTTTTTTTTTTTTTGAGACAGAGTTTTACTTTGTCACCCTCAGTAGAGTGCTGTGGCATCACAGTTCACAGCAACCTCAAACTTTGGGCTCAAGCAATTCTCTCGCCTCAGCCTCCCAAGTACTGGGATTACAGGCACCTGCCACAATGCCGGGCTATTTTTTAGAGATGGGATCTCATTCTGGCTCAGACTGGTCTCAAACCTATGAGCTCAAGGCAATCCACCAATTTGGCCTCCCAGAGTGCTAAGATATAGGTGTGAGCCACTGCACCCAGCCTCACCTCTTTTCTTGAAATATTTCTTTTTCCTTTGTAAACAATTTCCACCTCCTTTTGCCCCTAAATTTAAAATCTTAGGAATAAAATGATGTGGGGCAGTACCCGCAGCTCAGTGGGTAGGGGACCAGCCACATACACCCAGGCTGGTGGGTTCAAACCCAGCCTGGGCCAGCTAAGCAATGACAACTGCAACAAAAAAATCAGTGGGCATTGTGGTGGGCGCCTGTAGTCCTAGCTACTTGGGAGACTGAGACAAGAGAATCTCTTAAGCTCAAGAGTTTGAGGAGCGGCACCTGTGGCTCGAAAGGGTAAAGCGCTTCAATATTTAAAAGTAATGCTTATAGATGTTAATTCATTTAGAAGAGGTGAACATAAGAAGGAATCATGTTGCCAGCAGGTGGTGACTTTTGTTATTTTTTTTCAGTATTTCAGAAAAATAACTTAAATCTTGGACCAAATGTATTAAAATGTTTTTAATGGGAGTTTGGTTGTCATTGGTGGTGGTTTTGGGCGTTTGTTTTTGTTTTCTGTTTGTTTTGTGTTTGAGAAACGGTCTTGCTCTATTGCCCAGGCTGGAGTGCAGTCCTACCCACTGAGCTATGGCACCGCCTTTTTTTTTTTTTTTTGAGACAGTCTCACTTTGTCGACCTTGGTAAAGTGCTGTAGTATCATAGCTCACAGCAACCACAAACTCCTGGGCACAAGCAAACCTCTTGCCCCAGCCTCCCAAGTAGCTGGGACTACAGGCGCATGCCACAATGCCCAGCTACTTTTAGAGATGGCATCTTGCTCTTGCTCAGGGTGGTATCGCACTTTTTTACAAGCTGCTCTCATGTTTTCAGGTATACTATCCCACTTGTGCCTTTGAAAAAGCTCTATTTACATGTGCATGAAAATAACCTGGAAAGGTAAATCAGTGTTCACAGCAGTTACCCCTAGGTGGTGGTATTATCGGTGTTTGATTTTTTTTTTTACAGAGTCTCACGGTTGCCCTGGGTAGAGTGCCTTGGCCTCACAGCACACAGCAACCTCTAACTCTTGGGCTTAAGAGAGTCTCTTGCCTCAGCCTCCAGTACCTGGGACTACAGGCACCCGCCACAACACCCAGCTATTTTTTTGTTGCAGCTGTCATTGTTGTTTAGCAGGCCAGGGCCAGGGTGGAACCCGCCAGCCTCGGTGTATATAGCCACTGCTCTAATGACTGAGCTACGGGCACCACTAAACATGCTAAATTAAACCTTGCACCAGAAGCTAAAGTAAATAAAAGCTTCCTTTTATATATTTTGTATCTAATTCAGACTAAAGCAGGTTTTCCCTAACTAGTACATACAATAAAAAAATCATCTAGTGACCATAATTTGTGAAAAAAAAATACTTATCAGATGTATTCTACTCAGAAAATTGTTCCCTTACTAAATAAAAATAGTTTTACAGAAAGCTGAGAAAGTTCTTTATTTCTGGTGCCATTTGATGACGTATTCTGCAATTAACATTTACGTTTAAATTCTCCGTTCCCACTCTAGAAACAAAGGAAAAAGAAACTGAAAAAGGTGGACCTTGGTCTAGTAAAATACTCATTTTCTCAACTAGATGAAAAAAAGGGAATCGTCTCAGTTCTGTATTATAAAATTAAATTTATTTTCAGTGTGTAAAACATGAATAGATATTATTTACACACAACATAGTATATTACAAAATAACGGTTAACGCCTCTGCCAGTTATTCTGTCTCAGAAAGCAAACAAGTGTCACCAGTGCTCTGGAAACTTGATTAATGTTATACAAAGACATCACTAACCCAACAGCACACAATGCAAGTAAAACCTTTCCTATTAATCTTTTCCTACTAATCTTAAAAGTCTGTGGACGGTATCACTGGTCATCAAGAGCAGGTTCCGATTTGCTGACATTGTGCTCGGCCTTCAGGGATCAACACAGCCAAGGGCGCCGTACACCTTTTCAGTACCAAGGACGTACGCGTAACCAGGACCGTCACGGCCGAACGCGACATTGAATCTTAAGGGTGGTTGCCGGCTCCACTCCTGCTACCTCAGCGGGCACCCTGTGAAGTTCTTGCCCCGTAGGCAGCCTGAATCCTAGGTTCCTCGGAACGATCACTGGGCTCAGGCACTTCTTCTAACACTTGTCTCAACCACTGGTCTGTGCTGGTCTCCGGCCTCACATAGAACCAGATGACCAGAACCATAAGAGAGACACTCAAGGGAAGCACTTTCCACCACGGCCGCTGCTGTTCCTTTCCCAGGGACTGCTCTACCTTCCAGCGTAAAGGGACGGCTTTGCTGGAGGAAAACTGAATGGGGCGGTCAGGATCGTCCTCCTCCCCACTGGCTGCAGGTTGAGCCCGAGCCCGGCCACCGGGCGGCTGATGCAGGCTTCTGGAAGCCCAGACCACGAGCCTCAGTGCCCGGACGGACCTGGAAGACAAAGAGCAGTGAGCGCTCAGCCCGCCCGCCGGTAATCGTCCAAGGCCAGCCGCGCTCTCTGGTGGCTTACCAGACCGCTGGCGAACACAGGACACCACTCATTGCGATTTTCGGCTCCGCGGCGCGCCGCAGAGCGTCACTTCCGTCGCACGAAACCGGAATCCAGACTCCTTGGCAGGCCTCGGATCACGACTTCACAACGTGTGCCCAGTTGCGCAGCGGAAATTGCGCATCCTCCGGCGGGCTTTTCCGTCGCAAACTATTCCAGTAGCAAAACGAGGCGTGCCGGGAGATGTAGTTCTCCACCTTGTTCGAAGAGGATCGTGACCTCCGGGTGCTTCGGGGCCCTCCTTGAGTTGGCAGGAGAGCGACCCCGGTCCCGCTCAAAGAGCGTCTCGGCTAGCCAGGCCCGGCAGCAGATCGGTGTAGTCGGCCTTGCCCTGCCCAGCCATCGCCTGCCAGGGGCTGCTCCTCCCTGGACCTACTCGCCGCCGGGTCTGTTTTTCTTTGTAGCCAGAATTTTCAGCCCCGAAAAGACCTCATGTCCTGACCTAAGAGGCCCCTCTCCTCTGGAAAAGGACTCGGTCAGGGAGCTGTGTCTTGCGCCCTTCTCCCCAGCCGTCTGCGCCCTGAGGGACCGGCATCGCGAACGCGCGTGGCCGAGCCAGGTGGCTGGAGCCCTGACCTGACGTTCCGGCGGCGCGCACACGCTGCCCCTCAGAGTTTGCAGAGGGAACGGGGAGCCATCTCCTCCGACCGAAGCTGCAGTACGCTCCGGGGCGGGTCGGGGGACCTTCACGACCACTTCAGGAATCCGCGAGTCGTTCGCTCTTGGCTGGGAAGCTGCTTGGAGCCACTTGTCTTCAGGGCACAGCTGCCCTGGCTGTAACTGCAGACCGCATAGGGGCGTCGTACAGACATCACACAGTCCGTGGGGAGGTGGTTTGTGAAAATTACATGCACGTCTGAACTAGAACCTGTGATTTAGGAACGTTCCATCTTCAGAATCAGCCGTACTAAGTATTATGTGTAGTCTATACCAAATAAAAGCTATAATGCTTCACAGAAAACACAAACCAGACACAAATGATGTACCACAGAGTGGGCTAATGTGCTGTGTTGTGTTCTTGCTCGATCACAAAAAATTATTTCCCCCCTTCCGTGTGTCATGGGGCAAACAATTTCAAATCCCAGAAACCTTGAGGTCCTTTCTCCTCAGGTAGAGTTCAGGTACTTTTGTTTTGTTCCAAAACAAAACAAAACAGTGGGGGCTGGGGTGCCTAAGGGGAGAAGTCTAGACAAGGAGGTGACTTCTTGAGGCATCTAGAGGTAATGAGGCATTTCTGGGAGTTGTGGGGTCCTTGCCTCACTCCCACAGGGCACACCCAAAGGGGCAGTGTCTTTAGCTGCAAACAGCACTGTTAGAGCCAGGAGCACCCTGAAGCAACAGCAAGCCTCCTCACGAAGCCTTGACAAGGAGCACCCTGAAGCAACAGGACACCCTAAAGACAGAAGGTTCACCTCCAGCTACTTGCAGACCCATCTTCTTGTGAGGAAGGCAGGAGGGCCTTTGCAGTAAGATTGAACTTAGTCTTCCCCACTTGAAGCTGTCCTTTACAAAATCAATAAAGGGCCGCAGGGAACTATAGTAGGGAGAAATACATATATATGAGTTCTAACAATTAAGTCCTCGAACTTATCCTAGAAAAAGTCCTACATACCTCATTGCTGAGTATCACTATGGTCACCTTCCAAGTACTCCCTGTGGAAAGCTGTGCACCGATGCCAGCATGTAGTCCGCCCTTCCAAGCATTTTTGGAACTTTCTAGAATGACCATCAGAGCTATTGTCTTAGAGCACACCAAAATATGCAAAAATAATGAATGCCATTCATGGAGACATGGCCACATGTTGACATGAATACAGCTGTTGGAGGCACTGACATACTAAGGTCAAGAAACCTTACCAAGTTGATTGTACAGTGCTACCAATGTAAGTACGTGATGGCAAGTTCAAGAACTTAATTATCAGACCTTGCACCCAGTTGCAAGATTGGGTGGAAGCTTGAAAACTCAAACTTTTGGCTTTCCCACTGGTGGCAGGAGGAGCTTCTTTCTCCCCAGGATGGGCCTGGCTAAGCTCAATCTTTTGATTCTGACCTGGTTTTGTTCCACAGCTGCCATCCAGGAGGTGACTAGGACCTGGGCCTGTGTGCCACATATGTGGCTGGTGGTCTTGGATGAGCCTCTTACCTTAAGCCAGAATGTGTTCTGGGGACACCACAAAATAGCCCCTAACCCTAACCCCCCAGAATAGCCTGCAGTGTTCCCACCATCTATGGTTGGCCTCTCTGCTCTGGAACATCCCTCCCACACCTGCTTCCCAGGAAAGGACCATACTTGGGATCAGTTTGGGGCCCCCAGGAGCTCTCTTGGCACCAAGGCACAGAAGGTTGACTGGAGGAGTTCTGAGCTCAGGAAACTTGGACGTCCCCCCACCCTGAAGACCTAGTCCAGGACTGTTCTCAGAGCTGCTGTGTTAACAGGTGCACCTGTGTGCCCAGATCCTCCTCACCACACCACACCCCACCAGTTCCACTCTAGAACTCCCCCTGCAGGGACCTGGGGATACCCCCAGTGCATAGGTTGGAAGCATGGTGGGGGAGGATGGGCCAGGATCCTCCTGGTATGTAGTAGGAGGCTTCCTGGAGGAGGTGGTGATCAGAGGGCCCCAACACTTTCATGTAGCTGGGCACAAGCTTCTGCAGAACAGAGTGGGAGCAGAGCTGGAGGTGGGGTGGGCTGAGGCTTCACCTGGGGTTTTCCAAGTTCAGAGGGGCCATTAACCTATCTCTGTCTAGATGACTGTCTTGGACTGGGGATACCTCAGCTGTGTCATCTGTAAAATGGACATCCCACCCATTTCAGCTGCTGTGAGGACCAGAAGATTCTGTGCTGGACAGTGTTCTCCAAATTTGTGTCCCCTTGGAACAAACAGACATGACCTTATCTGGAAATAGGGGTGTGAGTAGTTAAGATGAGGTTGTATTGGACTGAGGTGGATCCCAAGTATAATGACCAATGTCCTTATATATATATATATATTTTTTTTTTTTTTTGAGACAAGAGCCTCACTATGTTGACCTCAGTAGAGTTTCATGATATCACAGCTCACAGAAACCTCAAACTCTTGGGCTTAAGCGATTCTCTTGCCTCAGCCTCCCAAGTAGCTGGGACTACAGACACCCACCCACCACAACACCCAACTGTTTTTTGGTTGTAGTCATCATTGTTGTTTGGCAGGCCCAGGCTGGATTGGAACCCACCAGCTCTAGTGTATGTGGCTGGCAC
Organism: Otolemur garnettii; assembly: GCF_000181295.1. Taxonomy (NCBI): domain Eukaryota; kingdom Metazoa; phylum Chordata; class Mammalia; order Primates; family Galagidae; genus Otolemur; species Otolemur garnettii. The sequence continues at coordinate 7,623,582 of NW_003852439.1, forward strand.
CCTAGCCACTTGAGCTACAGGTGTCAAGCCCAGTGTCTTTTTTTTTTTTCTTTGAAACAGTCTCACTTTCTTGCCCCTGGTAGAGTGCTGTGGCGCCACACCTCACAGCAACCTCAAACTCCTGGGCTTAATGGATCCCCTTACCTCAGCCTTCTAAGTAGCTGGGAGGCCAGTGTCCTTATAAGATGGGGAGAGGACACAAGGAATAGGCCATGACACAACAGAAGCAGAGAGTGGGGTGATGCTTCTGGCATCATCTCCAGACAGAACAGGTGTGAGGCCTGGAACAGGGTCTCCTGGAACTGTTTGGGAGCGGGGGGCACCCTACTGACACCTTGATTTCAGACTTCTGGCCTCCAGAAATGTGAGAAAATAAATTTGTGTTGTTTTAGGTCACTAGTTTGTCATAGTTTGTTACAGATGCCCTATCGTAGAACCCCCTGCTTCCTGGCAGTGTCTGACCCAGGGCAAAGTCTTGCTCCTTTGAGTCTCTGTGTTGTGTATCTTGGTCCCTATGGCCTTTGGCTGGAGGATGCAGATGTCCCCCAAATGCTGTGATTGACTGACCTGCTGGTGCCTCAAAGCCTCCCCCACAGCCAGATGCACTGGGTCACCTGTGTCTCAGGCTCTCCCTACCCTGGCCCACCCCATCTCATCCCAAGCCCTGCCCCCACCTCCCAGGATGTAAACCAACACCTCAGCTTCCTTATCTCAAAGCACACAGAGAAATTTCACGGGAGGCCTAATGTCCCACTAATGGGGCTGTGGCCCTCGTGCAGGTAATTTATTGCAGTGCCACTTGAGAGCTGACATATTGGCGCTATTGATTTTCCCCAGGTGCATGGGGACAGGCAGGCCTGCCCCACTGAGCCTGATGACAGGGGCGGGGCTGGTGGAGGTGGTGGGCTGGGCTGGAAAGTATCTCTCCGTTGGGTGGCAATGTCCTCTCCCTGGATTCCTGGCCTCTGGCCCTCAGCCCATCCTCTAATCTTGACTCTATTGCTGCACTGCTTCTTCAAAACTCCTGTCTACTCCGTTTGTCCTCACTCCAGGATTTCCCATCCCAGGCTAGGGTTTTCTCCTTGGTCTTGTCAGCAGAGAAAAACATCAGGAAGATACCAGTACAAGTAGAACTGGGTCCTCCTACCACTGGCACTGGTGTGCACTGCGCACTGGGGTATTTGTGGGACCCAAAGCCCCTGTCATGGCCCCAGCCCTGCTGACTGAGGAAAAAGGTGTGTCTGGGGACATAAACCCAGGACCCTGTGAAGGGATCTTTGGGGTGGGGCCAGGTTGCATATACCCTGGCTTGGGAAGCAGGTCCCCGGTGCTGGGATTTTCTCTCCAGCACCAGCAGGCAGAGCTGCGGCCAGGCTCTAGGACCCATGGCTGGTGAGGCCCAGTCTTCCCATGAGCTTCCAGATATACTGAGACTAAGGCTACAGCTGAGTGGCTGAAAGCCCCACATGCTTATTGCATAGCTCCGGAGGCAAGAGGTCCAAGGTGGATTCTCTGGCCTGAGCTGCAGGTATCCTCAGGCCGCATGGAGTCTGCAAAAGAAAGTCTGTTCCTTGTGCTTCTGGCCTACATGGGCTTCTGCATCTCTTGGCTAGGGCCCCTCCTCCACCTCCAAGGCTGCAGTGTCACCCAGGCTCAGACTCTGGCCCTCCTACCTCCCTCCTGTGAGGACACTTGTGATGACATAAGGCCACCTGGACCACCCACAATAACCTCCCACCTCAAGGTCTGCTTACACCTGTGGGGTCCCTTTGCCATGTAAGTTTCCAGGAATGTTTTCCGGGTACAGGTGTCCCATTCAGCTGACCATGGGGGCTCCCAGCTCTGCAGAGGCTGCACCCCCACCACTGCACTCCCAGCTCTGCAGAGGCTGCACCAACCACCACTTTCACATAACCCCTCCTCTTGTTACATACGTAGGACCTTCTCTAGAGCAGGGCGCCATCTCTCCTCCTCATCCTGGGTGCCCAGGCCGTGGCCCGCACAAACCAAGCTAAGCCAGCCACCCCCAGTGCCCACAGCCTTGGTGTGGCACCTCCTGCCTCCTGAGCTGATCAGGGTGGGAGTCAGGAATGCAAATATCCTCTGGCCTGGGCCCCACAGTGCCCCTGCTCCCCCTAGCTGGCCTAACTCCTGCTTGGGGCAGGCCAGTCCTATCCACATGGAGCAGCAGAAGGCACTGCAGCCACAGCCTACCTCCCTGGGTCCTGGCAGATCAGGGAGAGCACACGTAGGGGCCACCCCAGCCTCTAAACCCCTGGGCTGGGAGGAGGATGGGGCTGCATCTAATCTGAGGGGCCAGTGGAGATTGATGCAGGGCCACCCCACCACCATGGTCTGTACCAGGTATATTTGGATTCTGGAGTCTCAGCACAGATCCTTGATTGAGCCTAAGGTCAGTCTTTGGGGATAAAGGTCTCCACCTAACTAGGCTCTTAGGATGGAGCATGGCCAGATGCACCTCAGTAGGACATGGGTTCACCTGGGATGTGGACTCACCTGGGACATGGGCTAAGTTTGCTGCCCATAAGGAGCAGTAATGGGCAGCCATATGGGTATGGTGTGCTGATGCTATCTCTGTCTCTACTCTCTGCAGGTGGCCCTGCCCCTTGCCAAGAGACATAGGTGACTTTCCAGAATGACTTGTGGAGGTCACTGGCCCAGCCTTGTGAGGGTCTCACTCTTGGGGTTGAGCTTTGCATTTCCCTGTCACTCCCCAAAGCCAAGGGTTCTGCCAACAGCCCCTGAGCACCGAGTGGCTGCATAGGTCCCCTATATCTCCAAGATCTTCGGCCTGCCTGGTGCCTAAGAAATGACTGGCAGCCACTGGCGAGAAAGAACTGCCAGGTCCACAGATGCAGGTGGGGGCTGGGGCTGTGTCCAAATCCCACACCTGTTGGCTGTCATTGGGTGCACCTGGGGGATGGCACCTGGGCTGAGGGCAAAGAGCAGGTGTGAGCCAACTGGGGTCCACACCCTCCAGGACCACTGGATAGGTGAAGATCTAGGAGCTAGGGGCTTGAGACAGTGAGTGTCTGGCGTTCTTCCAGCCACTGCCACGCAGGCTATACCAGCGGAGGCCACATCTAGTGAATGCTGAGGTAGGGCCACAGTCATACATGCAGGGCTGAAGAGTGTCCTGCAAGATTCACGTCTGCTTGGAAGCTCAGATGTGGTCTTGTCTGAAAATAGGGTCACTACAGATGTAATTAGTTAAACTGAGGTCATACTGAATCAGGGTGGGCCCAGATTCAATGAGGAGTGTCCCTATAGGAAGGAGAGGACACACACTGGGGGGCCATGTGGAGGCAGCAGCAGACACTGGAGCAATCCAAGGGCGAAGGCCTCTACAGATTGGGCAAGAGTCAGGGAAAGACTGCCCCTGGAGCCGCTGGAAGGAATTGGGTTGAATGACACTTTGGCTGGGACTTCTGGCTTCAGAACTGTGTAAGAGTAAATTTCTGTCTGCAGTAATTGGTTACACAGCCGAGGAAAGCTGGCGCAGACCACAGGGTAGATAGGCTGGTCCCACCCAGGAGGAGTCAGTGGAGTGGGCAGGAATGCTGAGCCTCCTGAGGTGCTTCTGGGGTATGCATCAGGCAAGTTCCATGGGGGGCAGTGGGAGAGGTGGCTGTAGCCAGAGGAAGGAAGGGATGGGCCATCTCAGCCCGGCCCCTGGAAGAAGCAAAGGGTTTGGCTGGTCTGATGGTAGAGGGTTATCAGAACTGTTAACATTAGTGTCACTGGGGCGGTGACTGTGGCTCAAAGGAGTAGGGCACCAGCCTCATATGCCGGAGGTGGCGGGTTCAAACCCAGACCCGGTCAAAAAAAAAACTGCAAAAAAAAAAAAAAGACATTAGTGTCACTGAGGGTGGTATACAACTGCCCCACTGCTAAATTTGACTGGGTTTAAAAAAAAAGTTTATCATAAGGACACTTAATTTACAATCGCCAAAATGTGGAAACAACCTAAATGCCCACCAATCTAGGAAT
>NW_003852439.1:7628347-7641637 GCF_000181295.1 Otolemur garnettii
GTGGGGGTAGGGGAAGGGGAGAGCAGAGAGAGAAAGAAGGAGGGAGGGGTAGGGAAAGGAAGAGTAGGGAGAGGGAAGGAGGGAGGGGGGTGGTATCTTGGTGTGTGCCACACCTTTTGGGGGCAAGACACAATTGTAAGAGGGACTTTACCTAACAAATGCAATCAGTGTAACCTGGTTTCTTGTACCCTCAATGAATCCCCAACAATAAAAAATAAAAAGAAGCAGAGGGTTTAGTCACTTACTGTAAACGCATTTGCAGCCCTGGACCAGGGGAGGTGGAAACCCTGTGTGGGTCCCCACCACAGCCACATGTGGGCCAGTTTAGACTTGTCACAGTGGCCCAGGAGGGTCCTACAGTGGAAGGGGCTGGCTAGGGGCTCAGGGGTCCTCCAATGCATTTGCCCACCCTAGGCCCTGAAGGATGGTCCTGGGGCCTCCTCCCTCCCTTCCCCATCCCCAGGGTCCTGCTGCCAGCTAGAAGCGCCGTCTGCCCTGGCTGCTGCAGAAGCAGGATGTCCTTTAGAGAGGCCCACTCCAGAACTCAAAATAGCATGAAATTTAATTTTCCGCCTATTTGACAAGGCTTGGTTCAGGCCCTGATTAGCAGCAGAGATAAGGGTCCCGGAGCCCAAGGTGCAGGCCAGCTGGGCCTGCAGCAAACACTCCACGGTCCCCGGGCAGGCCGTGTACAGGTGAGGCCAGTCTGCAGGTGCTCCCCCAGTGGGGCCCTGGTTGCCGGGCGCTAAAGCAAACGGGCTCTATTTGCCCAGTCTGGGATGACAATGCCGTCACCAAATATTTGCCAGTCCCAGGCGGCTGCAGAGCCTGGCTATAAATGCTTGAGCCCAGGTGGAGGTGGGCCTGCCCAGTGAGAGCTGCAGGCCTTGGCCAGGTAGGTGCCTGGGCTCTGGGGCGGGTAGGGGCTCAGGGCCTGTGAGCCCTTCTGTCCAGGTGCCCTGCAGGGACTAACCACAGGGAGAGTCCCTGCAGTGCTAGGCTGGCCCAGGGTTGGGTTGGGTGTGGGGTCAGGCGGCTGGGGACAGGGTGTCTGTCTGGGCTGCCCAGTGCCAGGGCCACCAGAAGACTCCTTGGGTGGGGGGGTCCTCAGCAGTGTGAGCAAAATGAGGACAATGGCATGGCCTGCAGGTAGGAGGAAGGCCCCAGCAGCTCACCTCCTGCATGTGAGGGAGGGGCAGGTACCCAGGTCAGCTGACCTCCCTACCTCCCCTCCATCTCTTTCACTTTTTTCCTCCCTCCTGTTGGGGCCCCTGCCCAGAAAGGTTCAGAATGTTCTTACATTATAGAGGGGCTGGGGGCACTTGTCCGTAGGGTGGGACTTGGGGTTCAGAACCAGCCCCTCCTTGGCAAGTGTTCAGAAGGAGAGCTGCTCCTGACCCCGTCGGTCACTTCCCCAGACTCTCACCCTTACCTCTCTTGAGTGTCCTGAACAGGCACAGTGGCCTCTGTGGCCCTCTTCAGGGAGACTCTGCTGTGGCTGCCCTGCCATCAGTGGGAGGTGCCTAGCTGGGGCTGCTGGGAGCAGGTCAACCTTTTGCTGTGACTGCAGGCTGTGCTCAATGGGACAGCACAGCTTGCCCTCCATCAGACCCACCCATTGATCAAGAGCCATAAAGCCCCATGGCTCTGTCTCAGAAGCTCCTCACCTAGCCCTGAATGGCCACCATCCCCCTCCTCACTCTCTGGGCAGTCCTAGCACCTGGGACTCCTAGGACTGCCCCACATAGAACACAACTGACTGACTGCTCTGGGACAGTGACCAGCCCCAACCTGGAATAGCTCCCATGTCCCACACTCCAGCAAGGTCTCATCCCATGGTGGCCACCCCACTGATGCCATGGCCACACGCCCTCAGTGCCTGCCATGTCCCTCTCTGCATCTCACCCCTGCAGAACTTGTGCCCTCACCAAGCATTGCCTGCAGTGGTCAATCCCCCATGGGGCTGGGGCTTCTGGTGTGGGGTCAGAGTGCAGTGGTTGCCCAGTGGCCAGGGAGCAGCCAGGGCTGTCTGAAACTTGCCCATCTCTGCTTCCTTCCCCAAACAGTGGCTGGTACCTCTTGGGAGACAGTGAGGAGATGGCCACTGGAGTGATTCGGCCCCTATGTGACTTCCGGCTGCCACCCCATTCCTTCCTGCCCTCAAACCTGGAGCCACCAGAGATGGAAGAAGAGGAGGAGGAGGAGCTGGAGCTGGAAGGTGAGGGGCCAAGGGACTGCAGCCTGGCCCCCCAGTGCTCAGGCAGGGCTGAGGCCACGGAAGTGGCCCTTCAGTGTCCCAGCCGCCCCGAGACACCACTGCAGCTGCTGCAATTCTCTGAGCTCATCAGCAGTGATATCCAGAGGTACTTTGGTCGTAAGGACAAGGGGCAGGACCCAGATGCCTGCGACATTTATGCTGATGGCTGTCCAACCCGCAGCCCTTCCAGGGAGGAAATCTACTATGCTGACCTGGTGAACCTGGTCCAGGCTGGACCCTTGGGGGACAAGGAGTCCCCTGAGCCCAGGGTCAGCTCACTGGGAGGCCCCAAGGGTCAGGTACTCACACTGGGCATCAGCAGGGATGCGGCACAGCCGCTGGGACCCCTGGCTGAGCTCTTCGACTACGGTCTCCGGTGCTATGTGGAGCCTAGGGCGCCAGCCGGCTGCAGAGAGAGGCTGGAGCGCAAGTACGGCCATATCACACCCATGGCCCAGAGGAAGCTTCCCCCATCCTTCTGGAGGGAACCTGCCCCCAGCCCCCTGGGCCTGCTCCACCCTGGTACACCAGACTTCAGCGATCTGCTGGCCAGTTGGTCAGCTGAGGCCTGTCCTGAGCTTCCCAGTGGGGTGGCTCCAGCCCTAGATGGGGCCCAGCTGGCTGAGGCCTAGCAAGTGGCAGGCCTCTCCCTAAGGCATCGTTCTCCTCCTGCCCTCCCAGGACAGCCGCTAGGCCCTCCATCCAGGGCACCCCAAGTCCAGCAGTCCCCAGTCCCTGGACTGGGAAAGAGCCAAAGCAGTGGGGATGCCTAGGTCTGGCTCTCTCTGGCCCTTGGCTCCAAGAGAGTCCCACATAGGCACAGGGGCCCTCAGAACTCCATCCACAGTGGTAGGACCTAGGCAGAAGCTATAGCTGCTCCAAGGTCACAAGCTCAGGGGGCTCTGCACTCTGGGTCCCCCAGGGAACCTGAGACTCCAAGCTGGCAGCCAGGGCAGCCAGGACAGAGCCTATGCCAGGCTGGCCCTCCCTGCAGCCTGCCTGCCAGCCCCGGTGGGTTCTAGGGCTGATGGCTCCACCCCCCACCCCTGCAGCAAGGGGCAGGGCCAGCCCTTGCAGGATGAGCAGGGTCTTCTTGGAGAGGCAGAAAGAGAGGGTGCAGCTGGCTGTGAGAGCAAACACCAAACATGGGCTGTTTACCCAGGTGCTGGGGGCTGCTTCCCAGTGGGGCAGCATCTGGGGACGTCCCCACCCATGGGCTCTGGAGTAGGCAGTATTCATGAGGTTTGGTAAGGGGGATGCTGGGCTAAGGTGGGACAGGAAGAGCCCTGGAGAGTGGGACAAGGCCGGAGACCCTCTGGTCTCAGCCACTCCCACTGCCCAGTGCCTCTGAAGCCCTGGCCAGCCCTGTGGGCCCTGGGAGGATGTCACCCACAGGCATCAGGGAACCTAAAGGCATATTTATTTCTGGGGCCAGGGCGAAAGTGTGAGGCGAAAGTGTGAGGCTCTGCGCAGGCTCTCAGCTGTGGGGCTTCCCTGGGACGCCTCTTGGCCTCCGCTGAGCCACCAGGCTCAGGAGGGTCACCTTCCACTGCAGCCACCTGCCAGAGATGAGGCTTATGGCTCCAGACCCCTGCTGCCTCTGTGGCCAGCCCTCCACCCCTAGGCCCTCAGCCCCAACCCAGAGGACTGGGCAGAGACTGTGGGCTGGCTGTGCCCACCTCACGGCCTGATACACGCCCCAGCAGTTCATGGGGACCACCTCGCCAGGGGCCACATCCTTGACGAAGAACCGCTGCCTCACCAGGGACATGAGAACCTTGCGGCTGCCCAGTGTCAGCGCCCAAGGACCCTCCTCACTCCACAGGTGCACCATGCTCTCCCTCAGGGCTGCCATCTCCTGTGTGCGCTGTGGACACAGGGGTACCCATGTCACCCGGAGCTGTTAAGGAGGACACAGGACGATGGCAGGGCCGTGGGGTCAGGCCTGGGGCAGAAGCCAGGACGTATGGGGCTTATCTCCCATGGGAAAGCCAGACTGAGGCCCTTATCTTTGGGAAAACTGCTCAGCGCCAGACTTGCAGACAGCAGGAAGACTACAGAGCTAGGGACTCGCCTGTCTGGGCATGGGTGGCGTCAGGCTGCCTGGGCCCAGCAGCCACCCTGACCCACTGAGCCAGGCCCAACCATGGGTTCCTCTCACCAGTTTGGTTTCTGTGTTAAACTTGAGGTTCTGAATGGTCTTGTTTGCCTGGATGCTGTTTTCCAACTTTATTATTTGGTTCTGAAACTAAACACAGCCCCCCATTTAGGGGCACAGTCTCGGCCAGTCTGGCAGGGTCAGCTGTCCCCAGGGTGCCCTCACCCGCAAATTACTACATGCTTGGAACTTGAGCATAAGCCACCTTGTGTCCCAGTCTGTAGTGAGGAGGGCCCTGAGTGGTCCTGGCCACTGTTTAGGAATGTTCCTGCCCTCGTGACTGCTACCACCCCCCAGTGCAATAGAGGTTCCATACAGGTGCCCCTATGGAACTTGCAGAGGCTGAGATGCCCCTGAGCTGGGAGTCCTGTTGCTGGCCTTTCAGGGGGCCCCTCAGTGCAGGCTTGAGCTGACAGTGCTCATGAGGCCTGGGGGGGAGGGGACACTGGGCTGAGGCAGGACAGGAAGAGCCCTGAGGGTGAGTGGGTGTGACCCCACCTAAAGAAGTGATTCCCCTTTGTGGGTGTGGATGAACTAGAGGCTCCCCATTCCCTGGGCCCCATGATACCGTGGCCAGTCGGCCCTGAATCTCAGCAATCTTCCGCCCGGGGCTTTCCTCCCTAAGCAGCTGCACAGATGACAGCAGGGCAGTCAGCTCCTGCCGTAAAGCCCCGACTTCAGACTCTCTGCAGGCACCGAGACAAGGGTCAGCTGTGGGTACGCCCAGGTCAGGTAGGGCTATGGGAGCTCAAAGGGGCTCAGCCTTGCTGCTCCTCCAGTGGGGATGGGGAGAAGCTGTGCAGGCTACACAAGGCAAGGGAGGGGACAAGGCTGCCATGGCACTTAGGGCCTGTGGGTACCATGGGGACCAGCCCAGCCCAGTGACTGTCAGTGGAGCCCCTGCCTCACCGCGCCCTGCCTTCCGCACAGATCTTGAGGTCTGAGTCGCTCTTGTGGAAAATGCACCTGTCTGAGATGCTTTCTATCTGAAACACAAGGCAGAAGCAGCAGATAGCCCGGGTGGGGGGGGAGGGTGGCCCCAGCATAGCCAGCTGGCCAGGACTGCTTTGGCCTTAGCCCACAGCCAAGGGTAGGTACAGAGGGGAAGGGCCCCATGCCATACCTGAGGTCTGCAGCTTCACCCACCTGCCGGGGAAGGCTGTCCACCTTCTCCCACATCCCCCGCAGATGTGCAGCAACCTCCTTTTGCCACCTGGCCAGGTCCTCGACTGACCTCCTCTCTGCACCTTCCCACTCATTCCTCACCTGGGACATACACACTCAGTAAGGGCCAGAGCCCAGGGCACAGGGCAGCCCGAGGAGGCAGGCCACAGAGTTCCTGAGGGCAGGCAGCACAGCTGTGCAGACTGGACTGACATGCCCAGGACAGACAAGCCAGATAGGGCCAAGAACAGCACCAGGGCCTGCCCTAATGGGCTCCCCCGCATCCCTGAGAAGAGACCCGCTGAGGGTGAGCAGGATAGGCCTGAGCAAACAGCCCGGCCACTTCAGGAGAGGAGAGAGAGGCTGGGGTCCAAAGCCACTGGGGGCTGTTCTGACCACATATGTTCCCAGAAGGCAGCAGGGCAGGCCTTGGTATCAAGCCCCCAACCATAGGGTGGACACCCATGCTCATGACAGCAGCACTCATGACAGACAAATGGAAATAAGCCTAATGCCCATCACTGGGTAAGTAGACACACACTACACAGTCCATCCCATGATGGGACAGTGTTCAGCTACGAGGCAGCTGAAGCTCCCACGCAGGCTACAGCGCTCAGGGAGAAGCCAGGCACAGAGCTGTGCATTGTGACTCCACTTATGTAAAATGCCAGGACAACAAATTCATGAGGATAGGAAGTCCCAAGGACTAGGCGGTGGCTGCTAATGGGTATGGGGTTCTTTGCGGGGTGTGTGTGTGTGTGTGATGAGAATGTTCTAAAATTGACTGTGGCAATGGCTGCCCAAGCCCCTGAAAGAACAAATATGGGCTGCACACTTCCACAGGGTCAGCATGTGGCATGCAAATCATGTCTCAATCAAGTGCAGGTACCAGCCTGCCCCATAGAGCTCCCTCAGCAACCCCCGGAGGCTCTAGGTCAAGCAACAACAGCTCCACTTCAGGAAGAGGCTGCTGCAGGGGATGTCCTTGGGGCATAGGTCTCCTAGGTAGGTGGGAAGCTCATGACCCCAGGGGCCAGGCACCCATCTTCCTGAATGTGCCTTCTTTCCCCTGAGATCTGGGTTCACCTCAGACAGCCTTAGGCCCAGCATCTGCTCTTGTAGGTCCAGCCTCCAGCTCAGGGTCAGGAATTGGTCATTCAGATCCTTCAGCTGTCCAGCCAGCTGGGCTACCGATGCCTCTAGGCCCTGGCTCTTCTCTTGGAGCTGCAGGGGCAGGTGGGGAACAGGGAATCCAGTTGAATACCTATCCTGTGTACCTGGGCCACCCTGCTGGGGTCCTGGGCCTCTATGCCCACCCTGCCTCTCACCACTGCCAGCTGCCTGTGCGTCTCCTGCCAGGCCAGGTCATTGGCCAGCTGCGCAGCCTCCAGGCTCTCCTGAACCTGGGAGGCCAGTTCCTCGGCCTGGCTCTCCTCCAAGCACCCCTTGGCATCCCTGGGGGGTGGTGCCATCAAGACTGTCCCTCAGCCAGGGGTGACCCACTCCTCAGTACTCAGCCAAGGAAGGGAGCCCAGGGCTGAGAAGATGGAGTGCAGCTGTAGGGGTACCAAGACTGGTGCTGTACCCCTGAGCCCCCAGCAAGGGACAGGCAGGGGTCCCCCCACAGGAGAAGTAGATCCTCTGTCCCATGTATCCTGCTGGGCTTAGCACTCCATTTGGGACTGCTGGGGGGAGGCACAGCCACTGCTGCCGGCTCCTGAGTGAGGTGCTGGGGTCCCCCTGGCCTGACAGCCATGAGGCCCCAGACAGCCTTAGGGACACCCACCGGGCCTTCTGCTCGGTCATCAGGATGCGCTTCAGTGATGCCTGGTTCTGCCGCACAAACTTGGTCAGCTGAACCACAGCTGCGTCCAGACTGCGGCACTGCGCCAGGAGGTGGCCTTGCTCCTGCTGCCAGGGGGAGGCAGCCTTGAGCCCCTTGCCCCTGTCTCTGTCCCACCCACCTATCCAGATCTGCCAGGCCCCACCTGGCGCTGACCACACACAGACCGCAGGCGCTCCTCTGTCAGTTCCTGCAGCGCTTCCCAGTGGCCCTCCAGCTCCTCCCGCAGGCGGCACTCCAGCCGCAGCCGTGAGCTTTCTGCAGCCTTCATCCTCTGTGGGAAGAGCCCAGTCTGCCGAGGGTCTGGCCTAGGGGATGTGGCCAGGTGGGCAGGAGGTGGCCCCCACCTTCTCCAGTGCAAGGAAGCTCTTCTGCAGGAAGCTGCATAGCTTGGCCTCCCTCTTCAGGAAGCGGAGGCTCATCTCCTCGCTGAGCTTGGTCACCTGGGCCTGGGGAGGGTCCCCATCATCCCTGTGTGGCCTCTGCTGGACATCGGTGGCCCAGGCGTAGCCGGACAGAGCCCTCAGGGCCCTGTCTCCTCCCAGATAGCTGCCTTCCTGCTGTACTGGGGATCTGGGGAGCAGGGGCAGGTGAAGCACAGCCTAGCCCATGCCACAGAACAGAAAGCTCCATCTGCCTGAGCCCCTACTGGCCTCCTGCCCCCAGGAGGGTGCCCTGGAGCAGGCAGATGGTCACGCTGCAGTCTTGCAGGGTCTCTGTGTTACCTCTCGACCCCAAAGTAGCCATTGATGACATAAAAAACTGCTTGTGGCTGTGTGCCAATAAAACCTTATGCACAAGAACAGGCAGTAGGCCTTGGCTTTCAGAGAGTGCTCAGATGCCCCCGGCTCAGGGAGAAGGCAGCACTGCCACAGGGGCAGTCCCCTGCACCAGGGATGTGAGAGCCTTAGCCCAGTGCCTTCACCCCCTCTTTAGCTTTCCTAGTCCCAATCACGTGGGCAGAACCAGAAAGAAAGCCAGTAGCAGGGAGACCCTTTTGATAGGAGAGGCACAGGCTGTGACAGTAGGGGTTTCCTTGGGCTCTCCTGGCCAGCCCTGCCTAGGTTGGGCCTGGCCTCCTGTGGTACCTGCATCCTGGCCACCTCATGGCCCAATTTCTGGCTGGCATCCTCCTGGCTCTTCTGCAGGGTGCTGCAAGCTGCCTCTCGACCCTGCTCTTCTTGCTTCACCAAGTCAGTCAGCGTGGCCAGCCTGGGCACATGGGCTGCAGTCACACCAGCCCAGCTGATCACAGGGCCTGTCTGGGGGGCCAGGGCTGACTCCCAGGCTGGGTAACCAGGACACACACAACCCCACCCAGGCACATGTAGGAGTAGGGAGCAGACCTTGGAGTAAGAGCCAGGCACCAGCAAGGGATAGGGCCAGGGCCTGGGCTTAGGTTTCCTTCCCCACATGGTCCCCAGCAGCCAGCAGCTCAGCCAAGGGCAGGGGAAATCCAGCTAGAAGTACCTTGGCTGAGCCAGTGACCCCTCCACCCCCCATATCCCTGACGTGTTGGGCTTAGAGGTAGCCCTGACGGGAGGCAGGTGGGCCTACCTGAGGGCTGCCTCCTGTTCGGCACCCTTGCGCTCCGAGTCTTGCAGTGTCTGCTTCCTCCTGATCTGGGCCAAGGCTTCCCGGACCTCCACCAGCCTGGCATACAGGGTCCACTTCTGATAGGCCCGGAGCAGGCTGGGCAGCCTTTGGGGGCTGCAAGACCAGCTCGGGTGCCCTGCATCCTGCCTTCTATTGTGTCCCCTGGCTCTGTGGGCTGCTGAGGTGCCTTTAGATCCAGGCCTCTCTGAGGGGGGCAGACAGCTGACTGGGGATATGAAGACCTTGGCTGTGCCCAGAAGGGCTCTAGCACTGGCCACTACTTTCTGGAAGCCCAAGCCCCTATCCTCCCACTGAGGATGTGCTTGCAAGTACATGTGAAGGGTACCTTTGGTCCAGGGCTTGCATCTGGTTCTGGTTCTGATTCTGGGGGCCAAGGAACTGCAAGGAGGAAGGTGTGGGCTGGCATGGGCCTAGGGGCTGCCACCGGCCTTTGGAGCCCTCCTGACTCAGATATGGTGGGGCTTCCACGCTCTGGGGCTGGGCAACTGGGGCTGTGGTAGGCTCGGGGCTGCCTGCCACCCCTAGGAAGTGGGGTGCTCGGCCCATGGCGGGAAGTGCTGCTAACCTCTGGCGCCTCCTTCTCTGGGGTCCGAGCTGCCTGCTGTTGCACCTCTCGCTGCAGCTGTGTCAGCTCCGAGCCCTGCAGCTGTACATGGGCCCGCAGGCGGACCAGCTCTCGCAGCAGGCTGAGCATGGTGTGCTCACAGCGTTCTTCGTGTCCCTGTAGGCGGGCCATCTCAGCCTGCAGAGAGGCCACCCTAGTCAGGGTGGAAGTAGGACCAAGTCAGGCTGTGCTCTGGAGGGTGTGGTCCTCCCGCTCCCATGCCTGCAGGCTCACCACTGCTCCAGCTGATCCCAGCGCTTGGCAGTGTCCTGCTCTGGGACAGAGGTGGTAGACACTAGGTGGCTGGACTCATACCTCTCTGAGACCTCTTCCAGACTCAAGGGCTCAAGGCTGGTCAAGCTTTCCACCAGGAGCCCCAGGTCCTCTAGGGTGACAGCGCTAAGCTGGGAGAGTGGCGATGCCCTGGAGGACAGGCTGCTGTCTGCTGGCTCTGCAAAAAGGTGCCTTAGGCACTCACCCCTCAGGGCACTGGCTCTCATTAGGTGATAGATAATACACTAGATAGTACCCCAACTGCTGCAGGACACCACCTGAGCTGGCACAGCTGGGTGCAGATAGAGGATCAGCTCAGCAAGGCCCAGGACTCTGAGGACACACAGCACTAGACAGCAGAAACAGGACATTGTCCCACCTGGCCAGCTCCAGAGGAAATTCCAAGGGGCTAGGAAGCAAAGCCATCCTGTGGGGCTCACACTAGCAGCTAGGATGTTCCCTAGAACTTGTTCTTCGCAACTAGGTCCCTAGCAGCCAGCTCACCTGACATGGCTTTATCAGCAGTCCCCCTGCAGCTGTGGCCCTGGATCTCTGACCTTGGTGGTTGGTTGTCCAGCACTGATGGAAGACAGGGAGGTTAGGGGCTGGCTGTAGAGAGGCAGAGAAGTCAGGCTGGAAGCCGGGGAGTGAGCAGGGTGCAGTGTGGTGAACTCTTGCCCTCACATCTTGCTCTTTCCCAGATGATCCCCCAAGGGGCAGGTATGGCTGGACAGCTAGGGCTATTCCGTAACCTTACTTTCCTCACCAGAACCTCGTGATTTCACAGCCCAACTGCCGGTGGAACCTGAGCCCTCAACCTTCCCATTCCTGCAAGTCCTCTCCAACTGCCTGCTTCTGGAAGGATCTGATGGGATGCCATTCCCAAGGGGCACAAAGGAGCATCTCTCAGTGGTTGATGGCCCCTGGTGTAGGTCAGGAGACCCCAGCCTGGCCTGGGCCCTAAGGGAAGGGATGCCAGGAGCAGTGGTAGGCCGTGGGCTGGAGAATGGAGCACTGAGACTAAGAGCCTGGGACAGACTGAACAGCCAGTCCTACACACCAGAGGGCAGAAACAGCTGGCCCTAAAGGATGTGGTCTAAAGCAGTGCAGCCGAGAGGAGGGGGCCAGTTACCAGTGATGCCAACCTTTCTAGCAACCACATTAAAAAGTAGATAGGCCAGACACAGTGGCTCATGCCTATGATCCTAGCATTCTGGGAGACCAAAGTGGGAGGATCCCTTGAGCTCAGGAGTTTGAGCTGTAATGACCTATTGCACTCTAACTGGGGTAACACAGTGTGACTCAGTCTCAAAAAAAAAAAAAAGAAAAAGTAAAGAGACAGGCAAAATGAACTTTATAGGTCACTTTATTTAACCTAATATATCCAAAATATTATTTCAATGGTAACCTATACAAAACAATTGTTAAGGGACATTGCACATGCTTTTTAGTACCACATCTCTGAGGCCTGGTGTGGGGCATCTTGCTTCAGCCCAGCTGGTATGCTTGACCCTGTGGGGAAGTCCCCATGCCCAACTCCTCAGGTAGATTCAGGGCTCTCTGGGAAGAAACCTTCCCACCCTTGCCCAGGTGCGGAGACAAGGGACCCAGAGCTAGGAAGGTAGGAACAAGGCTCTTCATCCCCATGGAAGGGGATAAAGAGGAAGAGGACAGGCGTGGTGGTCAGTCCTCCAGGCAAGGGCCATTCTCACAAGACCATACCTCAGACCTCCTTCCTGTGGGACCCTGGGGTGGCTGCAGTGCCAGGGGCTGGTGCTACAGCCATCTAGGGAAGCCACTGCCATTCACAGGATAGCCTGATTGCAGAGCCCCACCCCCAAACCCTAGGCTGTGGGACTGTAGCCCAGGTTCGGTAGGAACATGAGAGTGGCACTGGCTGACTGGTGCAATTCCTTTTTTTCTCACACTCCGGAGCCACGGAAGGCTGTGAGAGAGGGCTGCCTGCCGGCTTTTGGGCCCTCCCTCAGAAGAGAACACCAAGGGGCCCCCATGTGCTGTCTAGCAGAGGACATAGGCTGCTCTGACAGACCTGTTCCATGATGCACGGGCTGCACGCACCAGCGCTCACCATCCCTTCGGAGCCACCTGCTCTGTGGTAGGCACAGGCAGGTGGGAGAGTTGCCGCTGACTGCAGGCTCTCCCAAGTTGAAGCAAGACGCAGGTGTGGGGACCCCCAGCTCCAAGGGCAGGGCTTGGATGACGGAGACGTGGCTGGATTCAGGGGCTCGGCCCTAAGTGATTCTTCTCAGCTCTTGAGACCCAGACCAGTGTTCACCCAAGTCAGGGTACAGACGAGGGTGCATGTGGGGCTCTCCCATGGAGTCCAACCAAGGCTGCTCTCTGGGACTATCCTGCCCCTTAAATTCTGGAGCTTCCAGTCCAGCTGGGGCTGTCATTCAAGCCCGGCAGCCATAGGCTGTCAGTTCCCTGCTGGAGACCAGACCAAGCCCACAGCTTGGGGACCAGGCCAGCTCCCAGGCCTCAAAGCCTCCCACATGGGGACACCAGGCACAGCCACATGCCAGCCCCTCACTGGCTTAAATCAGCCAGCAGCCGGAAAGAGTGTCGCACACGCATTTGATCCCTGAAGTTAAGAACCCAGGAGAAAGCCAAGTCCGGGGCCAAGGTACAGGGGACATGGTGAGGATGTAAACCAGTTGCCCTCAACCAGGGCTATGTTCACTTGCCAGCTGGCCTAGCCCCAAGTCTGGGGTACACCTGCTCCTGCTGCTGCTCAGGAAGTGAGGCTTTGACCAAGAGACCAGTGACCTTGAGGGGAGGCTAAAGGGGCTGAAGCGCCAGTGCCACTGCCCACCAAGGGTAGGGCAGGGCTCATGTTTGGGCCAGTGAGAGCTCCTCCAAGCCGCCCTTCCCCAGACGGTACCTGGCGAGGTCCTTCCTGGTCACCAGCCCGACAACCTGCAGGGCAAAGCCAGGTCAGGCCCACACCAGCACCTGCCACCGTGCGTGTGGGGTAGATAGGGCAGCACAGCAAGGCAAGGGGTGTGGCACTAGGCTGGGTCTTGTGCTTCAGTATTCCCTGCAGGGAGCCAGCAACCAGGGTACCCTCGCCCAGGGCTGGCACAAGCAGGACATAGACCACTTGGCCACCCCTTAACCACCCACCTACCACTCACCTGATTGTGGTTGTCCACTACCACCAGATGCCGCAGGCCCAGGGCCCGGAAGAGCTTGAATACACGAGGTAGGGATGCCTCCTGCAATGTCAGCACAGCTGGGGCTCACCCATGCCTACCCAGGCACAGTCAGCACTGCTACCAGGTATTGGGGTGCATCCTGGACTCCCAGCCCCCAATCCATGCTGCTGTTACCCATGCTCCCAAAGCCTGAGG
>NW_003852439.1:7641728-7652558 GCF_000181295.1 Otolemur garnettii
TTCCCGGGGTCCTGGCCCCCAGTGCTCCTTCTGGCCACATGGCCTTAACCAAACCAGCACAGCCCTGCTCCCTTTGCCATCATGGTTCCCCAGTGGGGAACCACTCCCTCAATCTACTTGGTATAGACCTTCTGCCCCTCACTGTGCTGTCCCCTCAGACACCTGTGTACTGGCGGATACCTGGGGCACCGTGTAGGGGGAAGGGTTCATAAACTCGGAGAGGTCCATGGTGCACTCGCGCTCATCCTGGGACACATGTATGGACTGGATTGGGGGGAAGCGTGGGTAGGCATCGCGGAAGTCCTTCAGTCTCAGCCGCCGCTGCACAAGGCCCATGTTGGACCTCTCCACAAACACCTGTGTGCAATAGCCAATGAGATGCCCGGGCAGGGTTCTCAGAGGGTCCCTGCGCCTCAAGCTTGGGCTGGAGACACCCAGGCCCCAGGCCTCACAGCGTACCTTGTGTTTCAGGAGGACAATGAGCTGGGAGCGCAGGATCAGGCCCTGGAGCCGGGCAGGCTGTAAGAGAGGCTGGTAGTCAGGACCACAATGCCTGCAGGGGCCACCAGCAGCTAGGACTGTGGCTCTAACCCTGCTCTAGCCAGATGTTCCATCTGGGCGTGGTCACTATTCAGCAGCCACCTACAAGCACCAGCCTTGCCTCAGTGTTTCACTTGAGAGGTCTCCTTAGTCCCCAAAGGCCAGAGATGATACCGTGTAGCCTAACTGCAAAGAGTGAGAAAGTGAACCCGGGGACAGTGGCTTTGCCCTGAGGTGGGGGGGCATAGCCCCTAGTGTGCCCCAACAAACACTAGCCCAGCATCCATGTCAACTCGCCCCAGCAGGTCAGGGTCTAGGAGAGGACAGCACACCCCAACAGGGACTCCTAGCAAAGGACACAGCCACTGACCCCCTAGCACCAGCCCAGCCAAGCTGAAGCATTCAGCGCTCACACAGCCTGCGAGCTTCCTTACATCTATGGGACTGCAGCTCCTTGGTGTGTAACAGAACCTCACTCAATACCCAGTGAATGGCTAGGAGCCACATAATGCTTCACAACAGACACCAGATGAGGACCCTGGCCTGCCAGGGAGAAGCCCTTGGTACCTGGGTGTCATCCGTGTGGTCCACCACTGGGAACCCATTGTGGTTAGATGACGTGTCACTGAGCACATCCACGATGACACCCACCTTCTCCCTCCTCCGCAGGCAGGTCACTGGTGTGCTCATCACCTCCCTGCCAGAGAAGCCCATCACGTGGTCACCAGCACCCACAGGCACTCCCATTAGATAGACAGGACAGCTGAAGATGGGGCCAGAAGCCCCACCCCAACCTGCACTTCCCACCCAGGCACCCCCCACTTTGACATCTGGGGTATATCCTGTGGCCCCTGCCCCGGGCTCCTGGTGGGAATGAGGCCTAGGGGGAGTGGGAGGCTGGAGGCAGCCTGGCCACATACCTGGCTGTGAGTGCATGCGAGGTGACTGGGGCCTCCCAGTGCAGGAAGGGCACGCTCTGCAGCTGGATGTGCATGTCGTACAAGCCCTGGGGCAGGTGTCATGATGTCACTTTGCTGCTGTAGGACCCACAGCCCAAGGGCACCTGGCTTGGAGGCCAGGGTGTGAGGCCCTCAGAGTGAGAGGTTGAAGTGTGAGGGGTTGGGAATAGGAGGGCTGTGTGGTGAGGGGCCAGGGACCAGAGAGGCTGTGGGTAAAGGGGCCAGGGCACAAGGGGTCTTGAAGGCCTCAGAAAGAGGAGCCAGGGAGGGATGGGCTGCAGAGAGAGGGACCAAAGCCGACGCACCTCGATGAAGACGTCACCCACAATTTTGGCGGTCATCAGCACCAGCATGATGGGAAAGCCATATGTCACATTACTGGTGGCCTCCATCATGATGACTGTCAGGCTCAGGGTCATCCTCACAATCCCACCTGCAGGGTGGTCACAGCTCATGTGGCTATGCTAAGTATCTATGTAGTACATGGACCTGTCCAGCTCTCCAACTGGACCCCACTACCCAACCCTGACCTGACCACTGACCCTCAGCCATGTAGGGACAATGACCACACCTGCCTTGGGCCCACTTTCCTCTTTGTTCACTCAATGAGAGGGAAACCCCTGTACAAGGACAGAACAGCCAGGACTTACCAAGCTGGGCAGCTGCTCCCATCAGGGCATACTTGCCAGGGTCTGCCCAGATCTGCAGGGACCATACAGGAGTGCTGGAGTGTATGGCATTCCCCAAACCACCAAGATAAGCTAAGTCCAATAGCCACATGCAGGAGTCAACCCAGCAGCTCACACACACAACCATGGAACGGCCATGGCCTCACCACATCATCCATACGTGAGCAGCAGGGGAGAGGATGGATGCCCAAATTATGGGTGTGCCACCCTGGGAAAATGCTAAGCATGGAAAGGAGTGAAATTTCAATATATTACAACATGGACAAGCCTCAGCCAAAGAACCTAGAACAAAAGGCCACACACTAAGGAACTCCATGAAGTGTCCAGAACAGGCAACTCTAGACAGAAAGCAGGCTGGGGGTGGGCCAAATGAGGTGAAAACGGGGAGTGAGTGCTAATGGGCACAGGGGTTTCCTTTTGGGATAAGAGAATGTTCTGGAACTAGGTAGTGATGGCTGCACAACATTGTGAATGTGACAAACACCCACTGAGCTGTTTAGAATGGAGTATCTGGCTCAGCACCTGTAACTCAGTGGTTAGGGTGCCGGCCATATACACAAAGGCTGGCAGGTTCAAACCCGGCCTGAGGCCTGCCAAACAACAATGACAACCATAACAAAAAAAAGCCGGGCATTGTGGTGGGTGCCTATAGTCCCAGCTACTTGAGAGGCTGAGGCAAGAGAACTGCTTAAGCCCAAGAGTTTGAGGTTGCTGTGAGCTGTGATGCCACAGCACTCTATCAAGGACAACACAGGAAGACTGTCTCAAAAAAAAAAAAAAAAATAGAATGGAGTATCTTACGGTATGCGAAGTTTACCTTTAAGGAGAAAAAGGAAACTTGAGCAGGGCAGGGACCTGGGGAGCAGAGACCTCTCGCTGTGGTCCCTCCTACAGATTTTAATCTTATTTGAATAAATGGAGTGAAAAAAGGGTGACACAAATACACACTGGGCCTTGGAGGAGGCTGGTGAGGGCAGGGGAGGATGGCAGGCAGCAGGTGGCCACTGCAGCCAGGTCCCCCACATGTAGTGCCCACTCTGCACCCTGCAGGGTGCCCATAGGGGCTGAATACTCCAGCACTTGCTGCTCACCATCTATAGGGGGTCTTTAGGCTGGCATGCCAGGAACCCCACACTTACTGCTGCTCCAGTGAGGTAGGACAGGGAGATGCCGAAGAGCCGGCCCCAGGCAGCCCCGATGAGCAGCGATGGGATAAAGACCCCCGCAGACACTGTGAGCCCATAGGTCCAGCAGGCCAGGAAGAAGTAGACCAGGGTGAAGAGGCCAAGGGTCAGTGGGTTATAGGAGCCTAGGAGAGAGCAGGGGCTTACTCAGCCTCCCATGTGACTCACACCCTGGCACATCTTGGGAGCCAGACGACCTGCACCCTGAACCCCAGCTGTTTCCTGGGAGGTATGCTCAGCATCCCTGGGGAAAGGTAGGGCCATAAGGATGAGATGGGACACCACGGGCAAGGAAGCCACACAGCCCCTCATGAGATGGCTGCAGCAGGGGGTGGACAGGTCAGACCCCAGACCACAGTAGCACCAGGTCCAGAGTCCAGAGGTCAACACTACAGCCTACAGCCTTGCCCAGGAAAGGGGGCCACGCCCAGCCTGGAGGTCCCATCTTAGGCAGGGGGAGAACCCATCCCTACAGGTAGCAGCCAGGCTCCAGCTCTGCTCCATGCAACAAACTGAACCTCACCCAGCCAACAAGTTAGAAGACAAGACATAAGACTAGGACTTCCCTCCCCACCTGAGTACAGGTTAGTTCCTGCAACCCAACCCAGTCTATAGTCAGGAAAAATGCTCTCCCAGAGGCGGATGGGCAGGTGGATGGCTCAGAGACCTCCTTCTGGGGTCCTGGTGGAAAAGGAAGAGGGGCTGGGCCTGGAAGCAGCACCTGCTGGTCTGACCACAGTTCTAGGGAGGTTCTTTCCCAGCAAGGTGCTGAAGTCCACAGTGGCCAGAATGTGGAGGAGATTGAGTCCTAGCTTGGGTTTGGGCAGGTGGGATGTGGGGGAGGCTGGCTAGTGCAGCCAGCAGGTCATCATGTTGTGACCTTAAGGCCAAGGGGAGGGGAGAGGAGGGGACTGTGTGTGAAGGCTATTGGTCACCATTCCATACCAGCCAAGTGCCCACTGCAGGAGAAATGTTGACTAGATGCTGGAACCATGAGCCTAAGGCAAGACACCAGTGCCCTGCGCAGAGCATCTGGGGACCCGGCCTCATCCCAGTTAAAAGGGTTTCTGTTAAACTTCATGAACCAATTCCTCAAAAATAGACCAGAGAACTGGGACATTCCCAGTGGCTTTGTTTGTGACAGAAAACAACTAGAAACAGTCCCAACTGCCCCCAGTTACATGACAGAAAATCTAACAAGGACATTAGTGGGAAAGGAGGTACTGGGAAAAGGGCCCACAGCTCCACCATAGGCCTGCAGTGCCACAGGCACTGCTCTGGGCACAAGGCAGGTGAGGCAGCTAGGGACAGGAGCAGCAGGTAGCTACACTTCTACTAGAAATGTGTGGCTAATTCCCTGCCTCAGAGTGACCCAGTAGGAAAATTCACCCTGGGAGAAGGGATGGAGCCAGCCCATGTGACCCTCCAGGAGCCCAGTCAGGCCCTACTCCAAGGGGCATGAGGAACCCAATGTGTCAGCCCTGCACCCAGCACCCCACCCCATGCCTGATAGCACCAACCAGCACGCACCTGGAGGGTCATGGAAAAGGCTCACCACACTCTTTTCTGGGGTGTTGAAGAAGGCTGCGGCCATGGAGTTGTACTCGCCATCTGCACAGAAGAGCTGCAAGGCCAAGAGAAAGAATAGGTTGGACGGGGGACAGGCTGGCAGGCTGCAGACACAGGCCTGGCCAGCATTGAGTTGGAGCCCCCACAGTGGGGTCAGGTTGGGGTGCTGCCACGCAGGGAAGGACACATAGGCCCAGGACATGTAAGAGCTGCAGAGGCACATCTAGTCCTGTTGAGGTGTCCAGCCCGTTCCTGGGGAGAGAGGACCCAGGAGTTCACAAGCCTGTTCCTGGGGAGCCCTGGCAGACCTAGGGGTGGGGGCTGGAGGCTGAGGCCCCAACAGAAGACAGGGTCAGAACAAAGCTTGCTGCCCCACACGCCCCTGCACAGCCGGTCCTTGTCCTGTCAGCACTCACCCCTGTTCTCCCCCAGCCCTGGCAACCACTGAGCTACTCTGGATTTCCTTGCTCTGAAGGTTCCACGTCTACAGAGTCACACAGTGTGGCCATGTGTGTTTGGCTTCTCTCTGAGCACAGTATCGTCAAGGCTGTCCATGCTAAGGCCTGTTCAGAGCCTCCTTCCTTTACCCAGCAGAACCTTCACTGCAGGGAAGGCTGTGTGTACAGTTTCCACTGTGGGATGTTATGAATTTAGGTGCTGTGAAATTCTTGCACACAGCTTTTATGTGGATGCAGGTTTGCATTTCACCTATGCCCACCCCTTCTGCAGCTCTAATCAGGCTGTCATTCTGGGAGGAGGACTAGGGGTGAGACTTCAGCCGACATCATTGTCCTGTCCCCTAGCGCTCCAGGAGATGACCTAGCCTCTGCTGGGATCTGGGTAGATGGGGCTGACCCTAAGACACACTAGGGCTGCTCTTTTTTGGAACTTGGCTGCATCAACATCCCCCTGCTGTGAGTAGGACTGAGGCGAGGGCTGCTGGGGGCCCTTCATAGCTGCACCCCTGCCAGCCCCATCACCTGGGCCCAGGCCTCCTACCTGGAGTGGGTAGGACATGGAGCTCCCCCGTAGGGGCTGGCAATCCCTCGATGAGTAAATCAGCACAAAGGCAACAGTGGCCGTGACAGCAGCCACCAGCATGGCCTCTATCACCTGGAGGCAGGGCCGGTGAATGTACCTGTAGCCAAGTGTCAGGATGTGAGTGGCTACAGAAGTGTCCTTGGAAGCTGCCAGGGCAACCTGAGCCTGCCACTGTACCAAGAACCCGGTTCTCCTCCTCTATGTGGTTGGTGGTGAGGACTTCCCAGAGGCAACCCTTTTGTATGCTGGGAAACCTCCCAGTACCCTAGCTGTGCCCAACATAGTTGAAACTGGCACAAGAATAAGGGAGGGAAGAGCCACCAGCCCAGGAGGCTCCTATAGACCCCACAGCACTCTAATTGCTGCTCTTGTCACATGAAAGGGTAACCCAGGCGAAGGGTGGATATCCACCAGGCCAGTCCTGGGTCCATGTAGGGCCTTGCTTCCTACCCAGGGGTTGTCCTCTGGGGCCCTCCCCAGACACTCTCCTCTGGGCAGGTCAGTCAGGTACAAGCCATCAGGGAAGGACCCATATGCGTGCAGCCTGCCAGCCTTGGCCAGGGGCATAAAACCCACACCACCACATCCATTTTCAAACGCCATGAGTAGCCGTACCTACTGGCAGCCTACATAGCACTAAGGTTTCCTTACCTGATTCGAAACATCGTCAGCCAGTAATTCAAGGCATTGAACACAGCTCCAAGAACACCACCTGCGACCAGAAAGAGAGATGTACGTGAGTCACAGGGAAAGGCAAGTGGGGCCTCTGCTCTGCAGCTCTCCAGGAGGCAGGAGGCCCCTCAAAGGCTATAAAGAGGGGTTAAATATTTTCCCTACACCTCACACACTGCTGGAGGGTGGCTTAGTCCTCACAGGCTTTGTCTTCCTCCCAGGGAAAATGGTTTCTAGTGAGTAATAAATCCTGCTGGGGCTCATTCTACCTCTTAGAGAGAAAAAAGGAGGGCCCTTCCCAGCCCCTCATTCTGCCAATGAAAAGTAACAGGAAGCAACACAAAGCACCCTCAGTTCCCTTCCTGGGTGAGGCCCAGAAGGAGCAGCCCCCGCATGAGCCACATCCACCGTCGAGCGCCCTTACCCAGCACACCCATGGCAATGAAGACAGGGATCTCATGGATTGTGTACGCCATTTTCTGTGCAGAGAGAAGAGGAAGCTTAGGCTGGAAGGAAAAGCCCATGGCTCCTTTCCATGAAAATGCAAGGGCTGGACATCATGAGATCTGCTCACATGCCTGGAACCTTACAATACTTCCACATGGGGCCGCAGAGGAGGGAGACTCTGAGCACTGTGTGCAACTCCTCCCCCCACCCCCAGGCCATCTGGGGGATCAGGAGGCTCTCAGAGGGCCTCAGGAGGCTTTAGTGCTTCCTTCCCCAGTCTCTAGCCACCAGGAGAAGACGTCCCCAAGCCCAAGAAGATGCCTGGCGACTCTGAGGTTTCCCTGTGCACCAGACCATCCTCAGAACTCTAGAATCTCCCTCTCACCCATGTCCGGGAGGCTCTGCAGCACAGGTCCCGGGGCCACCCCACAAAGGATGGTCCAAGCCCACGCACTCCTACAGCTACTGCTCCACATGCACCGGGACACCCTTGAGCCATAGCCTGTGTGCTGGCCCAGGGGCATGCAGCCTTACAGGCATCCTGACATCAGGGACCACTCAACGCACAGTTTCCTGGAGCATCTGAGGGCCCCTGAAGTGCATGACAAGTGCTCAGTTCCACAGCTAAAGGTTAGAGCTTTCCCAAAGACCAATTCTAACTCTGGGCCTCAAGTAAACAGGGTCCTGGCAGTAGGAAGAGTCAGTGGGGATGTGGCAGCTTACCTCTGAGTCAAACCTTCCGAAGTTGATGAGGCCTGGGCTGGACAGGTCCCACATGTTCCCATGGTAAATGCTCAGAATGAAATTCAGAGTGAAGGTAGAGATCATAGAAGCAAAGAACTGTGGAAGGAGAGCAGCACCACTAAAGCTGTGCCCCAAGCCCACCACCGAGCATGGGAGCTGGGGCCAGGAGGAGGTGGCTCCAGCAGTGACCACGGCCCCTCCCATCCTTCAGGGGACCAGGAGTCTGCAGACCCCATCCAAGGCAGAAGGGAAGGGACTGTGGCCAAACAGCTGGACCCACTGTGTGCCAGGCAGGCTGGGACCACAGCCCTTTGCTGATGTCCCCTTTTTGTCCCCCACAAAAAGGCACACAGGGTTTGGGGTTTCCAGCCACTCTAGCACATAGCTGGGAGGCATTAGGGCAGTGGTTCTTAACCTTCATAATGCCGTGGGCCTTTAATACAGTTCCTGTGGGTTGCAGCCCACAGGTTGAAAACTGCTGCATTAGGGTGATGTTTTGCCTGGGATGGGGACCTGGGCAGCAAGTGCACCAGTGTCTTGGTAGGCACAGGGCCTGATGGACTCCAAGGGGCATGATGCCAGCCACAGCTCCACAGGCCCTTAGGCAAGGACACCACACTGTTGGTCAGAGCAAGGTGCCCACCCCAGCCAGATACTTACAATCCTCCATGTGAGAAACTGGTTCCAGAAGGAGGCACCTTCCTCTAAGCTGAACAGGACCCCACCTGAAAGGCAAGGGGTGGTGCCTCAAGTGCCAGTGGACATAGGGCACTGGCACCCACCACCAACTCCTGTCCCAGACCCCAGGGAAGGAAGACCAGGTCAGAGGGAAACTACAGAGTTAGAAAAGAAAGGGCTTGGGAAGAGGGGCTGCCAGACTTCTGAAGGTCAGGCCTGGGCACAGCACCCAACGCCTCTGCCAACCCCCTGCCCAGTAACTCCAAGCCACCTGCCAATGCTCACTGGGCACTCAGTCTAGAAGCACCAAAACAACTCCTCCACACATGCAGGGCAGGGAGCTCCTAAGGCAGAGGCCACAGACCAGGCAGGACCAGCCCCTCCTCACCTACAGGGGCTCCAAATGCAGCCGACACGCCAGCTGCAGCACCTGCTGAGACAAAGTCTCGCTTCTCTGTGTCTCTGCGGAAATACTCGAAGATCTGAAACAGAAACAGAGTCACGGGCAGGTTTTCCAATGTGCCAGCATATCCCAGAAAGGGAAATCAACTAGGCCACCCACCTAGACAAGGGCTGGAGAGGGGCAGCTGTCCATTACTGGACATAGGGAGGGCATAGCGCTGTAGCAGCCACAGGAGAAAACAGGCCGCGTGGCTATCCTGCTGCCCACAGGGGAGGGAAAACAATAGCAAGACCCTCCATGACAGAAATTCAAGTTTACAATTCACAAAAAAGATACACCCAAACCTCTAAATTCTAATTAAACCTCTAATTCTGTTTCTAACCCCTAAAGAAAACAATGAGTGAAAAACCTAAACTTGTTCTCAATTTAAAAAAAAGATTATATTGTAAAGTGTTAACTGTCTAAATTCATGATAATTCAGAGCCATTCCTATCAAAATACTGCTGACTTTTGGGGAAACATAACAAAACTGTTATGCATTTATCTTGAAAAACAAACATCTCTAATGTGAAATGCTTTATATATTCCTTTCAGAAGCCGCTAAAGTAAATTGCACGGTAAATTCATACCCGCATAGCAGGGGAACCCTTGTGGGATGGCCACAGGATCAGGAAGCAAAGGGAACACACCCTTTATTCCCAACTACAAACAGGTCAGGCTACCTCCTGGAGGAAGATGGGGAGGAGGACAGGCTCCCTTGCCTAAAGATGCTGAGGGAAGCCCAGCTCCCAGAGGTGCTCCCACAACCATGGCATCCACAACCCACCTGTGCAGAAAGAGGAGAGGGCTCACCTTGAAATCGCGCTTCAGCGATGTCGACCTTCCTTGGGAAATCCCAGCAGCAATCACCGACCCCGAGTGGATCATTGGCCCTTCCTTGAAGACATAGAAGGCAACCAGTGCTTAGAGGTCATATACAGGCCTTGGGTCCAGTGCTTAGAGGTCATATACAGGCTAGGGATAACTCAGATGTGGGCTGGGACAGTGTCACAAGCACTTTGTTACCTTTCCCACGGCCAGTCCCCCTACCACAGACAGAATCACGCCAGACACTTTGATCACCAACGTCTGAAACACAGGGAAATACATTGAGTCTCTGATTAAAGGGACCTGAACAATAGTGATTACACGGAGCACCTGGGAGATGCAGGACCCTAGGGAAAAGGGTCAGCACTCACAGGTCAACTCCTTTGCACACAATCCGGGGGCACATTCAGTAGGGCATGATGAGCCTTTCCTTCCTTTCTGAAGGATGCTAAGCTGTGGACTGTCCTATAGGCCATCCTGCTCCCTGGCCAGAGCAGGTGGAGGGCCTGGGACTCTCATCAAGGGCCCTCTCTACAAGCTCCTTTGTTCTCTCCACCCGCCCCCAAGGAAAGTCAGAAGCCTTGGGTGGGGAAGATGACAGGGGTCTCCCTGCCAGAGCCTGGGGCACTCATGGCACTTGAAGGTAAGCAGGATAAGCAAAAGCTGCCTTTGTCTGGAACCCTCAAGATTAACAAATGCTTCCCCTTGTGGGGTGGCCCTAGGGAGGAGAATGTTATGCAAAGAGGCTCCAGACAGCTTTGCACCCTTCACCCAGTTAACACAGCATTTACAAAATTCTCTAAGCCAATGGGAACTGTATTAAAGGGCCGTGGCATTAGGAAGGTTGAGAACCACTGCAGCAGGCTCCCGCCAGCCTATACAATCACCGCAGGTTGGCATATTCCTGCCTCCAGGAGAGCCCGATCTGTACCCAGAGTGCCACCACAACTCCCCGCTAGGCTGTAGACCCTATCCCTAACCCCTTCTCAGACTGGGACAGAGCCCCAGGCTAGACTTAGACTAAGAAATGCAGACAG
>NW_003852439.1:7653062-7655965 GCF_000181295.1 Otolemur garnettii
CGAGCCTCCATTCTGAAATCTTAACCGCCAGTCCTCAGTTACAGACATATTTCACACAGCTGTGACCATAACATACACATTTTTGTACTACTTAATATGTACAAAAATCAGTTCTACTATTTGGAAAAAAAAAGTTACCCCTTTATAAAATCTGCCTGTCTCCTCACTGTCACCAGCATACAATGTGTTCTGGAGTGTTCAGAGGGAGCAGAAGACAAAAAAGCTGTTCTGACCAGCAGATCCCATTTCACACCTGGCCAGGGGCACCCCTGCGCACCTCACCTTGAGCCGCACCACGTGGGGGACCTTCACGCCATTGAGGAAACACTTGATCTGGGGGATCCCACTGCCAGCAGCTACCGGCTGAAAGAGGGGGAAGCAATGAGTAGGTTGCATGGGAGGGGCCCATGTCTGGGGACAACCACTCCCACTCTCCCAGCTCCACGACCTGACATGAAGCACCCTGAAGGATGAAACCCTATGGGACAGAGTAGAGACAGAGACCCACGTGTCCCCACGGGCTTAAGGGCAGGGTGGGGATATTCTAGGGTGGGCCAGAACCCATCAGGCACCAAGCATAAAGACCTGCTTCTGGCACATGGGGCCACCACGCTGTACCCCAAACAAAAGGTTCTAGATGTTGCTCTATCTGCCTCCCACCATCCATGACAAGGAGGGGGGGCCAAAGGGAGACTTCTGGGGGAAGCTCTAGGATGGAAGGGCAGCCCAGGAGGGTCTGAGCCTTTGGAGGAGGGTTCCCACTAGGGCTGGTCCTGCTCCTTCCCTGCCTGGACCCCTGGGGCTGAGTCACCCTGCTCCTAAAACTGCATGCGCTGGAGCACCCCAGCACCCAGGTGATCCAGCCTGGGCAGATCTTACTACATGTGAGCACTAGGTGTGTGTGGTGTGGGGGCTGTGGGGGCTTGTGTGGCCATGGATTTGTGCTGCTGGGTCAGTAGCACCACCAGGGTCTGGGGTGAAGTAGCCTGGACATGTGCCCTGTTTCTCCCGGGCAGCTTCCTGTCTGTACCATGTGGCTCTACCAGAAACCCTCCCTGGTAACCAGTGGCAGGGCAGCTGGGGTAGACAAGCTGAGGCTTCCCATCTGTTCACCGAAACCCTCTGAGCCCACCCTGGGTCTGACGCCCCAGGGGCCTCCTGTACCTCTATGAAAGCCACAATCACAGACCCCACGAGCACAAAGGCAGAGTTCAGCGTTGCCCAGAGCAGGAGGGAGAAGGAAAGTCCGCCCTTCTCAGTGAACTTGTCGACATCTGGGGTTTGTCAAGGATGACCACTGCTTCACATCAGGACTCTGCACCCTCTACCACCCCATAGCCCAACCTCCGGGCCACAGAGGCTCAAGCCCTAGGACAGTCCAGACATCTCCAGGTGCCCAGTGGCCCAGCAGGACCACAGTGATAACTGGACACCCAGAGACACCTCACAGTCCAACTGTGACAAGGCCCACCCAACCAGGCCTCCTAACTGGTCTGCGCAGACTCGGGCCCCAGGCATCCCACTAGAGCCCGTGCTGTGTGGGCACATGGACAAAGGATGCTGTTCTTGATGACCCTGTACTTTAGGCCGGCCAGGTTCTCCACCACGATGTCAATGAAGCAGGCCACAAGGCCCGTGAGGATCCCGATGAGAGCACAGATAACCCAGCGCTTGATCTCCACTGTGCGGAAGGCCTACGGAGGTGGGGGGGTGTGTGTGCTATGATGGCCAGCAATCTTTCGAAGGCCACTATGGCCTGACAGCACAACTGGCCCCTGGCCACCTACAGCCTCTGGAATTCTGAAGGTCACTACCATGCAAAGCACACTGTACTTGGGACCCCCAAGTCCCACAAAGATCTACCCCTGCCAATGTCTCAGTGACAACAGAGCACCTCAAGGCGTCAGTAGGCAACTCAGGGAGGCAGGTGACTTTCTCTACAGGTTTACAGTCAGGCGTTGATATTTGGGGAGTGCCCCTAACATCTGTAAGAGCAGCTTTCTTAGTTTCTGTGACTGTGACACACTCTCCTACAAGTTCTAGTACCTGGGGTTGGGACTCACTTGCCACAGCCCCCATGGAATGAATGGTGGCTCTAGGACTCAGAGGCTATGGGACAGAGGAGGGGGCTAGGGATGAGCCTCCTCCCCGGGAAAAAACAGTGGTACAGGCCAGTCTACAGTCACCGGATGGCTGAGCCAGCCCTTGTCACAAGAACTCACTCTGTGGGTTGGACTGAGGGACACCTCCCAGGCTGGGGTGTCTTGGCTGCCCATGTGACTCACCGTGTGATTGATCCGCCGCTCCTCCTCCAGGAAGAGCTGGTTCTCACTGTTGTCATAGTCTAAGCTCTGCAGACCGGGACAACACCACAACCCCATTACTAACCTGACACTGCAAATGTGGGTCGGGAGGGACAGAGGCTGGGGTCTCAGGAATAGGAGGAGACCCACCTCATACTTAAGGGACAGGAGCTTCTCATTGTGTGGAATCTCTTTGGGGAAAGGAGGAGGAGGATCCATCTCCTATGGAAGGAAAAGGAAGAGAGATACACTTGACAATCAGGAAACTGGAGAATGAAGCACAAAATAGGATGAAGGACTACACCCCATTTCATTCCAGGACAGGCATCACAAGAAAACCACAGATAATATCCCTACAAATACACTGGATGCAGTGGCTCATGCCTGTAATCCCAGTACTCTGGGAGGCCGAGGCAGGGGGATCACTTGAACTCACAAGTTCATATCCAGCCTGAGCAAGAGTGAGACCCAGTTTCTACTAAAAATGAAAAACTGAGGCAAAAAGATCACTTGAACATAAGAGTTTGAGGTTGCTGTGAGCTATAACACCACAATAAGAGTACTTGGTAGAGACCAAGGGTGACAAAGTTAGACTCTGCC
>NW_003852439.1:7656366-7657490 GCF_000181295.1 Otolemur garnettii
CCACCACCTTAGGTGTATGTGGCTGGCGCCTTAGCCACTTGAGCCACAGGTGCCGAGCCAGAAAACATCTGACAAAATCCACATCCCTTCACGATAGAAACATTCTACAAACTAGAAGAGAGGAGAAATTACTCAATCTGATCCAGGGCACCCATGAAAGGCCCACAGGCAACATTACGCTCAACAGTGAACAGTGGAAGCTTGCACACTAAGATTAGGAACAAAACATGATGCTAGTTGCTACCACCTCTACTCAACATTGCACTGAAGGCTCTCACCAGGAGAGTCAGGCAAAAGAAATAAAAAGCATCTATTAATAGATTGGGAAAGAAGAAGTGAAACTATATTTGCAGATGACATCTCATATACAGAAAAAATCCTAAGAAATACATTAAAAAACTATTCAAATAAACATATCTAGTAACAATGATGGGTCCAAAATTCAACTGTATTAATATACACTTGCAATTAGAAATCCAAAAATGAAATTCAAACAATTATATTTATAATAGCATCAAAAATAAGATATATAAAATATATTCCTAAAATAAATTTAACAAAGGACAGGTGTGGTGACTCATGCCTGTAATCCTAACACTCTGGGAGGCTGAGTGGACTGCTTGAACTCAGAGTTCTAAACCAACCTGAGCAAGACCAAGACCCCCATCTCTAAAAATAGTGGGGTGTTGTGGCAGGTGCCTATAGTCCCAACTACTGAGGCTGAAGCAAGAGGATTGCCTGAGCCCAAGAGTTTGAGGTTGCTGTGAGCTATTATACCACGACACTCTACCAAGGGCAACAAAGTGAGATTCTGTCTCAAAAATAAATAAATAATAAATAAAATAAATTTAACAAAAAAAAATGTAAAACTTACACAATAAAAATTACCAAACTTTTTTTTTTTAATTATTTAAAAGTACACTTAGGGAGCCTCACTATGTAGCCCAACGTGGTCTTCAACTTCTGGTCTCAAGTGATCCTCCTGCCTTAGCCTCCCAAATAGCTGCGAGTAAACAGTTTACTAAACATTGTTGAACAATATTAAAGACCTAAATAACTGTTAAGATATTCGGTATTCACAGATAAGAAGACTTAATATTGTTAAGATTCAATGCAATCGGCTC
>NW_003852439.1:7657785-7658869 GCF_000181295.1 Otolemur garnettii
AATAACACCTGTAATCCTAGCACTGTGGGAGGCCCAGGCAGGTGGACTGCTTAAGCTCAGGAGTTCGAGACAAACCTGAGCAAGACCCCATCTCTAAAATGAGCCAAGCACTGTGGTGGGCACCAAAAGTCCCAGCTACTTGGGAGACTGAGGCAAGAGGAGCTCTTGAGTCCAAGAGTTTGTTGAAGTTGCTGTGAACTGTGATGTCATGGCACTCTACCAAGGGCAACAGATCAAGACTTTGTCTGGAAAAAAAAAAAAAAAGGGTCAGCACCTATAGCACAGTGGTTATGGTGCCAGCCACATATACCGAGGGTGGCAGGTTTGAACCTTGCCCAGGTCAGCTAAACAACAATGACAACTGCAACAAAAAATAGCCGAGCATTGTGGTGGGCACCTATAGTCAGCTACTTGGGAGGCCGAGGCAAGAGAATTGCTTAAGCCCAAGAGTTGGAGGTTGCTGTGATCTGTGACACCACAGTACCCTTATCTAAATTTTATTATTATTTTTGGCTGGGACTAGGTTTGAATCCACCACCTCGGGTATATAGGAACGGTGTCCTACTCCTTGAGCCATGGGCGTTGCCCACTTATCTAAATTTTAGCCAACTCTTTCTTTTTTAAGAAATTGACAAGCTGACCCTAAAATTTATGGAACAAAAGAGACCCTGTATAGCCCAAGCAATCTTGAGGAAAGGCAGGGGGAGACAAAAAGTCAGAAGACTCACACTACCTGGTTTCAAAACTTACTACAAAGCTACAATAATCAAGGCAGTGTAATAGTGGCATCAGGACAGACATACAAATGAACAGAACAGAATGGGGAGTCCATAAATGAATACAGTTAACTGATTTTCAACAATGGTGTCAAGACAATTTGATGGAGAAAAATGGTATATTCCATAAATGGTGCTGGTACAATTGGATTTCCACGTGCAGAAGGAAACAGATGGATCCTCACCTTATGCCATTTCCAAAAATTAACTCAGAATTGATCAAAGACCTAAAACTCTAAAACTATGAGGAAAAAAATGGGTAAATCTTTGTGACTCTGGGTTAGGCAGTGGTTTCTTTTTTTTTTTTT
>NW_003852439.1:7659073-7665204 GCF_000181295.1 Otolemur garnettii
CCACCCTAGGTGTACGTGGCTGGCACCTTAGCCGATTGAGCCACAGGCGCCGAGCCTAGGCAGTGGTTTCTTACATAGGGCATCAAAAACACAAGCAACAAAAGGGAAAGGAGATAAACTGACCTTCATCTAAATTAAAAACTTTTCTGTATCAAAGGACACAACAAAAAAGTGAAAAGAGGCCTGGCCCAGCGTCTCATGCCTGTAATCCCAGCACTCTGAAAGGCCGAGGCTGGTGGATTGCCCGAGCTCAGGAGTTTGAGAACAGCTGAGCAATAGTGAGACCCTGTCTCTAAAAATAGCCAGGTATTGTGGTGGGTGCCTGTAGTCTCAGCTACTTGGGAGGCTGAGGAAAGAGGATCACTTGAGCCTAAGAGTTTGGGGTTGCTGTGAGCTATGATACCACAGCACTCTACCAAGGGTGACAAAGTGAGACTCTGTCTCCAAAAAAAAAAAGTAAAAAGAAAACCCACTGAATGGAGAATGCTTTCATAATCATGCATCTGATGTAAGAAATTTGTATTGAGAAAACGTAAGAACTCCTGCAACTCAATTATAAAAAGACAAAATAACCCAATTAAAAGATGGGCACAACTGATGCACACATGCCCAGCTCTGGCTCCACATCTTAAAACTAGAGTGACAATTTCTGAATCCCATGTCCTCATTTTCTTTTCTTTTCTCCCAGTTCCTGCTCCTCCAAAAACCAAAGCAAAGGCTTTGAAGGCCAAAAAGGCACCACTGAAAGGCATCCACAGCCACAAACACAGGTCATGTGTTGCCTGCCTTCCCATGGCCCACGATACCCTGGCTCCACAGGCAGCAAAATACCTCTGCCCCCAGGAGAAATAAGCCTGACAACCAAGCTGTCACCTGACTGCTGAGCCTGCCACAAAGAGGAAAGGAAACAACAGCATGTTGTGCCTGTGTAGATGCAAACACCAAAAGGCGCCAGACCCTGACCAGCCTGCTAGAGAGAAGCCTGGTGAGGAGGATGCCTTGGGGGCTGACAACAGAATGGGGTCCTCTGGACCTGAGTCCAGCAGGCTAATTCCTGAGGTCCTCAGACAGGAACAGGTTGAGGGAACCAGGACCAACCTCCCTGGGTGCTAATTAGCCCAGGGCTGCTAATTAGCAGGCTAATTCTCAATATATGTCTTTTCACTATATTAAAAAAATGGGCACAGGCTCAGAATAGATGTTTCTCCAAAGAAGATAAGCAGCCAATAGCACATGACAAGATGCTCAGCCTCACTGACCACCAGGAAACACAAATTATAGCCACTACAACATGCCACCAAGGAGGAAGGAAAATTTGAGTTCTGCTGGGGGTGGAGGGACTCAGAAAGTATTCCCAGGACAACCAAAGGCACAGTGGCTAGAGGAGTTGTTTGCAGGGGACACAGAATTCTTTCCATTGAAGTCAGGGGACAGCATCACCACTTTTAAAGGTTCCCCCACCCCTTTGGGATCCCTGTCCTCACCTTGCCATAGAGCTCCTCCAGTCCCCCACCCACACTACCAGCTTCCTGCACCCCACAGTACACTCATACCTGCAGGCCTGGGTGCTGTGTTCCTCTGCTCACCTAGCTGTTGATGGTCACTTGGTCTTGGGGCCATGTTCCCCTGAAGCAGCCTTCCTGGGTACCTGGCCTTGGGACTCTGCTGTCTGCCTGCCATCCTGCCTGCACCCACCCCCTGGGTCTGGTGGGCACAGTGAAGGGCAGCTCTCAGGAGGACAGGGACATCTCCACCACTCACCGGGTCTAGAAGCTCATCATCCAGCTCCATGTTACTCATCTGTCCGATTTGGAAAAATGCAGAACGAGGTGACTAAAAGCAGAAGAGAAATCATGAGGGCATATGAACACCAGAAGGTGGTGACTGCATGTCCTTCCTTCCTCCCCAATTTCTGGCTCCCCCCCACCCTGCCCAGGGAGCTCAGACAGGAACAGGTTGAGGGGACCAGGACCAACCTCCCTGGGTGCGAGAGCCCAGGGCTGCTCCAGCCACTCATTGCCTGTCGAGGAAAAGGCCAGCCCCAGCAGGGACACTCTAGGCTCCCTGCTCTAAACTGAAGATGAGGCACCTACCACCCCACAGAACCCCACAGCCAAGCCAGCACCCCTGCCACGGGGCCTCTACCCTTCCTGCCAGCTGGTCCTGATGTCCTGCTTGGCCCCCTGCCACCTCCACAAAGTCTGTTCCAATGTGGCTCCTCAGGGTCCCAAGACACAGACAGCTTCACATGCCTGGCCTGTCTTTAAGTGTGTTAATGCTGCCTTCCTTCCTGGAGAGGTAGCTGTTGGGCAGAGCTGGTCAGCCAGTACCACTGCTATGGCACCCATGTAGCTCTCTGTAACGCTGTCACCAGTGCCTCCTCAGTGGATGCAAACCCACTGAGCACTGGCCAGGATGAGGTGGCCAGGCCTAAAATGGACCAAGTAAGGCCAAGGCCAGGCCGGGATAAGATGGGCACTCATGTGCTCACCCTTCTATCTCCAGAGGCTACATTAGTTCTCCAATTTCAACTATTTCTTCAATCTACCAATATTTCTGGGGGTGGGAAGGGAAGAAGGGCTGGTTCCTCAGGTGAGGTCAATGAGCCCCATGAGGAGAAATAAGCACCAGAAATCAGCTCTACAGTGGAGAAGCAACCCCGAGGCTGCCATCCCTACCCTGGGTGGTGGCTGTCCTAGCTGCCTCGTTTGTCCACCTGCTGATCTCCCCTCATCCTCCCCACTAACATTCTCTGTACCCACCCAGAAAGCCGTAGTGGTTCTTGGTGACACAAAACCAAAGGTAACAGTGTCAGGAGCCAGCTGGGCCAGGATGAGGACAGGATAAGGCTCTCAGCCTGCCAGGCAGGGCACACAAAGTGCTTGCTGGGCCATTGTACTGACCATGAAATGATCAACTGCACATCATCAAGAACCACAGGGATCCAAAGTGAGACCCCACATAGCATATGCCCTGGAGGTTTGTCAGCAGTATCTGAGGACCACACTGCGAGAGGTGTGAGGACAGTCTCACAATTTGCCCTGTGTACCAGGCCTGGAGAACTCGCACTGGGCCACATCCGCACCCACATGAGCATCATCAGGCAGCAGCGGGAAGAGGTGTGCATGTGTGCAGCCGACAGAGGCGCATGTGGCAGGTGGGACACCCACCCTAATTAGGGAATTCATCCATTATTCCTGCCTAAAATGAAAGGATACAGCTTAGAAAGCAGGACCCTGCCGGATTTCTTCAGCTTTATCTTTTATGCTGGAAAAAACCCACATTTACTTGAAGCAATTCTTGGTATAGTCCCTTTCTTTTGCAAGCGTAAGTTAAATACTTGTTCCTAAACCACTAACACACACAAGCTGAATGAACCTGAAGGGCATGACTCACTGAGAGAGGTCAACCCACAGAACACTCCACAGAACAGCTTGCCACCCAGTTCTCTAATGCTAGATGCAGACTGCAGGCTGGAGAGGAGGCACTGGTGGCCAGGGCTAGGAGGGCTGTGACTGCAAAGAGGCTGGAAAGAGAGATCTCTGTGGTGATGGAAACATCCTGCATCTTACACTGCACCAGGACTAGCTTGTGGATCTGTATGGGCTCCAGCTGCATGATGCAACCACTAACGGACACATTAGGAGCTGGCTCAAGTAAGCAGAACTCAAGGGACCACTGGGGATGACTAGAGGACCTTCCTTGTAGCTGTGGGACACCCCCAGGCCTCTAGCATTCCTCAGACTGTGCTCCCTGGATCTAACCTAAGATCCCTACCCTGTTGGGGTCTCAGGCTAAGCCCCCAGGAATGTCTTACCTTTACATATACGTCAAATACCCCTCCCCCCCACCTCTGCAGCCGTCTGATCCTGGCTCAAGCAGATTTTTTCTTTCAACTGCTAAGTGAAACTAAATCAACTAGATTCTTTCTGTAAGTTCTCAAAATGGTTGGCCCCCACTGCTTACAACCATGCCCATGACTTGCTGGCCGACTTCACCCAGACAGGCAGTGACCATCATCTCCTCACCCAGCAAGCCAGGACTCAGAACAGGAACAGCAATCCAAAGGCAGCCCTGAGGGCCTGTGCTGCTGCCCAGCCTTGATTAGACCCCTCCCCAGGATGCCCTGGCCACCACAGCTACCTTCAGGGTGCTCAGCTAGCTGTGCCTGTGCAAATGTGGCAACAATGCCACTGTCCAACTCTGGACAGGGCCGGGAAGCAGCTACGACAAACACTCACATTCTGTTTGCGGGATCACTCCTACAGAGAAGTTATTGGCCTGGAGGCCGGTCTGTATACTACCACAGTGGCCCTGCACCTAACTGTGACCTCCGCCTGCTGTGACCTCCATCTGCTGGTCAGAGCAGATTCTCCCCCAAGAAAGACAGCATCAAGAAATCTAAGGACCTGCCAACAGAGTCACAGATGAATGTCAAAAACAAAGATGAATCCCTTTTGCGTCACTGCTTTTAACATTACTGAGAACAACTAATACATATTTATTAAAAGTGTGGTTTTTGGCTAGGTATAGTGGTTTATGCCTATAATCCTAGCACTCTGGGAGGCCAAGGCGGGAGGGTTGCTTGAGCTCAGGAGTTGAAGACCAGCCTGAGCAAGAGTGAGACCCCATCTCTCCTTAAAATAGAAAAACTGA
The DNA here is from genome assembly GCF_000181295.1 of Otolemur garnettii. Taxonomy (NCBI): domain Eukaryota; kingdom Metazoa; phylum Chordata; class Mammalia; order Primates; family Galagidae; genus Otolemur; species Otolemur garnettii. Next base: position 7,663,730 of record NW_003852439.1, read on the forward strand.
GACAGGAAGATCACTTGAGCCCCAGAGTTTGAAGTTACTGTGAGCTATCATCATGCCACAGCACTCTGCCCAGGGCCACAGAGTAAGATTCTGTCTCAAACAAAAAATAATAATAATAAAATAAAATCTAGCCTGGCCTTGTGGCAGGTGCCTGTAGTCTCAGCTACTCAGGAGGCTAAAGGAAGAATCTGGGAATTCGAGGTTGCAGTGAGCTAAGCTAAGGCCATGGCACTCTAGCCTGGGCAACAGAGTGATACTCTGTCTCAAAACAAAAAGTGTATTTTTTGACAAGCACCATGCTAGGTGCTTATTAACTTTTTTGCAAATGAGAAAACTAAAGATATGGCAGCTCCATGCCCTCACTTTAGACCAGTGGTTCTTAACCTTCCTAATGCCACAGCCCTTTAATACAGTTCCTGTGGGTCACGACCCACAGGTTGAGAACTGCTGCTCTAAACCCTTGCTAGTCCAGTGCTCAGAGTACAAAGGACTCCCAGGCTACTGGCCTAACTGGTCTGCCAGTCTCTAGATTCCACCCTCCTCATCAGTTGGTAGAGGCATGTCAAGCATCCTTGAGGAATTGAATCCCCAGGATCCTGCGGGTTCTCCCAAAGATTGGCACATTCAAACCCAGCTCATGTGCCCTGCAAGGTTACCCTCCATGCCCCACACTGCAACCCAGATTATGTTCTGGGAGCCCCAGTGTGACCTCTTTTGCCCCTGGGGCCCGTCAGACAGTCCTCCCAGGGTGCTGGGCCTGTTTCTTTTGGGAAAGGAGCTTCTTTATGCACCTGTGTCCTAGCCAGCTACAGAGCAAGTGCACAATCAATTATTTTGTAATTGTTTAATAGCAGCTGATCTGTTATTAAATATAAACAAAAAAGCTTAAAATGATTTTTAAGGGAATAGATAACGAAGTTTTTCCAAAATAGCCTTTACTTGTTTGTAAGAGAAATAGGAAACCCCAAAACATTCAGTCCTGCAATAAACCTAAATTCGACCTCAGTCAAGGTTTCCAATCTCTTTCCCTATTAGCTCTTAAAGCCACTTTTCTCCTTTCTTGTGGACTTAAGATTACTTTTTTTAAAACAGGAAAAAAAAAAAAAACAAAGGAAAAAAATGTACCAGGAAGAAAATCACCCTGGCCCCACCACTCCAAATTATCCACCTCAGATTACTTCTCACACAGACCATAGAAAAGAAACCAGAAGATTTCACTTTAGGCTTGGCGCCTGTGGCTCAAGTGGCTAAGGCGCCAGCCACATACACCTAAGGTGGCGGGTTCGAATCTACCCGACCGCCAAACAACAGTGATGGCAGCAACCAAAAATAGCCAGGCGTTGTGGTGGGCGCCGGTGGTTCCAGCTACTTGGGAGGCAGAGGCAGGAGATTCGCTTGAGCCCAGGAGTTGGAGGTTGCTGTGAGCTGTGATGCCACGGGACTCTACCCAGGTGAATAGCTTGAGGCTCTCTCTC
>NW_003852439.1:7665667-7669672 GCF_000181295.1 Otolemur garnettii
GGGGGGCAGAGTCTCACTATGTTGCCCTCAGTAGAGTGCTGTAGCATCACAGCTCACAGCAACCTCAAAACTCTTGGGCTTAAGCGATTCTTTTGCCTCAGCTTCCCAAGAAGCTGGGAATACCAATGTCCACCACAATGCTCAGCTATTTATTTTTTTGGCCAGGGCTGAGGTTGGACCAGCAACCTCTGGCGTATAAGGTGGGCGCCCTACCCTTTTGAGCCACAGATGCCGCCCTGCTCAGTTATTTTTGTTGTTGTTGCTATAGTTGTCGTTGTTGTTTAGCAGGCCCAGGCTGCTTCAAACTGCCAACCCAAGTGTATGTGGCCAGCACCATAACCAGTGAGCTATGGGCGCTGAGCCTCACCATATAAGTTTTTAAAGGACATAGAATGAAAAGAAAACATGTAAAGAGTAATTGTAGAACAGATTAAGACCAAGCAATCAATAAAAATGGTCATTAACTTAAAATTAACAGACAGGAAAATAAATGTAATTGTGATCTTTCTCCAAACATTACCTTGTTCAAAAACAAACTGCCTATCGACCAACCTGACATACTGGTTATTGTCTTTGGCTATTCATGCCAACTTCAAATTAGGTGCTAAGGAAAACTGAGTACAAATACTTATCATTCCTAACCCCCCCCCCCAAAGCCTTACTGATCTCCCCAGAGAAAGGTGGCAGGCAGAGGTCTTTTGTCACTCTCACTGAAAAACTGCAATGTGGACTGTCAGAGTCTCCTGAGACTCAAACATTGAATAAATAACATTGGCTGCTCATGTATTTTTTACAGCTTTTTAAGAGAGCCTCCTGCCTCCCCTGAAAGGCCATTTTGGGGTGCGCTGTCAGGGCATCATCCAAAGCCCTGGCTGCGCTCGGCCCACCCAGCTCCTCAGACTTGCAGATTCCCACCTGCTCCACCACCCCTTCCACCTTCCCGGGCGTCCCCCCAAGACGCCAGAAACCCAGCTCCAAGGCCAGTCGTGCCATTCCTCAAGCGCGCCCAGGGCGCGAACCTAACCCACTGGTGGCTCGATCGCCGGGTCTCAGAGCCAGGTCGCCCCGGCGCTCCCCGCAGGGGCTTCACCTGGCGCGCGGCTGCGGGCCCGGCCCCATTCAGCAGCGGCGTCCCCGCGTCGGGCCGCGCCGTCCTCCGAAGCAGCGGCGCTGCCTCCTCGTCGTCGCGGTCGCGGCCTGACCACGACACCTTCTTGGAGACGTTGGCCATGGCCGGCTGCCTACGGCACACCGGCCAGGAAACGCCACCGCCCGGGTGTTTGGTCTGGTGACCCGCGCCGGCAGCAACGTGACCTGTGATGGCAGTCACGTGACCCTTCGCGGAGACCACGTGACACGCTGTGGACGCCGACTAGGGCCTTCGCGCGCGCCAGGGCCTCTGGGAGTCGCGGTCGGGGCTGTGGAGTCCGCCTGCAGGCGGTGCCTCAACTGCCAACATCCTTGTGGAAGGGAAGGCGGGAGTGGAGAGCGGGGCACGCTTTGCCCGAGGCAGACCGCGGATTAGAACTGCGAAAGGGCTGGTGGAACCAGAACCCCACTCCGCAGCCCCGCCGTCCTAGCGGACGCCGGCGACAATACTTAACGCGCGCTAAAACCCCTGAGTTAAGGTTTCTTGGGAAACAGAATGTGTGCACAGTCCCCAGGAGTCCCCCTGAATGTTTTTTTATTACCGGTGAAAGGAGAGGGAAATCTGCTGATTGCGCTTAAGCCTAAGAACCGAGGTCGGCCTCCATAGGACGGCCTCGGCACCCCATCCCCACCCCCAGGATGCGCTCGTGTAAAGTTCCCGCAGAAGTTGCTTTGGATAACCCCAGAAGAGGGACACCCTGCTGAACAAGGAGGCGTCTTCTTCCCTCTTATCAGTGTCCTGGAAAGACAAGGACTGAGGAACTGTCCTCAGTTAAAGGGGACAGTTTAAAGGCACCACGTGGGCTGCAATGCCGGGACTTAGCTAACACTGTTGTAACAATGTTAAATTTCTCAAATGCGGGCCAGATGGTTGGTGGCTTGCGTCTGTAATCCCACCACTCTGGGAGTGTTATGCCCAGGAGTTCCGCCAGAGGCCATACAGCCAGGCAAATCATAATTTCTTTCATTGGAGAACAGGCTGTGTCCCAACATGGGGTTTCTGAGAACAGCCCCGAGTTGTCTGTGGCTCTGGTTTTTATAGGGGTAAAACTTTTCCAGGGGCCAAGCAAGCGTTATTACAGAAGCGAAAATAGTTAAAGGGGTAGGGAGAATCATTATGGTAAGGGTCATAAAGCTATTATCACTAGGGCCACAGTCATAAGCAAATGCATTTGCAGTTACACAATGGGAGGGCAAACTAGAAAAAGTAGTTCTGAAGGTAAAAGGGAGTAAATAGTAAAATGGAGTTAAACTTGTTCTTTTAACATTTCAATATCATATGAGGATAGTATGAAGACCACCTTAACATAATCACAAGGGTTGTTGTCACAGGGAAGTTAGTGACTTTCTACACAATACTAATAATTCTAACAGTTCTAACCAGGTACCCTTAAAATACCATGTAATGGGTGGGGAGGCAAGTGGAACCGGTTTTTTAAAAAAGCAATAAAATGTAGTAAAACAACAGAATGGAGTCAGGCCAGCTTTGCCTCCCCACTGATTCTAAGGAATGAGAGTTACAACAAAATGGTGTTAGACTTGCTTCTCTTTCACCCTAGCAGGAGGCCAAAATGGGGCAAGAGGACCCCTTGAGTGCAGAAGTTGGAAACTGGCTGATTAAGAGGGACACCCTTGGCACCTGTAGCTCAGCGGTTCAGGCACAAGCCTCATACACTGCATCTGGTGGGTTTGAATCCAGCCTGGGGCTGCCCAACAACCACAACAATAACCAAAACATAGCTGGGCATTGTGGTGGGCACCTGTAGTCTCAGCTACTTGGGAGGCTGATGCAAGAGAATCACTTAAGCCCAAGAGTTTGAGGTTGCTGTGAGCTGGGATGCCACAGCACTCTACCCAGAGCGACATAGTGAAACTCTGTCTGAAACAACAAAAAAAAGAGGGACACTCTGTCTGTACTAAAAATAAAATTAGTCTGCCTTGTGGCAGGTACCTGTAGTCTCAGCTATTTGAGAGGCTGAGGCAAAAGGATTGCTTAAGCCCAAGAGTTGAGGTTGCTGTGAGTTATGATGATGCAATGGCATTCTAGCCAGGGCAACAGAGTAAGACTGTCTCAAAACAAACAAAAAAAAGGTTTTTTTCAAAAATGTGCCCTGACTTTGCCTTTTGAAGAATGGTGACAAGGGCATTGTGACCTTTGTATTATATACCAGAAGCAAAGCTAACTTACACAAGGCCCTGGGAACAGGCAGGAATTAAACCTGGATTGGTTTGATTTGAAAACTCTTGTTCTTGGCTGCTCTGACTCTAGAGCAGACAGCAAGCTCCCAGGAGTTCAGAGGTGGGACAGATCCCCTTTCCAGGCTGCTCAGAGGCAGGGACCAAAACAAATATGCCCTATTGCTCCCACCCAAAGGTAGAGTGAGATGGAGGAAGAGTTCCAGAAAATATCACAGGAGACAGGGAAAGAAAAGATGTTTGTGAAGGAGGGGCTCTCCATACAGTTAGATATGACAGGGGGGAGCAGAAGCCAGTGTGACTCAGGGAGCCATCACATGGGCACTCCTGTGGTTTCCAGTTCTAAAATATTATCCCTGGCCTTGACTCAAGAGCAGGGGAGGCAAGCTGGGCTGCAGGTAACCTTAAGGCCTGGAATTGCTGGGGCCCACAAAAATTTCTGCAGAAATGCTACTAAGAGACTCAAGGGACTCATTTAGGGCACCTTTCTGAAGGGGGGTTAGCTGGATAGAGCTGTGCCCACTGGCTTCCTCCTTGTAGGTGAGGGATATCTAGACACTGGCCAAGAACTTTGCTGAGCTGAAACCACCTATGCCTGAGACAGAGGGTCTTGGGCCCCTCAAAGGTCTGCTAATATGGCTTCCTCACTTTTTTTTTTTT
>NW_003852439.1:7670553-7678760 GCF_000181295.1 Otolemur garnettii
ACAACGCCTGGCCATTTTTTGGTTGCAGCCATCATTGTTGTTTGGCAGGCCTGGGCTGGGGATTCAAACCCACCACCTTTGGTGTATATGGCTGGCGCCTTAGCCACTTGAGCCACAGGTGCCGAGCCATGCTTTTTGTTTTTTAAAAAAAACCTGCCATGATTTGCAATTCTTTTTTTTGTTGTTGTTGTTGCAGTTTGGCTGGTGCCAGGTTCAAACCCACCACCCTCGGTATATGGGGCCGACAGCCCATTCACTGAGACATAGGCACTGCCCGTGATTTGAAATTCTTAAGAAAAAAAAAAGTGGTTCACACCTGTAATCCTAACACTCTGGGAGGCTGAGGCAGGTGGTGGATCCCTTGAGCCCAAGAGTTCCCCATCAGCCTGAGAAAGAGCAAAGCCCTGTCTCTAATAAAAATAGAAAACTAGCTGTGTGTTGTGGCACGTGCCTGCAGTCCCAGCTGCTTGTGAGGCTGGGGCCAGAGGATCACTTGAGCCCAAGAGTTTGAAGTTGGTATGAGCTATGACACCACGATGTTTAACCCCAGGGTGGGCAAGTGAGATTCTGTCTCACAAAAAAAAAAAAAAGACAAGTAATACCAAGTGTTGGCAAGGGTATTGAGAAATGGGAACCATTGTGTATTGCTGGTGGGAATAGAAACTTAATGTAGCAACTTTGGAAAACAAGTTGACAGTTTCTTTGAAAGTCTAGACATGAATACAACCAGCAATTCTATTCCTAGGTATCTATCCATACAAAGACTGGTATGAGAATGCTCAGAAAAGATTTATTCACAATAACCAAACACTGGAAATAATCCAGATATCCACCAATGCATGAATGTATAAACAAAACATGGTCTGTCCATACAGTGGAACATGACTCAGCCACAAAAAGAAAGGAAGTGCTGACATGTGCTACAACATGGATGAGCCTTGAAAACATGATGCTCAGTGCGACAATCAGACATAAAAGCCATATATATGACTCCATTTATATGAAATGTCCAGAACAGGCAAATCCACAGAACAGAAAGCAGATAAGTGGTTGGCAGGGGCTGGGGAGGGCCTGGATGTGGGGAGAAGTGATTGCTAAAAGCCCATGTTTGGGGAGTGGCAATGAAAATATTCTAAAACCAGATTGTGGTGATGGCTGTCCAACTTAGCAAATTTACTAAAATCTTTGAACTATACACTTAAAATGGGTGAATTTTATAATATATGCTTTGTACCTCAATACTATTGTTTTAGAAGCACTGCTGGTCTTTCATGTTTGTTTTGAATCTCTTGCCTGCCTTTAGGGATCCTCTGCTTTTGTGGCCTAACTGGCCACCACAGGACAGGGCAGGTTGATTTTGGGTCCCTAGAGATCCCAGGGAGGCTTGGGGGTGAGATGGGGGGTATGAGAACAGGGGACAGATGCTTTGAAGGAACAGCTAGAAAGACCCCATGGTGATGGGAAAAATGCTGCCTTGTGGTCAAAAGGAGACCCCCTGTCTACCAGGATAGGTGGTAGGGGTCTTTGTGGAATGTGCTGGGCCTGGGAAGGCCAACTGTGGGTGGGGGTGCAATCCTCTCCCTGGCCACAGTCCCCGTGTGGGCTGGCTTCATAGACAGAGTTCTAGGCAGGTGCAGTTAGCCCTCTGCACGAATCCACCTACCGGTGTGGCATTGGCCAGTGTCAGGATTGCGCCTCTTGGGAGCTCCTTCCCTATGGCAAGGTTTGCGACTTCCCCAGGGACCAGCACCCGGTCCCAGATGGCCAGGCCAGACATGCTTCCCACAAAAGCCTCAGAAATGTCAAACCTGCCCCCCACGCTGTCTTGCTCCTGGCCTAGGACAAGGGACCCTCCAGGGGGGATCTCATAGCCCTCCCTAAAGTGGGAACCAGTGGCTACTAGCCTGCGGTCCACGTGGAGCCAATACCTGCCCTGGATGGATGTCCAGATGACACAGACATGGTGCCACTGGCGGTCCAGCAGGAGCTGCAAAGGAAGCTCTCGGAAGGCTGGGTCCCCGATCACAAAGTGGATGGATCCAGGTACCAGGGAATCTCGGCCATACAGCACCAGCTTATTGTCATTGTCTTCTGTGGCATAGGAGATGAGGGTCCCCAGGTGGCCAGAGGCTGTTCGGATCCAGCTGCAGAAGGACAGGGCTCGTAGGGCTGTGAGGAAGCCAGGGCTGAGGGAGACCATGTTCTCAGTGGAGGAGTTCGGGAAAGTGAGCACAAGGCCTCCGCTGCACACTAGAACAAAGGGAGAGTCAGCCCAGCCGTGAGGCCTAAGTTGTTGGCTGCAAAGCTGAGCCTATTCTCTGTTCTGCTGGGAGTCTTTACACATTTCCTGGTGCTGCTATAAAAAAAAATTATTACTTGGCCAGGTGTGGTGGCTCACACCTGTAATCCCAGCACTCTGGGAGGCCAAGATAGGTAGTAACCTGAGCTTAGGAGTTTGAGACCAGCCAGAGCAAAAGTGAGACCTCTGCCTCTACTAAAAATAGAAAAACTAGCCAGGTGTTGTGGTGGGCACCTGTAGTCCCAGCTACTGGGGAGGCTGAGGCAGGAGGATTGCTTAAGCCCAAGAGTTTGGGATTGCTATATGACAGTGAGACTCTGTCTCAAAAAAAAAATTGTTACAAACTTAGTAACTTAAAACAACACACGTGTATTACTTTACATTTCTGAAAGTCTGAAGTCAAATCAAGGTGTGGCAGGGCTGGTTCCTGCTAGAGTCTCAGGAGGTAAAGCTGGCCCCTGCCCCTGGCAGCGTCTCATCGTGCACACATTCCTTGGTTTATGATCCCTTCCTGGCCTCCCTCCAACCTCTGCCCTGCTCTTGTATCTTCTCTGGCTATCGCTCCTACCTACCTATCATAAGGACCCCTGAGATATCCTAAGGCCCCACCCAGGACGAGTCCCCTGCCTCAAGGTCCCTAACTTAATCACCTCCACAGAGTCCCTTTTTCCATGGAAGGTACCTGGGACTGTTGCCAGCCACTGTTAACCGGCACAGACATTTCATGCAGGATGTTGCTGGTCAGGCCTTAACAAGGCAGATGAGCCCATGTGCTGTCATCTAGAGATTGTTTATTCACTTCCAAGGCCTACTGTCATAGATAAGTTGGGGAACTGGATTCCATGGTACCAGGCAAGGACTTAAGGCACTCTGTGCACTCAGTGAAGTGAGTGTTGACTAACTGTAAATTTAGTCTAGAATAAAAATGCTTTGAGATGTAACCACTTTAAGACAGGAAGGTAATTGAGTAACCTTTTAACCAAGGAGGAGGAGGAATCTGTTTAACATACACTATGATGAGTAACAACATTACTGATATTTACTTTTACTGTGAGAATGAAAGTAACAAGGGAAACAGGAGGACAGAACAGTTCTTTGGGGGAGAAATCCTTGCTGTTATCTGAAATTGCTGGTTTTCCTGTAAATAAAAGTGAAACTGTTGACCTCTCATCTGTTTTTCCATTAATTGGCGTGGGTGACAGGGGAATGGACTCCTTGGTCTGGAGACTCAGATGTCCAGCAACAGATGCAGGGGAAGCTCTTGGAAGGCTAAGTCTCCAATCACGGAAGGGACTGGCCCAGGTGAAAGGACCTATAGATGGGCTACCACCTGATGATTGGACAAGGCTGGGCCAGTCCCTTCCTGTTGGGCAGGGTGTGTGGAGGGTGACACCGGGGCTCTCTCCATGCAGCCCTGGGAAAGAAGCCTTTTCAGAGGGGACTGGTTTAAGGCAGAGCAATGGGGGCAGGGCAGACCCATGGTACTTACTCTCTCCAGGTCTCTTGGGGATCCATGCCTGCTGAGGAGGGTTCCTCGGGGCTGCGGCAGTCCCATCAGGTACCTGATGGCTGCCTGAAGCTGGGGGCTCCCTTGTCTCCTGAGGATGGGCAGCTGAGTCCTGAGCAGGGCTCCTGTGCTTTGATGCAGCTCTGAGTGCCTGCCAGCCCCTCTGCAGCTTCAGGGAACTCAAGTGAGGCTGCTCCGATGGAGCTGGGGTTGGGGCCTGGGCTGGGGCTGGGGCTGGCACCAGAGCTGCAGTCCTAAGGTTGACTACCTGCAGCTGGTTCTCAAGAGCAGCCAGCCTGGCACCCTGGTTGTGGACTTGGTGTGTCAGGTGTGCCAGCATGTCCTGCAGGGCCTGCCTGTCCAGGGTTGCTCCTGAGGTGACGTCCTTCTGCACTATTCTCTCCTGGGCCCACAGCTGACTCTTCTCACTCAGGGCGAGGTCCAAGGCCTGCAGCCTTGCCTCTGTCTTCCGGCTTCTGCGCTGGATCTTCCTTACCCAGGCCTTGAGGTGGGCCAGCTCACGCTGCACAGCAGCCTTCGTCTGGTTGATCACCAAGGCCATGGCCTGGCTCTCTTCTGCCAGGCTCTGGAACCGGATGTCAATGTTATAGGAAACATTGTAGTTGTTGGCGATGCCTTGCAGGTGTGTTAAGGTCACCTCTTGGAATCTCCGAAACTGTAAAGAGGACATGCAGCATTTGGGGGGCGTAGGTGCGGGCTGGGGCCAGGGAGGATGTGGGAACAAGAGTGTCCTGCGCATGCTCTTGCAGCACTTACTGTGTCCTGGCTCATGGTCAGCACCTTGTGTGGGTGGAGTGATTTTCTCCTCACCACTTTACTATGAGATGTAGGTGGATTTCTGCAGCCAGCCCCATAGGGCCCAATGCAGAGAGGCTGGTGAGTGACCCCAGGTCACACAAGTGCACTGTATGGATGTGGACTCCAGGGCCACAGCCTGGGCTTCCCTCACTCCCCATACTCTTGGTGACCACCAGCTGGTCACTTTGCCATGATGACCAGGTCCTGCCTGAGTATGGAGGGCAGCAGGAGAGGCCTTGTGAGGACCTGATGGGGCTTAGACAGAAAGTGCTGGGTGCAGACCTGACATGCAAAGCTCAGGGACTCTCTATGGACCCCACACAAGAGTCTCAGGGGGCTTGGCACCCGTAACACAGTGGTTATGGTGCCAGCCACACACACCGAGGGTGGTGGATTTGAACTTGGCCTGGGCCGGCTAAGCAACTGCAACTAAAAAATAGCCAGGCATTGTGGTAGGCACCTGTGGTCCCAGCTACTTGGGAGGTTGGGACAAGAGAATCGCTTAAGCCCAAGAGTTGGAGGTTGCTGTGAGCCATGATGCCATAGCACTCTACTGAGGGTGACATAGTGAAACCCTGTCTCAAAAAAAAAAAAAAAAAAAGAGTCTCAGGGGTATCCACAGCCTCTGCTTCAAGGCTGGCCTGTGAACTCACATCGCCTGGGCCCATTGACACTGCCTGCCTTCCCCCCCAGTCCCCAGCAACCCTAGCTATGCTCTTTGGGCCATGTAGATCCCTGCCTACCCTCCGGGCCCCACTTAACTCTCACATGCCATCTGGTTTATCTTCAGAGCAGAGCCCAGGAAACGTCTTCACTAATTTCCAACTATGGTTAGAAATAGGTGAAAATATGAGCTGATAGAAACATTAAAAATGCCACGTTCGTTTCCACGAAGCACTGCTGTTTACTGCTAAGTTTATGTAACATCTGTCCTTCATCTGTTGCACCAACTTAAAAACACCAATTGTCCCCAATTGTGGGCATACTTGCCTGCTCTTCGAGTCTACGCAGCCTCTCAAACAAGGGTTTCCTTGGCCCTGCTGGGTTGGCTTCCTGTGACAAAGCCCCATGTAGATAAACAAGCACAAAAATAAGGAAGAAAGAGAGAGTTTTCCTCCCTGAACAGCCCATCCTGAGAGATGGCAAGGCCATGCTGTCTCCTGCCTGAATGCAGGAGAAGTTGGCGTCAGCCACACGTCTGTCTCATCCCACGCTTCTCCCAACTCTCCAGCCACTGACTTTCCTTCATGGACTCTGGCTGGATGTCAGGTACTTATTGCCACCTCCATGGCTGAGAATTGGAGGTTCCCAAGGAGACAAGTTTAAAACAGATGCAAACATTATCTCTGGAGAATCGTTCTACAGGGTACAAGCCCTTGTCTAGTTGGCTCGGAGGCAGACAAGGGTGATGGCTTTAACAGGAGCACATGGATTCATGTTCCCTAGAAGCTGAAGCAGAACAAGGAACCTGACTGGGGCTGGGAAGTCAACAGAGCTAGGTTTGTGTGGCTCCCAGCACTCAGGTCTGCTGGGAGCCACAGCCTGTGGCCTTCTCCCTCTCCCTCTCTCTCTGAAAGGCAATGGAAAGGTGACTGGGAGCCAGCTTAATTTATTAATTTTTTTGCATACAGGTTTTTTTCTTTAGACAGAGTCTCACTGTGTCACCCTCGGTAGAGTGTTGTGGCATCATCGCTCGCAGCAACCTTAAACTCTTGGGCTCAAGCCATTCTCTTGCTTCAGCCTCCCAAGTAGCTAGACTACAGTTGCCTGCCACAACACCCAGCTATTTTTTTTTTTTTTTTGATGTAGTTGTCATTGTTGTTTAGCAGGCCTGGGCTGGGTTCCAACCCACCAGCCCTGGTGTTTGTGGCCTGTGCCTTAGCCACTGAACTATGGGTGCCAAGCCTGGGTACAAGTTTTATAGTGAGTCAAATGATGCATCCCAAAAAGATATGTCTAAGTCCTAACCCCAGTACCTGTGAACAAAGGGTCTTTGCAGGTCTAATTTGAGGATTTCAAGATGACATCATCCTGCATTATCCAGGCGGGCCCTCAATCCAGTGACAAATATCCTTAGAAGAGACAGAAGAAGAGATGGAAAGAAGGCCAAGCAAAGACAGAGTGATGCTGCCACAGGGAACCTGTGGAGCCCCCAGACGCTGAAAGACACAAAGTAGGACATGTCCCAAGAGCCCCCAGAGGGAATGCAACACCTTCTCTTAGACTGCAGAACTGTGATAGCAAAAATTGCTGTTTGTTTTAAGCCATGCATTTGTGGTACTGAGATAATCTACAAAGGGTGCCCATCATTCCCAAGACTGAGTGGCCCCAAGCTTCATCTCATTAAGTGTCAGAACACCACAGACGTAGAAAAGATTCTTCAAACACCCAGAGAAACCCCAGTCATCTGGATGGGACTGAGACTTTCCCAGAGAGCTGATGGCCCTCCTGACAGCAGTACCAGTGTCAAAGACAGAGGAGCAAACCTTAGTGATGGAAAATGATTTCTGTTTAAAATTGTGCATCTTGCTCCAGTGCTAATTGACCAGAAACAAATAAAGACACTTTATTTTTTTAAATTTTTTTTATTTTTAATACAGTATGTCATTTTGTATTCTTTTTCTTTTAAATGTTTGGTGTCTTCATTTTTTTTTATTTTTTAATTTCAGGCTCCTTTATTCCATCAATATTTATAGAACATCAACTATAGGCAAAACATTGACATAATCATTGACATTGGGTCAAATATATCAATTTTATGAGGAAACAAAAGCATTAACTACAAATCAATTATGAGATAAGTGTACTCATTACCACCACTCCTAGTAAAGCTGAAGATCCTAGCTAGTACAGTTATGATAACTTAAAAATCCCAATGGTTTGTAAAAAAAATACAAATTTCATTACTGCCGAGTTACCAAGTTACTTGCAAGTTACCAAAAACAGTAGAAAAATTCAGCAATGTAGCTAACTTCAAAATAACTATACAAAATCAATTATATTCCTATGTAAAAAAGAATTACAAAATAATATTAGAAAAAGAAAGATAGCATTGTATCAGCAACCAAAATAGAAAGTACCTATCAATACAGCTTTAACAAGAGCTGTGCAATTTTTTTTGAATACATAATCATTTACTACTTGTTACAGAATACAGAAGACAAAATATAAATAGCAAACAAATTCTTTTTCCTTATTATGTTTTTACCGAACTCTAAAAAAGATAGATGACTAATATATATAAATAAAAGTAAAAAGTAATTTCTAAAAAAAAAAGCAGATCACGCCAAGTCTTACAGACAATAGAAATAGAAATACTTCAAAATCATTCCACTTAGTCTGGATGCCCCTGATAGTGATAGTAAAATTAGTAGAAAAAAAATATTATTATAAAGGGGAAATTACAAACATATTTCACTGATGAATAAGGATGCAATATGATAAATAACATATTGACATGCTGAATTAAAAATTTATGTTTAAGTAATATACGTTGATCAAAATTAAATCCAGTTTGCGTGAGAATTAGTCATTATTATTATTATTTTTTACCCACACCCCCTCACTCCTTCTTTGTCTGAT
>NW_003852439.1:7679301-7686431 GCF_000181295.1 Otolemur garnettii
TTTTTTTGATGGCTGAATAACACTCCATAGTGCACATATACAAGACACTTTCACATAAGCAAAGACTTGAGAAATTTATCTTCTCTGTCCTTTGGTTGGGAAGTTACTGGGCTTTAGGAAAACAAGACGGTAAAAGAGTGTGAACTAATATCTCAAGGCTCCTCCCCACCCAGTGGACCCTCCTCTTGGCCAAAGGGGTCCTCTAAAACAGAGTTGCTAGTCACAAAAAAGGAGGTAACACTCCCTTGCCTCCTTAGAGCTGTCCTCTGTGCCTCATTAACAGGCTTAAGGCTATGCAAGACACACCTGCAGGTTCTCAATATACACTACAAACCACTTGAATCTGGGCACATGTCATGTGGTTTGTCTCTGATTAACAGACCCTTATCTTAACTCAGTGTTCCTTTTCATTGACTCCTGGTCTGTTAGACAGAACCTAACTCTGTTGGTCAGTTGTCAGCTAAAGAATCTTTAAACTCATCTTTAACCTGTGGGCCTTTGCGTTGAGATGTCCCACCTTTTCGGGCCAAACCAATGTACATAAAGATTTATGACTTTACCTATACCCCATCTCCCTGAAATGTATAAAACCAAATTGTAACCTCACTACCTCAAGTCCATTGCTCAAGGTTTCTTGGGCAGGAGTCCAGGTCATGGTCCTCAAATTTGGCTCCAAATAAACCTCTTTAAATTATTTTACAGAGGATGGCTTCTTTTCTGTCTTTTTCATTGACAAGAGGAATGGAGCCACTGTAGGCACTGGAGGGGGCTGCACCCTAGCAGCATGCTGGGGACAATTCCCAGGGTGTGGGACTCCCATAGAGTCCCAGCAAGGTGTCCATTCTGTCTCACACCCTACATCCAAACCATCGCTCTGTCTCCAAAGAAACACCCTGAGTTTAGCCTTCTCAACACTTTCAGTCTTTTCCAAGCCCAATGGGACTCCCTGTGCCAGAGCTTACCACTACCGTCTGTTCTCCTGACTGCACCTAGCTAGGGCCAGTTCTCTCAACGCCCTGCAGGAGCTTCCCCCACCCCTTCCTACTGCAAAGTCTGCAAGTAGCCCTGCCAGGGCCTACAGAACCCCCCACCTTCAGGCCTCCTTAGCTCCACCTCTGGCCACAACCTGTGGCCCCAAGCATTTGCACTGCAGGTTTCCTCTAAGTAACTCTTACTTTGGTATTCCCCACATTTAGGGTCTTTTACAGGCCTCACCTTACCTAAATTGGCACCCCCACTATCCTCTGTCTTTCTCTCTTTTGAGATGGAGACTCACTCTGCTGCCCAGGCTAGAGTGCCATGGCATCAGTGTAGTTCACAGCTACCTCAAACTCCTGGGCTCAAAAGATTCTCTTGCCTTAGCCTCCCCTAGTGCTGGGATTACAGGTGTGAGCCTTTTCTTGGCCAAATTTATAATTTCATATAATTACAGTTAATTTACATAGTCACATGCATCTAGTGTTTAAGTTTTGGACCTAGTTCTTTTCTTTATTTTTTTGAGACAGAGTCTCACTATGTTGCCTTCGGTAGAGTGCGGTGGCATCATCGCTTACATTGCTGTGATGCCCTCAAACTCTCGGGCTTAAGCGATTGTCTCAGCCTTCCAAGTAGCTGGGACCACAGGTGCCCGCCACAACGCCTGGCTATTTTTTGTTGCAGTTGTCATTGTTGTTTAGCTGGCCAGGACTGGGTTCGAATGCACCACCCTGGGTGTATGTGGCTAGCGCCATAACCACTTGACTGCGGGCGCCGAGCTTCCCTTACAACAACCTCAAACTCCTGCCTGCGCCTCCGGAGCAGCTGAGACTACAGGCGCCCACAAAAACACCTGGCTATTTTTAGTAGAGATGGGGGGTCTCACTCTTGCTCAGGTTGGTCTTGAACTTTGGAGGCGAAGTACTCCTACTACCTTGGCTTTCCAGAGTGTTGGGATTGGGAGAGAGCCACAGTTCTTTTTTTTTTTTTTTCCGATTTTGGCGGGGGCTGGGTTTGAACCCCCCACCTCTGGTATATGGGGCCGGCGCCCTACTCCTTGAGCCATAGGCGCCACCCAGAGCCACAGTTCTTATTCCATAATCTGGTCTCACCGATTGAGCGGAGGGAAGGGGCGGCTGACACCACTACAGCAGAGGAAAGACAGAGAAAAAGCAACGGCAAGGAATGACCAGGGAGTGGTAAATCACTCGCAGCCAAATGAAGAAACCTGGCTCCGCCCCCAGCGCAGGCCTGGCCCGACTCTGGCTCGTGCGCATGCGCAGTCGCAAGGCCGGGCCTCCACTGCTTTGTGTTGAGCGGCCCACGGGGACCTTAGGCTGAGGCACCAGGAAACCCTCTGCAGGCTCCCGGGAACTTGTACTTGGGTCCTCCAGCCTGGCCGCGGCAGAACTCGACCTGGGGAGTGGCGAATTGGCCGCGATCGGGCTAAGCGCCCACGGCCATTCAGGAACTGGGTCCAGATTGGTCTGAGTACGGGTCGGGAGCAGTGGGGGTCGGCCAGCTTCTCCGGTCTCTTGAGCCCGTGTTCCCTGCACGTGGACCGCGCGGCTCAAGTCCGGGAGCTTGGAGTACCGTCTGCCCCGGGTACTGAGGCGTTGTACCTTGGGGCAGAGGGTAGCGTGGAGGGGCCCCAGCATAGAAACAGACCTTGGTAGAAGCAGTGTCAGGTCCTAGAGGGAAGGGGCAGGGGCAGAGAGCAGCTGGGCAGTGTGGGGGGAGGCCCATGGAGGAGGAACGCGACGGAAGTTCTCCTGAGAGGCTGTGTGGGGAAGTCCTTCGCAGCCCCCAGACTCCGGCTTGGCCTTCTCACTGTGCTTCCTGGGACTCCAGACCTCCCTGCAGCATGGATCCAGCCCTCTCTGTGGTGCGACTCGCTGTACAGGAGGCTGTTCACATTCTTTCGTCTTCTGAGGATGGTGGCCATATCCTCTCTACCCTGGCGTCCCTGAAGCGGTATCTCAGTGACACCGAGAATTCAGCCCTCTCTGGGGAGAAGGAGGAGTTTGCCACAGTCCACTTCTCCACCTTACTCAGAAGCCTTGCCAGCAAGCTGAGCCCCGACTGGTTGGAGCTGTTGCCTGGCGGCCGGCTAGAGGCGCTGTGGGCCAGCTTCTTCCTGGAGGGCCCAGCTGACCAAGCCTTCCTGGTGCTGATGGAGACTATTGAGGGCACTGCCGGGTGAGTGGCAGCGTCTGAGCATGGGTTATTTTCTTAATTTGTTTATTTTTGAGACAGAGTCTCACTCTGTCACCATGGGTAGAGTACCGTGGTGTCAGCCTACCTCACAGCAACCTCAAACTCTGGGCTCAAGCGATTCTTCCTCAGCCTCCCAAGTAGCTGAGACTACAGGTGCCTGCCACAATGCCCAGCTAGTTTTTCTTTTTTTCAGACAGAGTCTCACTTGGTCGCCCTCGATAGAGTGCCATGACATTACAACTCACTGCAACCTCAAACTCTTGTGTTAAAGTGATTCTCTTGCCTCAGCCTCCTGAGTAGCTGGGGCTAGAGGCACCTATAACACCTGGCTATTTTTAGAGATGAGGTCTCACTCTTGCTCAGACTGGAAGTTTCTCATTTTTTTTTTAAGAGACAGAGTCTCACTATGTCACCCTTGGTAGAGTGCTGTGGTGTCATAGTTCACAGCAACCTCCACCTCCTGGACTTAGGCGATTCTCTTGCTTCAGCCTCCTGCATAGCTGGGACTACAGGTGTCCACCAGAACACCCGGCTATTTTTTGTTGCAGTTTGGCTGGGGCCAGGTTCAAACCTGCCACCCTTGGTATATGGGGCTGACACCCTACCCACTGAGCCACAGGCGCTGCCCCATGGAGTAGAGACAGGGTCTACTTTTTCTATTTTTAGTAGAGACAGGGTCTTGATTTTGCTCAGACTGGTCTCAAACTCCTGAGCTCTAGCAATCTGCCTGCCTCATTCTCCCGTAGTGGTGGGATTATAGGTATGAGCCACTGTGCCCAGCCTAGCATGGGTTGTGACCTCAGACACAGGAGAAAAGACTGTGGGACTGTGAACTAACAGTTTGTCTAAATTCTGTGAGAATCCAGCTTTCCAAAGGTGCTGAGGTTGGGAGAAGAGCCTGTACACAGCTGAACACCCAGACATAAGGTGGTCCGTGTCCACTAACCCTGCATCGTCTCCCTGTCACATGCTATATTCTGTCTTGCTGTGTCTCAGAAGAACAGGAGTAGGAGTGTTCACATCCCAGGGGCAGAGATGGAGAGTCAGGGCCAGTTGGCATGTGCCGTCCTCTTGAGGCCCTTTCACTATCTCTAGGTTTCCCAGTTCTGCAGCAAGGCACCTGGGCACTGCAACAAGCTCACGGGGCTCCTCAGGACATTTCAGGTTTTTTAGGGAAGCACAGCATTGCTGATAGATGTCTGATGTGGACTCCTGGTTTCAGATGGTCCCCAGATTAAACATCAGGTCACTGCAATCCTTGTGAAGAGCCATGTTTTTGAGAAGCTGTGTTTTTAGAGGTTGCTGTGATTAAAAGCAAGCACCGAGTTACAGTCAGCATAGAACAGGAGAGGAAGTGGAGTGTCCAATGTGATTCCCAGTTGGGGAAGCTGTGGAGGGCCCCATGAGTGCCTACATCCCACTAGTAATTGTGGTCATTTAGGAGTGGAACTAAAGAGATTTTTCTTTTCAACTTCTGACTTAGGACTTAAATGGTAATTAAGTTGGTGGGACTACCTGTTTAGTAAGGGGCTGCTGTGATTCCTGGTGGCTGGAAGGAGGTGCTGAGGAGGGAGGGCTTCGAGGGCTTTGACCTACACACCTGTGTCCTGACATTCAGCCCTAGTTTCCGTCTGATGAAGATGGCTCAGCTGCTCGCCAGGTTCCTCAGGGAGGGGAGGATGGCAGCTCTGATGGAGGCGCAGTGTCAGCAGCAGATGAGGCCCAGCTTCCCTGTGCTCCGTGAGATGCTGCTCAGCAAGGTGGTGGGCTTGCCTGATCACCTGGGCAACCGTCTGCAGCGGGAGAACCTGCCTGAGTTCCTCCCTCAGAATTACTTCCCTCTGCTCAGTGAGGAGGTTCTCCGGGTGCTACAGGCAGCTGTGGACTCCCTCCAAGGTGAGGGCTTGCCTTGGTGTCCCTCTTCCAACCCATCTTCTGGGGCTGTCACCCCCTTTCTTCCTCTCTGTTGTCTCATGGCCTCCAAGGTCTTTGGTGTCTCCAGGTGGTACTGTTTGGCAGGTCAGATGACACCCCTGTCTCAGAAACCCTGAAGTTTCATCCTTTCTGGCTTTTTTGTTTGTTTGTTTTTTGAGACAAGGTCTCTGTGCCCTTGGTAGAGTGCTGTGGCAGCATAGCAGACAGCAATCTCAAACTCCTTGGCTAAAGATATTTTCTTGCCTCAGCCTTCTTGGTAGCTACAGGCGCCCACCACAAGGCCCAGCTAGTTTTTCTTTTTTTAGTAGAGACAGAATCTCACTCTTGCTCAGGCTGGTTTTTAACACTAGGAGGTGGGGCTGACCCTTGATTTCTTTAGTTCTTGGTTGGACATTTGTCTGCTCCCTGCCCATGCTGCATGCTGTTTGTTCATGGCTGAGGTCTATTTCCCCTTATTACCTTAAGTTTATCTCATGGACCTTTGCTTGTGGCGCATTGTGGGTGCTCACGCCATACTAGGACAGCAGGGAGGAGGAGCTGAAGTTCTGGCATTTGGAGGTGCTGACAGCTCACGTGGAGGACCTCCCTCCACTGACAAGTGCCGTGGGAGTGGCCTGTCACCTGTTTGGTTACAAAGCCCTTTTTTTTGAGACAGCGTCTCAAGCTGTCACCCTTCGTAGAGTGCTGTGGCATCACAGCTCATAGCAACCTCAAACTCTTGGGCTTAAGTGATTCTTTTGCTTCACCTTCCTAAGTAGCTGGGACTACAGGCACCTGCCACAATGCCCAGCTATTTTTTTGTTGCAGCTGTGTCATTTAGCTGGCCCTGGCTGGGCTTGAACCCACCAGCTGTGGTGTATGTGGCTGGGGCTGTAACCACTGTGCTATGAGCACCGAGCCAAAGTTTTTTTTTTTCTGAGACAGTGTCTCAATCTCAAGCTGTTACCCTGGGTAGAGTGCTGTGGTGTCATAGCTCACAGCAACTTCAAACTCTTGGGCTCAAGCAATTCCCTTGCCTCAGTTTTTCTATTTTCATTATTATTATTCTTTTTTTTTGAGACAGAGTCTCAAGCTGTCGCCCTGGGTAGAGTGCTGTGGTGTCACAGCTTACAGCAACCTCAAACTCTTGGGCTTAAGCGATTCTCTTGCCTTAGCCTCCCAAGTAGCTAGGACTACAGGTGCCTGCTACAACGCCTAGCTATTTTTTGGTTGTAGTTGTCATTGTTGTTGGGTGGGCCCAGGCTGGATTTGAAACTGCCAGCTCTGGTGTATGTGGCTGGTGCCCTAGCCACTTGAGCTATAGGCACCGAGCCAGTTTTTATATTTTTAGTAGAGATGGGGTCTTGCTCTTGCTCAGGCTGGTCTTGAACTCGTGAGCTCAAGGAATTCACCTGCCTCAGGCTCCCAGAGTGCTAGGATTACAGGTGTGAGCCACTGCACTTGGCCTCACAATGCCCTGTTTGGTGTTATAGGTTAGCCCTGTCTTCACTGGAGCATCAGAAGGGTAGGTCCTGGCTGAGCACAGGGGCTCACATCTGAAATCCCAGCACTCTGGGAGGCTGAGGCAGGAGGATCACTTAAGCCCAGAAGTTTAGAGGCTGCAGTGAGAGGCTGCATCTCAGGATGACAGAGCGAGCTTCTGTCTCAAAAAAAAAAGAAAGAAAGGTGGCTCCCACTTGCGTGTCCAGAGAGGGAAGAAGGCTAGGGCAGGGCAGTATGTGGGAGTGGCTGTCGGGCCCTAGACCAGCTGGAACATCCCCTCCTCCTACAGTGCAACTCTTCCTCCTGCACTGGTCTTGAGCTCTGCACAGGCCCAAGAGACTCCTCAGGATCCTCTTCTGTGACTCTGGCCTGGCCATCCCTGCAGCCTGCTCCATGGGCCACTCCCGTCTTGTTGACAGCAACTCCTTCCTTCCAGTGCATAGGTCCAGTAAACTGGAGGCCCCTTCAAGTTCTGTGGTCCCCATCTATCCAAAACCCTCCTTTCTTTGCTGACTGTGGCT
>NW_003852439.1:7686794-7689364 GCF_000181295.1 Otolemur garnettii
TGAGCTACAGGCGCCGAGCCACAACCCCTTTTTAACAATGAAAATACATTGCAGCATTAGGAAGGTTGAGAAACACTGATCTAGAATGTACATGTAATGTATCTCCTTCACTCTCTTAGTGTTTGCATTGGGTCCATTGTTGCCTAAATGACACTCTGCTCCTCCCTAGTCACCCAAGCTGACCCCCTGTGTGTGGACCTTCATGGCTGTCCATGGCCTGAACATCCCAACTCCTTGACTGGGCACAGTGGTTCACACCTGTAATCCTAGCACTTTGGGAGACTGAGGTGGGTGGATTGCTTGAACTGAGGAGTTTGATCAACCTAAGTAAGAGAGAGACCCCATCTCTACTAAAAATAGAAAAACTAGCAGGCATTGTGGTTGGTGCCTGTAGTTCCAGCTACTCAGGAGCTGAGGCAGGAAGATCTCTTGAGCCCAGAGGTTTGAAGTTGTGAGCTAGGGTGATGCATTATACCTAGGGTGACAGTGAACTCAGTCTCAAAAAAACCCCCCAAAAACCAAAAAAATCAAACCTCACTGATCACCTTTGGCAGATACTAGAGAATCATTTGAGCCCAGGAGTTTGAAGTTGTCATGGACTAGGCTGATGCTATGGTACTCTAGACTGGGCAACAGAGTGAGGTTTTGTCTCAAAAATAAAGTACAATAAAAGCAACATCCCAGTTCCTCTTATAGGGCTGGTGCCCCCGACCCTCTGCTTGTTTGCAATGTTTCCTCAAGGCTCACTTCTCCAGTGGGTGTCTATCCCTTCCCCGTGGTTGGCTCCCTGTGTTCCTAAGTCCCAATGCCTGGCTCAGAGCCCAGGTCTACCCTGCATGGCTGACCAACCGTGGCCATGTCCCCTAGGTCCTCCTTTTCCTCTGGTGATGTCAAACTCATCCCCACTTTAGAAGGATTGTGATGGTTAAGTGATCCAGCGTGTGCAGTGTTTTCTAAACAGTTATTGATGGCTCTGTAAGTTAAAAACAATCCTGTATAGACAGTAGTTGAAATCAGATTGAATTGTGCTTACATGTAATTGTGAGTGAATCATGTTTTTACAACTTAGGGCCTGCCCAAGCACAAGGCCTATCTCTGCTCTGCCACTTGTTCTTTTATGCTGATTCCACCAACCTGTAAAATTGGGTTCTCTTTTCTCTCCCAGGTGGCTTAGACTGCTCCATCTCCTTCCTGTCTCAAGTCCTAGGGAAAGTCTGTATGCACGGGAGGCAGCGTGAGTAGAACAGTACTGTTCCACCCTCTCCCTACCCTGGCCATCACATCAGTGGTTGTGTAGAAGGTCAGGTATCCCACATGACCTTGATTCTCCATGTGTCCCCTTGCTCAAGTCAACTGGTATCAGCTGTCTGGGCTCCTCAGGTCTGGGCTTGGCTGTGTCTACTGGAGAGCCAGTAGGATTCTCTGGATGCCCTATGGCCACCTGGGGCAGGTGTAGCTCCTAAGGCTGAGGGCCTCTGTATGTCCCTACAGAGGAGACTCTGGATGTGCTGGTGCCCCAGCTGACCACACTCACCAACAGCAGCTGTCTCTGGCAGCGGGTTTGCTGGCGCCTGGTGGAACAAGTGCCGGACCGGGCCCTGGAGGCCATGCTGACAGGGATGGTGGAAGCTGCTTCAGGGTAAGCAGCTGGGCACTCTTCCTGCTGCCAATACTTCCCTCCATGGGGTGTGGGTCCAAGACTTCCCTGAGGTTGCCATTTCCTCGTGCCACTTTTCCTGGGTTCCATGCTGCTGCCCATTGCAGGTGGGGGACTCTCCCTGTCTGGCCAGCAGTCCCTTATTAGACTTAATTGTTTCAGGGTGGCTGTTGCAGTGGTTGGGCAAACACAGGTGCTGGTGATGACCATCTGTGTAATTTCTTTATTATTTATTTATTTTTTGCAGTTTTTGGCTGGGGCTGGGTTTGAACCCACCACCTCCAGCATATGGGGCCGGTGCCCTACTCCTTTGAGCCACAGGCACTGCCCCTTATTTATTTTTTTGAGATAGGGTCTAGCTCTATTGCCCCGGCTAGAGTGCAGTGGTATCATCATAGCTCACAGCAGCCTCAAACTTCTGGGCTCAAGTGATCCTCCTGCCTCAGCCTTCCAAGTAGCTGGAACTATTGGCACCTGCCACAACACCTGGCTTAATTTTCTTCTATTTTTAGTAGCGATGGGGTCTCATTCTTGCTCAGGCTGGTCTCCAGCTCCTGAGCTCAAGCAACCTTCCTACTTCTAGCCTCCCGGAGTGTTGGGATTTCCAGCATGAGCCACCATTCTTGGCCTCTTTCTGTTTATTTTATTTTTGAGATAGAGTCTTTGTTGCCTAGGCTGGAGTGCTGTGGCCTCATTGTAATTCACCGTGGACTCAATCTCTGGGTTCAGGTGATCTTTCTGCTTCAGCCTCTTGAGTAGTTGGGACTATAGGCATATGCCACTATGCCTGGCTAGTTTTTGTACGTCTATCTATCTATCTATATATTTTTGGAGCCAGAATCTCACTTTGTCACCCTTGGTAGAGTGCTGTGGCTTCATAGCTCACAGCAACCTCAAACTCTTGGGCTTGAGC
>NW_003852439.1:7689405-7699779 GCF_000181295.1 Otolemur garnettii
TGTGCCTGGCTAGTTTTTCTATTTTTAGTAGAGACTGGGTCTTGCTCTTGCTCAGGCTGGTCTCGAACTCCTAAGCTGAAGCAATCCACCAGCCTTGGCCTCTCAGAGTGCTAGGATTATAGGCATGAGCTACTGTGCCTAGCCTCTTTCTATATTTTTTAACTTATATGTGTATGTATTTGTGTGGAATTTAAAGTGATGAATGAGGGAGAAATCCAGCCTTATCTCTTTCATCAGGCTCTCCCTGGTGGTTAATAGCTTTTCATTTTATGAAGGAAGTAGGACTCTCTCATTCTAGACCAACGGTCTGTAAGCTACTTGGGCCAAATTTGGCCCCTAGGCTGTTTTTGTAAATAAACTTTTATTGGCATACAGTCATGTTCCTTCATTTACATATTTGTCTCTGGCTGCTTTTCACTACAGCAGAAGAATTGAGTGGTTGCTACAGAAACTGTGGCCTAAAAACCCAGAACATTTACTTTCTGGTGCTTTGCTACCTCCTGTTGTATTTGAGGCATTAATCTTGGGCGTGGCCAGAACAACTTCATCCATGTTGATTCCTCAGCTTGGTCCAGGCTATCTTGGGGTTTCTGCACTTAGGCCTGGAGAAGGAAGGATTAAGGTCTAACTGTTTGTCCAAAGACTGGCCCATAGTCTCACAGCCATTAAGTGGTAGGGCCCAAAACTAATCTGGGCCTCTGGGTTCATGCTTGTCCCTCCCCTCCCACTACCTCTGGTGCTGGTTTGTGAGTTCAGTGGCTCTTCGACTCTGCCTATAGGCCTGAAGTCCTGTCGAGACTACTGGGGAACCTGGTGGTGAAGAATAAAAAAGCCCAGTTTGTGATGACCCGGAAGCTTCTGTTCTTACAGTACCGATACACGGTGAGAATGCAGGGCTTCCCTGCACCCCAGGCCTGCTACAGAAAGTGGGCTTAGAGCAGTGGTCACATTGTTATGATTTGCTAAGTGGATCGCATTGCTATGATTTGGCTGCAGGAGTCAATGAGTTGGTCGGTCCATCTTGCCCTATCATGGGCCCTGCTATGGCTGGGACTGGGCCAGTGCTTCACATGTTTCTCAACTCCCCCAGTGACTATCCTCACCAGTTCCACTCTGTGCATGGGGCTTCCTGACATATGACTGTCCCTGTGGGCTGGAGCTGGGCTCTGACCCTTTGAGGGTTGGCTGATTGGTCAGAGGTAGGTAGGGGTCTCAGGCTGTGATCATAGCAGTGGGGTAGGTGTACGGGCCAGAGCCAGCACACACCACAGCCTATGGCTTACTTGTCTTCTCACTCAGCAAATAATTATTGGGTGCCCACTGTGTGCTGAGTCCTTTCTTAGGTGCTGTACATCCTGCTGTGCGCAGAAGAGCCAAAGGCACTCCTTGTGGAGTTTGCTACAGGGGGAGGAAGATGCCATAGGTGTGTCAAATGTCACAGTGTGCCGTAGCAGGTGCCCTAGGCCTCACTGGAGACCTTTGTGAAGGGATACCATCTGAGGCCTCTGAACCTGACTGAGTTTATAGTCTTCTGCATTTATAGGCCACAGATTGCGTAGCAACCACTCAACCACTCTGTGGCCCAAAGGCAGGGTCTGGGTGGGTGGCCTCTGAGCAGGAGAGGCTGGGCCTGCCATGTGGCTGCACTGAGCAGGGGTTGGGGAAGAGGAGAGGGCCAAGGGCAGCCACATCCCTGTGGCACCTTCGTGATGTGATGGAGCAGCAGCAGGGTTAGAGTTCCAGCCACTGCAGGGGCAGGGCCTGAGAATCAGAGCCCTCTCTTGCACCTGCCTGCCACATGGTGAGGCTGCTATGTGCAGAGCCCCAAAAGCTCTGGTCACAGTGCAGTGACAGTCTGGAGAGTGGATATCACCTTGAGCTTTATTTATTTATTTATTTATTTATTTTTGAGACAGAGCCTCAAGCTGTCCCCCTGGGTAGAGTGCCCTAGTATAGCTCACAGCAACCTCCAACTCCTGGGCTCAAGCGAGTCTCCTATCTCCGCCTACCAAGTAGCTGGGACCACAGGCACCCGCCACAATGCCTGGCTATTTTTTTTGGTTGCAGCCATCATTGTTGTTTGGCGGGCCCAGGCTGGATTCGAACCCACCATCTTAGGTGTATGCAGCTGGCACCTTAGCCACTTGAGCCACAGGCGCTGAACCAGGTTTTTTATTTTTTGAGACAGTCTCACTTTGTCACCCTGGCTACAGTGCCATGGCATCTTAGCTTACAGCAACCTCAAACTTTCAGGCTCAAGTGATCCTCTTGCCTCAGCCTCCCAAGTAGCTGGGACTACAGGTGCCTGCCATAACGCCTGGTTATTTTTTAGAGATAGGCTCTCGTTCTTGCTCAAGCTGGTCTTGAACTCCTGGGCTCAGGCAATCCACCTGTCTCAGCCTCCCAAAGTGTTGGGATTACAGGTGTGAGCCACTTTGCCTGGCCCATCTCACGTTTTACACAGCCCAGCCATTGCAGGAATGGGGGCTGACAACAGAAGCCCCCAGCAGGCCCATAAGAAAGGGACAACTGGTTGTCCTGCTGAACATTTAAGGCCTTGAACCTGACTGAGTTTACAGTCTTTGAGTCCCTGGAGCAAGAAACAAACCAAGGGGAGGAGGCTACAGAAGGCCCACAGGTACTAAAGTGAACATCTGGTAGTCATGGTCCTGGATGGCAGGGCTGTGGGACTAGAACGCAGCAGCAAAGGAAAGTAACTCAGCAGTTTACGGTACACTCTTAAAATTGAGTAGCCTGAGGCACAAACAAGAACTACAGTCACAAGGAGAAGACTTAGGCCTGCTTGTGCTGATGCTGACGTGGTTCCTTGTGAGAGCATACGCAGCGTGTGTATTAACAGGAGGGGATTTGTCACCTTAGAGACAGTGTGAGGAAGAAAGACGGCGGTGACATGAAATAGGAGTGGAGAATGGAGCTAACACCAAAAACAAGCTCTGGAAAGCCAGAAAGAAAGCTGTGCCCACGTGAGGGGTGGGCTGTCTTGAAGTGGGAAATGCAGTGGTGAGGAGCTGAATGAGCTGAGAAGGCGCAAACCTGTGGTGTTGGGCCTGGCTTCTGCCATAGCAGGGGCCCAGAAACCTGTGGTATTGTAGATAACTCCATGGCAGTCTGCTCGAAAACTTGGATGAAATGGGAAATTTCCTCAGTCAAGTTCAGTGGCCAAGCTGACACATGCAGTCGGATGGCCCCTTTGAGGCCAGAACTCAGATTTGCACGGCCTCCCAGTGGGTCCCTACTTGCCAAGAGGCACAGGGCAGCGCTGTGCTTATTTTCCACTGTAGTGAGAAAATGCCTGACCCTGGGCCTTGGGTGACAGCTCTCAGCTTATGGGAGACCCAGGTGAGGCAGTGGGAGTGTGGGCTCTGCCTAGGAGACAACACCTGGCTTTTGTTGTAGACACCCATGCTGCAGAGCCTGCTGGGGTACCTGGCCATGGACAGTCAGCGGCGCCCACTCCTTGTGCAGGTAAACTTCCTGTCCTTCTGTTCCCTTACAGGGTCCCTGGGAGACCTGGGAGAAAGGTTGTTCAGGGTCCATCTTCTGGCAGGAAGGGCAGAGAGGGGCTAGCTTTGCTCGTGCTGGAGCCATCCTCTGGGAGGCTATGAGTGCTGGCAAGGAGAGCTAGTCACTGAGGCCCATGTAGTCCTGGACTGTGGCCCTGCCAGGTGCTGAAGGAACTCCTGGAGACGTGGGGTAGCAGCAGCGCCATCCGACACACGCCCCTGCCGCAGCAGTGCTACATCAGCAAGGCCATCCTCATCTGCCTGGCACATCTCGGGGGCCCAGAGCTGCAGGACAGCCGGGATGGTGAGCAGGTAGCTTGGGAGCCCTTGGTCCTGGGCATCCCAAGGTGTTCAGGGTGCACATTTGGTGTTTCCAGAATTGCTAGCCAGCATGATGGCAGGTGTGAAGTGCCGCCTCGACAGCAGCCTGCCCGCCGTGCGCCGCCTGGGCATGATTGTAGCTGAGGTTGTTAGCTCCCACCTCCACCCCGAGGGGCCTCCTCTGAAGTTCCAGGTGAGTGGGGCCGTCCCCTCTGTGCCCCCTCAGTGTGGCAGGCCCAGGTCTCCAGAGAGGCTGTCATTCTATCCCCATGTTACTTCACTTTCCTGGGGACTAGGCTCTCAGAGCCTCCGGGTTGGCCATCCTGAGGCTTGAGGGGCATTGCAGGGGTAGATGTTGGCTTCCTGGGGGCTAGGCAGGGTCAGGGTTGAGCACCTAAAGGCATGTCCCCCAGAGTAGATTGCCTGGATGTTTTTTTCTAGACAGGGATCTCAGGCTTGCACTGAAGGGAGCCTATGCCTGGAGTTGGTCCCCTTATCTGCTGGGCCCCTCAGGGATTCCTGGCTCCTCTGGCCTTCAGAGTACCCCACTCGTGCTGCCCTCAGCCTGAGATGGACACTTGAAAAGTTGTTTTTGAAAGACAGCTGGCTGTCTGAGGCCATGTCACTGGAAGAGAAGGGTCTGTGAGGGCTGGCTGTGCTTTTGTCCCCGTGGGAGGTGATGCTAGTCACTGTGGCTGACTGTGTGTCTGCACCTGCAGTATGAAGAGGATGAACTGAGCCTGGAGCTGCTGGCCTTGGGCAACCCCCGGCTGATGGGTGACAGTGCCTCAGAGGCAGGGTGAGGGTCTCTGTGCTCCTGGTCCTTAGTCGGTGTGCATCTAATCACTTGGGTTCCAGTTGCCGGGACAAGAATTAAAGGGAGGGTGGGAGTGAGACAGTGTTTCCAGAGGACAAGCAGGGTTCAAGAGGGGACCCTGAAGGGTTTGCTGTTGTTTCCTAGAGGCCCATCTCTGGCTCCAGCCACAACAGAGACCCCTACAGAGACCCCTGCAGAGACCATGGATAGCAAGGTTCTCCGGGCACAGCCGGAGGGCTCTGACTCAGAGGTGGACAGGTAAGGCTGGGTTCCCCTGACCAGTGGGCCCAGCTGCTCACTCTTGTGCAGGTGGATACCCTGGCCTCCACTGTGTGCTGGGTGTGGTGGTGCTAGGGCCCTGCCATGAGCCCGGCCTGTCCACTCCATTCTTCTTTCTTTATCCTACATGTAAATGCAGCTCTGGCCCCACAGCTGGGCCCTTGTAGGAATTTGAGCATTGGTAGGAGGGAGGAGGGCACTTAGTCTGCAGCTCTTGGGGCTGCTTCTCAAGAGCCAGAGGTATGACCACATGTGTGCTTTGTTTCTTCTGTAGTGATGATGAGTTTATCCCCTATGACATGTCTGGAGATAAGGAGCTGAAGAACAGCAAGGCACCTGCTTACGTCCGAGACTGCATGGAAGGTGGGTGTGGGCCAGGCTGAGTGCAGGCCTTACCACAGCTTTCTCCTTGGGGGCTCCTAAGCCCCTGGACCGCCCTTGTTCTGACACCCAGGCTGGCTGGAAGCCCTCAGCCAGGGTGCCACGTGTGGCTGTCAGCTCCTTTGGGCTTAGGATCAGGGATGAAAGTGACTGAGACCTGTCTGGCTTCTCTACAGCCCTGACCATGTCTGAGGACAGTGAGCGCTGGGAGGCGGCCTTGCGGGCCCTGGAGGGCCTGATCTGCCGGAGTCCTGAGGCCACACGGGAGGTGAGCTGGTGGAGGATTGTGGAGGAGGTCAGAGGCCTATGATTGCCGTTCCTCCTCCATCATCTGTGCCCTGGGTCACAGAGGGTGATGTCTGACTTGCTTGTGAGACTCGGTGGCTGCTGCTTCTGCTGGGGTGGGCAGCTCAGGCTCTGCTAGAGCCATAGGCAGGTGGCAGAGGCTGTAGGCACCCCGATTCCTAACCCCCACATGCAGGTAAGCGTGGAACTGGCCAAGGTGCTGTTACACCTAGAAGAGAGGACATGTGTGGCAGGATTTGAGGGACTGCGCCAGAGAGCACTGGTAGCTGTCACGGTCACGGATCCAGCTCAGGTGAGTGCCAATGCCTTGGCCAGTGCAGGTGCAGGGGAGGCCTGGTGCTGCAGTGCTGAGGCTCTGTCCTGTGCCTGGGCTGGCTGTGTGGTACCTGGCCTGTAGAGTCCTAAGCCAATGTGGCTTCCTGTGCACACTCAGGTAGCTGAGTATCTGACTTCGCAGTTCTACGCCCTGAACTACAGCCTCCGGCAGCGGATGGACATCCTGGATGTAAGTATCCCCAGGCCTCTGTTCCCCTTGTCAGAGCCATGTTGTCCTAATGTAAGGGCCAAGATTTACAAGTCTTCTTGTTGCTAGACCCATGAGGCTTTGACAGGCTTCTCTCTGGCACATGTGACAGCAGGTGGAATTCAGCAGAGGTGGAGTTAGGGGTATGGCGGTGGAGTTCTTTTGTCTCTCTAAAGCAATAGTTTTACTGATAGAATTCACATGCCATAGACACACCATTTTAGGATAAATTGTGGATATTATCGAGCCATAAAAACCCAGAAATTCTGACACATGCTACAACATGGATAAACCTTGAACACATTATGTTTAAGCCAGTTTTGAAGGCCTGCATATCATACAGTATCCTTAGTATGAAATGTCCAGGGTAGTCAGATCCATAGAGACAGCAGGACAGTGGGTGCTGGGTTGGGGGTATATGGAGTGAGCGGTGGAAAGATAGAAAGTTCTGGATGTGGGTGCTGGTGATGGTTGCCCACCACAAACTTATTAACATTGTAGAAATGTACATGTTAAAATAGGCCAGGCATTGTGGCTCATGCCTGTAATCCTAGCACTCTGGGAAGCAGAGGCGGGTGGATTGCCTGAGTTCATGAGTTAGAAACCAGCCTTAGCAAGAGCAACCCCATCTCTACTAAAAATAGAAAAAGTAGCCAGTTGTTGAGGTGGGTGTCGATAGGCCCAGCTACTTAGGAGGCTGAGGCAGGGAGATCACTTGAGCCCAACAGTTCGAGGTTGCTCTGAGCTGTGATGCCACAGCCTTCTACCCAAAGTGACAGAGTGAGACTTTGTCTCCAAAAGAAAGAAAGAAAAAAATGGTTAAATTGTTAAATCTTTTATTTTGCCTCAATAAAACAAAAAAGACTAAGAAGGTATCAAAAAGTACTATTTCTAAGTGTGTGTCACTCAGGGCACCCGTGCTGTCAGCGCTCCCCCCACCTCCGTTTCCTGTCTCTGGACTTGCCTGTCTGGGATATTCCATGGAAACAGAGCCACATGCATGTGGCCTGTGTCCAGTCTCCTTGGAAGTGCAGTGGAGGCAGTCATGATGAGACTGAGTTCTTGGAAGTAGGGAGCAAACGGATAGCGAGCTCTGAGCAGTGGAGATGCATTGGCCTAGGTGCTCCTCACCTCAGGTCATCTTAGGAGCTCTGAGTCCCTTCCCAGGGGGCCCCCACTGAAGCACAGCTTCTTAGAGATGCTGGAGGTGCCTTCTCTGTTGTTCACAGACCACAAAGGCCACGGGGCACCATCCCTGGTCTTGGGCTGGGGCACACTTGACTTTTAGGAAATATCCCAAGAGTGATGGGGCTGCTCTGGGTGTCTCCTCTTCTCCAGGTACTGACCCTGGCTGCCCAGGAGCTGTCACGGCCTGGCCGCCTCAAAAGGGCACCCCAGCATAGCCACCCCGGGACTGGCACCTGTTGCTTGCTGCCACTGGCCACTGCCCAGCCTGGCAGCACTGCAGCTCCTGATTGGCGGGTGGTGGTGGAGGAGCGGATCAGAAGTAAGACTCGGCGGCTCTCCAAGGTCAGTCTGGTGGGCCTGGGTACTATGGGTGGTCAGTTACCTCCAGGCATTGTCTCCAAGGAGTGGGCAGTGCCATGTCGGTGGCCTTGAACGTACAAACTATGGGACTGCTATAGGGCAGTCAGACTGGTCTCAGGAGTCTAAGGCAGAAACATGACCTGGGGGTGCTCTGTCGTCCTGGCCCATCTAGGCTAAGCGTGGTCTTGTTCCACTGTGGGGTTTGGAGATATCTGGAGACTTCTGGTTGTCACTGGGGGTGGGCAGAGGCCAGGGAGGCTGTTCAGTGTCCCACATAATGTGCAGGCCAGCCTCCGCCATTACCCAGCCCGAGATGTTCCATGCACAAGGCCAGAGGATTCCTGGTCTGAGCCATGGGAGCTAAGTCCTGTCACCATCTGCAGGTGGCCTAGGAACTGGGCAGAGCCAATTAGCAGCCCAAGGGAACTGAGATGGGACTGGGGGCTGCATAGCTTCTCCCACCTGCAGGAGTGGGAGGGGCTGCTTCCCGCCCACCCTTGCCCCTCCTGAGTGCTATGTATTGCTGGCAGGGTGCTCCCCGGATGGGAGCAGCGGGTAGCCCTAATGGATTCAACTCTGTGGCTGGCTACTTCTTCTTCCCTCTCATTCAGCACTTCGACAGGTGAGTGGATTTTCCACAGGCCTGTGGATTTGGGGAATAGCAACTGCAGACACACTGCTGTGGACAA
Source organism: Otolemur garnettii (assembly GCF_000181295.1). Lineage (NCBI taxonomy): Eukaryota > Metazoa > Chordata > Mammalia > Primates > Galagidae > Otolemur > Otolemur garnettii. Next base: position 7,697,794 of record NW_003852439.1, read on the forward strand.
GAGTTTCCCAGGGTGGGGTACAGTGGGGTTTTAGATGTGAACAGAGGTCATGAGCTTTACCGTGGTTTTCTGTAAGCTTAAATTAAATGATGCAATATATCCTGCAAGGTTCCCACTACCTTGAGCTCTGTAGTGAGATTATCAGTCATCACCAACTCTGTTCCCAGATGTTGGGTTCACAGTGGGACTGATGTTCCATGTGCCTGTGGATGTACCCTCACTCTGGCTCCTGCCTGTGGGTAGGGTGTGAGTGAGGCTTGTAGGAAGTGGGAAATCCTGGACTGAGCCTGGGCTCCAGTACAGCAGGGGTGGAGGCCCCAGCCTGTGAGCTCTCAACCCAGGGCTGGGCTGTGTCAGGAAGTCCTGCAGAGGGACCAGGCATCTGGAAACACCTTCCCCTGTGGCTTTCTTGGTGCCACATTGGGTTAGGATTCTGTAGGTAAGGCCTTATGGAGCTTCCTAGGGTCTCCCTTGGTGGCCCAGGAAGTAAGAAGCCAGCCTCATGGTGCCTGTACTGTACCATTTGCTTAATTCTGTGTTGTAGGCCTCTGCTGACTTTTGACCTTTTGGGAGATGACCAGTTGGTTCTCGGAAGGCTAACACACACCTTAGGGGCCCTGATGTACCTGGCTGCTAATACCACAGTGAGTTGGGAGGGGAGGCGAAGCTGCTGAGCACTGACTGGCCTGTCCTGTCCCTTGCCTGGAGCACATACCCCAGCCTCACCTGGCTCCAGGGACGAGCATGTGAGGGAGGAGCTGCTGTGTGAGGCTCTGCAGGGTGGTACAATATCCCCTCATCTGCAGAGTGGGCCCCGTGGTTGCTGGGAGGTAGAGGGAGTGGAAGCCTTGCCTACTACCCTCTTCTGGTCCCCAGGTGGCTGTGCCCATGGGCAAGGCCCTGCTGGAGTTCACATGGGCCCTTCGCTTCCATGTGGACACGTAAGTGGCCGGAAAGGTTGGGGCAGGGTGGAGGAACAAATGACTGTCATAGAGGTATGATAATTAAGGCCACATGGAGCCTCAAGGTATCCAGAAGGCAACTTGGCCTGGCATTTCCCAAACAAGGAACATGCCTGGTAGGCTGGGTGGGGTGTTGAGCAGGGTCAGGGTGGGGCTCACCTTCCCTCCCCTTGCTCAGCAGCTATGTGCGCCAGGGCTTGCTGTCTGCCACCTCCTCCGTCCTGCTCAGTGTCCCTGCCCAGCGACTGCTGGAGGACATGCCAGATGAGCTGCTGGAAGCCAGGTCCTGGCTGGCAGGTAGTGTTGGGCCTGAGCTGGATCTGTGAGATGGGTGGGAGGCTATGTAGCATGTGGAACAGTCCTGCAGTCCCAGCCTGGCACCAGTCCAGCTGGACATGGCCCTCCTGCTGGTACCAAGAGGCCTGTGGTGGCCTCAGTGTGAGGGGCAGGGAGATAGTTCTCATTGTGGCTGCCTTTGGAATCCTGCAGTGCATCCTGGGAGAAGATGCCCTTACTTGGGAGTCTGCATCTTTCAAACCCCTAGCCCAGAAAGATGATAAGGACCCTGGTGTGGGCTCCAAGCACTTAACCCCAGGCTCACCCATGGAACATTTGGCCACTTTGTTCCTTCCACATGTGTTTATAGTTTTTAAATTTTTATTTTATTATTTGTTTTTAGAGGTGGGATCTTATTTTGTCATCTAGGCTGGAGTGCAATGGCATCATTTTAGCTCACGGCTTAAGGCTATCTTCCTGGCTTAGCCTCTCGAGTAGCTGGGACTGCAGGCCCTGCTGCTGCACAGGCCATGTATGTTCTTTTTAAGTCCAGTCATACCCTTCACGCCTATATAGCTGAGCTGGGCCTAAGGACAGGCCACCATAATCTCTCAGGATGCCACATAGAGAGAACACCAGACCGTTCTGGCTGCCCCAGTGATGGCCTTTCTTCTTCAGTGTGAAATGGTATCCAGCAGGGTCCCCATGTGCCCTGAGCTGCCTGCCTCCCTGGTGCCTTTTTTTTTTT
>NW_003852439.1:7699875-7710225 GCF_000181295.1 Otolemur garnettii
GCTCACAGCAACCTCCAACTCCTAGGCTCAAGCAAGTCTCCTGCCTCAGCCTCCCAAGTAGCTAGGACCACAGGCGCCTGCCACAACGCCCGGCTATTTTTTGGTTGCAGACATCATTGTTGTTTTGGCGGGCCCGGGCTGGATTCGAACCCGCCACCTTAGGTGTATATGGCTGGCACCTTAGCCACTTGAGCCACAGGTGCCGAGCCCCTGGTGCCTTTTTTTTATATTACTGCTTTTGAAGTCTGCTGGGTGGTTTTGGAGTTCCCTCGATGTGGTTTCACTGACCTTGGAGGTCCATGTATTTATCAGGCTAGTCTTTCTCAGGGACTCATACTGCAGGCACCCCTGCAAGGGACATTGGTGGGATTCCTGGGCTGAGGTCACCTTCCCTATGGGGTTGGCCATGTGTCTGTTCTCCCCTGCTGTCTTTCCCCCGGGCATAGACTCCTGCTCAAGGGTCTGGTGAGCCCCTTGGGTTAAAAGGGGCATTCCCATGGGAAGTGGAGCCAATGGGGATGGGGCAGGGAGGGTAGGCCCTGGTTAGCATGCTTCCCCTGTCCCTGGGTCCCTGTGATCAGGGTTTTGGCTGACTGTGCTCTGTCTGTGAGAAGTGGGTGGGTGCCAGGGGATCCTTTCAAGGTAGAGTGAGTCTCCTCAGATGCATCCATCCTCTGGGAGCCTTGCCCAGCTCCCTTCTCAGGCTCACTGACTTGCTGAGGCAGCTTCCTGCTATATCTGGAGGAGGAATCTTTTTTAGGCCACGTGGGGAGCCACCACTGCGGAGGGCAGGGCTGCTACACTCCTCCCGGTTCCTGGGCCTCCAGCCCAGGGAATCCCCAAGGATTCAGTACTTGCCTTGAAGTTGGGGACTTTGTGGGGACAGAAGTACTAGGAGAACCACAGGGGCTCTGGATGCTCAACTGGTCACTTTAGCTCAGGCCTATGCTTGGAGTGTGCTCTGGGCACAGCAGCTTCGTTACATGGTCAGGGCAGCGTTGAGGCTGGGCCCAAGACGTACTCGCAGGTGCAGACTCCCTGATGGCCTCCAGGGACCCCTCATACATCCTGAGGGTGCTGGGGTAACCCCCACTGGCAGAACTTCTAGTGGCTCACCAGGTTTGAGGAGCCAGAGATTTGGCTCCACCTTCAGGGAGCATTGTGTGATTCCTAACCCCTAGACTGCCTGCTCCCTGCAACCTCCATAGGTTGGGGCCCCTCCAAAATTCCTGGGTCTTTTGCCTTTGTGACTCAACTTATCAGTGCACCTCATGGGTTTGGTGCAGCCTAGCACAGGGCAGGTACCTGTGTCCTGGCTGGGCAGCCCCTCCCCTGGGCCCCCATCCCACTAGCAGCACTGTTGCTGGGCCTCCGGGAGATGCCCAGGCTCCTGTACAAACTGGCAGGGTAGGGGCTGCATAGCTCTACCTGCTCACTTGATCTCCATCTGCTCACCTGGATGTGCCGGCCCATAGAGGTGCTTGCATTTCTCCAGGCTGGTTTTATCCCAAGGTAGTGCTGCAGAGGTAGGATGCCCCATGTGTCCTGCAGTAGAGGGACGGTCCCCATCACCAGGTCCTCTGACCTGGATTCCCAGCCCCAGGTGGAAGGGGGTTGCTCACACACAGGGGCATGGTAGAATGCCCCTTGCCAGGCCTCTGAGATTGGTGAGAGGCCACAGTGAGAGGTGCTGGTGCCACATACCCAAGGCCTGGCAGGTGGCTCTAGAAAGACTTCAGATGAAAGTAAGGAGAGAAAACAGCTGGCCCTGTGACATGGCCTCATGTTTCATTTTTATCTTTGGCAGATGTGGCCGAGAAGGACCCGGATGAGGACTGCAGGATGCTGGCAGTGAAGGCTCTGCTGCTTCTGGAGAAACTCAAGGACAAACTCCTCACAAGTTCTCCTTAGTTCCCTGTGGTGCTTCCCCACCGTAGCAGGCCCCACCCACCCATGGCTGTCCCGCTGGAAGAAAGGAAGTCCAGAGGGCTGGGCAGAAGGCCATTGGAGTGGTGCGAAGGAGCGCCCAGGCAACATCTGGGTTTTGTGGCGCAGCCAGGTCTGGAGCAGCATCCGGTACTGAGTGTGCAGTTGCAGGAAGGCCCACTGCCCCCAGAGTTATTTATAGCCCAGCAAGTTTTAGTGTTCAGCTAATAATAAATGAGGGCCTGGGCACTATACTCCCACATGACACAGCAACCTGAATGCTGGGCCTGGGGGTGCTGGAAAAGTTGACTCCTAAAGTGAGGGCAGAATGGGAGTTGCTGCTCAGAGCCCCAGTATTCCTGGCAAGAGCCACCAGGAAGAGCAGAGCCTATGGACTTCTCATGTGTCATCAGAAGAATAAAAATGCTGCAGGTGCCCAAGAACAGCCTGCCTTGTGGTTCTGACTGCTCAGGCAGGAACTTTAGTTCGTAGAGGCATTCATGCGCAGAAGGAAGGGCATGGGACTGAGAAAATAAATTTTATTGGAATCAGAGGAGGACCCAGGTGGTCCTGGCTGTGGTGGACCCTGCTTTGGGCAGTGTCAGGTAACCACTGAATGGGCTTAGAGAAGAGCATAGTGAACAGTGTAATAGGTGCCTCAGTTCCCCAGATGCAGCCTCAGTTCATGAAGTTCTTTAAGTTTCTTAGACTTTACAGTATGTATTTGGGAGAATAATGTGGGAAAGATGAATCTAACTGCCTTTAAGGGAACTAATCCAAAAATCCACATGAGTTGCTGAGCACATAGAGGCAGGAATGATTGAGATGGTTTAAAAATACAAACACGTTTCCTCATCTCTAGACATGGGAAGCATGCAGAGCATAAGGACTGTGGTGGGACAGAGCACACTCCTTCTTAGGCCCTGGCGACTGGGCCCATGTCTTCCTACAGCTCTGCTCTTTCAATGCTCAAGGGGTTTTTTTTGAACAGAACTACTGCCTTTGCTGCTACTGGTGACTAGAAGATTCCAGAAGATACTTCAGCAGCAGGACATTGGCCAGGGGCCTAGGCCCCTCAGGGATCATTTTCTACCTCTTCTACCACCTCCTCGTCCACCTCTCTGTGGTCCTCCATGCTGTTGTGGCGGGTCCGCTCAGGCAAGGCACGAGTCAGAGGGAGGCCGAGACCCTGGAGCACAAGGTCTGCAGTGTGCTGGCTTACGTAATAGGACATGCTGGCGGAGGGGATCCTCTTGCGCATTTCCTCCAGGTACTTGTAGGCCTAGGGCAGAAGTAACAGCCAGTATGTGTTTAGTCTGCAGCAAGGACTGAGGGAACCACCCCACTTAACTCACTAGAAGGAAGTTTTAAAATACCCACAAGGCACCAAGCTTGCTACCTCGGTCAGCAGAGAGCCACACTGCTTCCAGAGAATACTCAGGTCCCCTGTTGGAGGCTCCCCTGCACTTACAAGAGATCATAGCGTCCAAAGGTAGCATGTTTCAGACTATAAGCTGCCATCAGTATTTTTGATTTTTTTCAAGGCTTCAATAAGCTATGACCATACATGTACCACCACAGTCTAGGCTGGGTGACATAGTGGGGCTCTGTCTTTTAAAAAATACGCTTGGCTGGGCACCTGTTGCTCAGTTAGGGTGCCAGCCACATACACCAGGGCCGGTGGGTTTGAACCCCACCGGGGCCTGCTAAACAATGACAGCTGCAACCAATAAAAGAAAAAAAAATAGCCAGGTGTTGTGGAGGGCACCTGTAGTCCTAGCTACTTGGGAGGCTGAGGCAGGAGAATCACTTGACGCCAAGAATTTGAGGTTGCTGTGAGCTTTGACGCCATGGCACTATACCGAGGGCAACATAGTGAGACTGTCTCAAAAAGAAAAAACATGCATTCTGGATGGCTCATTGCCATGCTCAGGGGTGAGGGGGAGAGAGTTGAGGGCAGGAGACATAGGCAAGCCCTCCACAAGCTCAAAGGAGAAAAAGTGTGAGAGCAAGAATTTACATATGAAAAAGTACATCCTTAGGTGTTTATACACTCCCTACCTTGCCCTAGTCACCTTGCTGGACAGTGATAACAAGCTCCGGATTGGGTGAGAGGCCTTGGCAACAGTCAGGAGAGGGAGGAGAGAGAAGCTGATCATTGGGAGATGGTCAGAGGGGCCTGTGCACACATGAATGCATCCATGGCCCAGGACTCTTAACTTCTGTATGCAGAGCTGGCTTCATGAAAGGCAAGGAAGCATCTCCAGAAGGAGGACAATCACTAAAATGGGGTAGGAGCAGGGGTGCAGGATGATAGGTAGCATGCTATTGCATGTCCTGACTAAGGGAGATATTTGACACCCAAGATTAGGAGTTTGTAAGGATTTAGCTCTGATGATAGGCTAAGAGCTAAGCAGACGGTGCAAGGGCAAGCCATAGGCAAGGAGCTTGAAAGTTAGATGAAGGAGACAGAGCAGCAAGGTGTCCTTTCCCCCACCTCGCCAAATGGAGACTTGTGCATGACTACACTTTTTCTGTTTACTTACAGTTTGGGATTTTTTTCTCCTTAAAGTCCCATAAGCTTCAAGAAGCATAGAGACTTATAAAGACTGGTTCCACAGACCCTTTGCCCATAAAAGATAAAGTTGGTGAAATATTTAAAATATGACTTTTCTGTTAATACTGAAGATACAGCTATGTAAGCATCTCTGTATTCCAATTTTGTTTTCATACACCAAATTGTAGTTCTCCAAAGCCTGCATTGGTAGGTGACTAAAGTTCTAGCTACTGGGTAGGCTGAAGCAGGAGGATCACTTAAGCCCAGGAGCTAGAGGCTGCGGTGAGCTATGACTGTGCCTGTGAGTAGCTACTTCACTCTAGCCTTGGCAACTCAGCAAGGCTTGTCTCTGAACAAAACAAAAACAAAAATAAACTTGATGGGAGGCTAGGTATGATGGCTCACACCTGTAATCCTAGCCGTCTGGGAAGCTGAGGTGGGTAAGTTGCTTGAGCTCAGGAGTTTGAGACCAGCTGAGCAAGAGTAAAACCCCATTTCTACTAAAAAAAACTAGCCAGATGTTGTGGCAGGTGCCTGTAGTCCCAGCTACTGGGGAGGCTGAGGCAAGAAGATCCCTTGAGCTTAGGAGTCTGAGGTTGCTGTGAGCTAGGCTGAGCCATGGCACTCTACCCCAGAGCAACAGAGCGAGACTCAAGACAAAACAAAACCAAAACAAAAAACCAAATGACCTCCCCAAACTTGTAGTTAGACTGAGTTTTTTGCAGCAACAAAGGATGTCAGTGAGTGGAAATGGTATGGTACAGGGAAGTCTTGAGTCTCATAGAGCTTACTCTCAGATTTGGGGAAATGCTACTTGTTGAATAATTCTGCTATGAATTGTGGAGACTGCAGCCTAGTGAGGCTGACACTGTCAGCACATTTCTAAAATTAATTTTGCGATATGTGGTTTGTGGGCACATGAGAGGAAACATCCCCTAGGCACTATATTTTATCAGTTCTATCTGCCAGGGGACACAGGTGGCAGATGGAGTTGGCTCTGCAGCATGGCATGCAGAGTACAAGGACTACAGCAAGTCTACTAAAGCATCTGTCTTTGGAGACATGAATGCAAAATGCAGGTAGTAGAATTCTTTTTTACCTCCTATAGAATTATGACTGGAAAAGAATGAGGAGAGAGGCTTCTGATAATGGCAACATAAATCATATTAGGTCAATTCCCTGACAATGGATAACTCTGGGCAAACATAAAGGCATGGGAGAATAGCTGCAAGTGGCAGAAGCTGGAAAAGGGGTAGCACTCGGTGAGTTTCCTGCTTATTATGTTATAACTTCTTGCCGCAGGGCTGGCCCCAGTCAGGGCCACTGTGAGCATCAAAAGGGCACAAAGAAGCTTGCATTTATACTTAAAGAATCAAAAGTGTTTGTTGGCTACAGAAGTTGGAATGTGAGGGCAGAAATACTAGAATAGAGCAAGTCAGACAGGGAGCCCAAATTCTACGTACAAATTCTGCTCTATTCAATGGTGGAGCTGCATGTGGTGGTGGTAAGGACAGACTCTGAGAAGCCCAACTAAAGCTCCAACTATTAAAGATTTCAGCTGATATCCACCACAGGAAACAGAAGAGTATAGACTTTTAGTTGAACAAAGGTGACTGCCTAATAAAATACATTTAGAAAAAAATCAATACTTTTGAAGGAATATACCAGAATCCAGAGTCTCTACATTGGAGTATCCACAATACAGAAAAATTATTAGACATTGGAAGAACTAGGAAAATATGAAAAACATGACCCACCCTCAAGAGAAAAGGCAAATAACAGAGAACAGTCCTACATGACCCAGATAATGGAATTAGGAACAAAGATTTTTAAATCAGCAAATACAACTGTGCTCAAGGATATAAAGGAAAATATATTCTTTATTATTATTATTATTATTTTGCAGGTTTTGGCTAGGGCTGGGTTTGGACCCGCCACCTCTGGCATATGGGGCTGGTGCCCTACTCCTTTGAGCCACAGGCACTGCCCAGAAAATACATTCTTAACAAATGAACATATAGGAAATTTTAGTAAAGAAATTCTAGAACTGAAAAAATACAAAACCTGAAATGAGAAATTTACTAGAAAGGTTAAAAGCAGATTGAAAATAGGTAAACAAGGGTACATGGTGAAATTTACTAAATGTCGAATATAAATGTCTTAACACAGTAACTAAGAAAATGCTGTGAAGGCTATATTAACCAGTTTGATGAAAATATTTCAAAAATTGTCTATAAAACCAGCACATTGTACCCCCTACCAAAAGAGGTAAAGAAAATTAATGGATTTGAAGATAGATCAATATAAATTGTCTAATCCAAAGGAAAGAAAGAAAAGGAAATAATGAACAAATGTATGTATAATTGTAACCACAGATGTATGTATAATTAATATGAAAGGCTTTATAGTTAACTGGAGTCTCAGAAAAAAAGGAGAAAGAGAATAAGGCAGAAAAAAAATTGAAGAAAAAAGTAATTTTGTATTTCACAAATTTGGTGGAAGACATAAATTTATAGTTCCAAGAAGCTCAGGATAAAATGAAAACACCTAGAGACATTGTCTGTTAAAAGCCAAATATAAAGAGAAAAATCATGAAATAGCCAGGAAGTGGTGGTGGTGGTGGTGGGGACGACAGATCACATATAAAGGCACAATAATATAGCTAAGGGCTGACTTCTTATCAGAAGGAGGCCAGAACATAGGGGAAAGACATTCAAGTGTAGAAAGGGAAAACCTGTCAAGTCTGAATTCTTTATGTGATGAGAATAATCATAAAGAATAAAGACAAAATAAGGACATTTAGATTAATGAAAAGTAAAAAAATTCATCTTTAACTGTAGTCCCAGCTACTTGGGAGGCTGAAGAAAAAGAATTGCTTAAGCCTAAGAGTTTGCGATTGCTGTGAGCTGTGAAGCCACTGCACTCTACCGAGGGCAAAACAGTAAGACTCTGTTTCAAAAAGAAAGAAAAGAAAAAAAAATAAAGAAAATTCACCTTTAGAAGATCTTTACTTCAAAAGAACATGAAAGGGAGTTAGTTCTTCAGGCTGAAGATGAATGATAACCACATGAAAATTTGAATCACTGGTAAAAAGTAAAGAATATCAGAAATTATAAATATGTAAGTAAATATAAAAGACTACTTCTTTCAATTTTTAAAAAATATATTGAATTGCTTTAAGTAAAAATTATAACACTATTGTGTTTATAAATGTATGTTGATATAATATATATATATATATATATATGATAAGGTAGGGTTGTGAATGGGTAAATGGATCGATATGTTTATTTGTACAGTTCATGAAGTAGTATGACAATAACTCTGAGAGGACAGTAATTACAAGAAAATTTTTATAGCAATCCCTAGAGTGAATGCTGAAAATAAAAACAGAGGGAGAGAGAGAAATCTGAGGCCAATGAAATAACTCACACCTGTAATCTTAACACTTTGGGAGGCCAAGGTGGGAGGATCACTTGAGGCCAGGAGTTTGAGAATAGCCTAAGCAACACAGCAAGAACCTATTTCTAAAAAAAATTAGAAAAATCATCTGGGCATAGTGGTGTGTGCCTATAATGGCAGGCTGCTTGGTAGGCTGAGGCAGGAGGATCGCTTCAGCCCAGCCTAGGAGTTTGAGGCTGCAGTGAGCTACGATGATGCCACTGGATCTAGTCAAGGTGAGAGCATGAGAGACCCTGTCTCAAAAGAAAAAAACAGAACAACAAGATAAAAAGCTAACAGGAGGCTCAGTACCTGTAGCTCAGCAGCTAGGGCGCCAGCCATATGCACTGGGGTCGGCAGGTTTGAACCCAGCCCGGGCCTACCAATGACAAATGCAACAGAAAAGTAGCCAGGCATTGTGACAGGCACCTATAGTCCCAGCTACTTGGGAGGCTAAGGCTAGAGAATTGCTTGAGCCTAAGAGTTTGAGGTTGCTGTGAGCTGTGATGCCACAGCACTCTACTGAGGATGACATAGTAAGACTGTCTCAAAAAAAAAATAATAAAAAAATAAAAGGAAAGAAAATGAAATTCTAAAAAATATTCAGTTAATTTAAAAGAAGGCAGGAAAGAAAGTTCAAAGGAACAACAAAACTGATAGGACAAATCAAAAACAAAAATGGTAGACTGAAATCAAGCCATATTAATAATTACATTAAATGGAAGTGGCTAAAACATTGCAATTAAAAGGCAAGATTATCAGAATTTTATAAAGACCCACCTAGATGCTGTCTACCAGCAATGTACTTTAAAAACCACGACACAGATAAATAGAAGGTAAAAGGAAGGAAAAGATATCCATACAATGCTAAGCATAAGACAGAGGACTATAGAAGTGTGAAGTTAGGTATACTTCAAATGAGATAAAGGAAGACATTTCATAAAGATCAATTCAGCTGCCCCACCTTATTGCCTTGAGAGTTTTTCGGCCATAACACAGAAAGAGGGTAACTACACAGCTGGAAGTCTCTCTATGCTGAGGAGATAGTTCTGCATTTGGGCAGGCCAAGGCAGCCAGAATCATGGAATAGGTACTGAATAGGAGAGAGCAAAGAGACAGACAGCACTTGGAGACCTTCAAAGGGTTCTTAGTCTTCAGCTGAGTACTGAATAGTCCACATGTATAAAGAAAAAAACAGAGGTCAGGGAAATGATCAGGTGGAACAACCCCAGAGATTTATCATTCATTCTTCTCCCTACCAGAGTAGAAAGACCTCCCCATATAGGAGGCATTGAGAGTTTCAGAAGCCTTATGTGGCAAGACAGCAGGATTCTCCCAGTGAGCAGTGTGCAGGCCTTACCGTCTGGTGCTCCTCCATCTGCAGGTAGTGTTCCACCAGGAAGCTGTAGACGTCCCCCACACGGATAGTGCTGTCCAGGTCTGGCTCCTCGAGGAGCAGTTCACATTGCTTGATGGATTCCTTGGGGTCCTCCGTGTACGTCCTGAAGAAAGCAAAAAGGAGGCCTAAGCCCCAACTCCTAAACATGTCCTTGTCAGAAGTCAAAGCAGACTTGTCCTAAGGGAGGAGCTCTGGGGAATGGTGGGATGAAGTTTTTTATGAAGTTAATTCTCACACTGTTAGTTAATCCCTTAACTTGTTCATTCATTCATTCATTTAGCAAACTCTCCTCGATCACTTGCAGTGCTGGATCCTGTGCTTGGACACCAAGATCAAAGACTTCTAACCATGCTTCCTGCCCAAGGGACAGTCTAGAGGGGACAGAAACCTCTAGGTTAAGTGTGATCCAGAGGGGATATAAGGGTATGTAGATGGGAATGCACAGAGAGTGACACACCACCTCGACCAAGGCAGTTAAGAGGAGCCTTCCAAGCAGAGGAGTTGGCTTGAACATAGGACAACACGTGGGACCTGGCATGGGTATGTGTAGCAGAGCACGGTGTGCCACCTGAGCTACACAAGACCAGCAGTGTAAGCTTGCCATGAGCCAGCTGAGACATGACTTGGTCCAGGGAAGGTGACTGAAGCTGCAAAGTGCTCAGGTTCCCACTTCTGGAGGGTCCAGGGCCCATTTGGACATGCACTGGCTCTGCCACTGCAGGCAGGTGCCTGGCCCATCCTGACTCCTGGGGGGCTGCCACCCCCGTCCTTCATGTATTCTCTGCCCTCCATCTATACAACCTGTCCTCTTGCTAGTGGCCACCTCCTGCCCATTCTCCTTCCTTCTGCCTCCCACAGCCCACCCTCAGCAGACACCTATTAAGCACAGATATTCCAGAATCTATACACCCTAGTAGATAATGCTCTTCCAGTGAAATCCACTTTGTACAGCATTTTTCAACCCTGCTTTAGGAAGTCTTCTTTTGAAACAGTTCTCAGATGAGAGACATACTCTTTTTTTTTTTTT
>NW_003852439.1:7710519-7712417 GCF_000181295.1 Otolemur garnettii
AGAGACATACTCTTGCTAGTTTAGGTGAGTGTTGAGCCTTGGAAGCCCACAGATGTCTGCTCAGGTGTGGTACCCCCAGAATTACGTGCCCATAGTAGAAAACTGGGAAGTATCCCAAAAAATTTAGATTCTTGCCCTTCCTAAAAACTGAGACAATGGGTGGTGCCTGTGGCTCAAGGAGTAGGGCACCGGCCCCATATACCAGGGGTGGCGGGTTCAAGCCCGGTGTTGGCCAAAACTGGAAAAATAAAACAAAAAAACTGAGACAATGCACTGCCTAGGCCTCCCCCATATAGGCCAAGAGCCTGGTGGCAGGAGCATGCTGGTCATCCCAGCCCCAGCCACCCTGAGTCACACAATGGTCCCTCACTCAGGATCACCTGCCTGACCCCTGTGTGACCTGGGCAGGTGCACACCTGCCCTTTGGGTTCCTATCTAGTTACTCAAGGATTTCCTTTGAAGAACGTTCATCAGAAATGAAAGCTTGGTTTGGCTCCTTGCCCTCAGCCCTTGTGCTCCCAGTGAAGGAAGCTGGAGAAGCATGAGGTGCAGAGGGGCCTGGGGGGCTACCAGAGGCCCATAGTGTGGTGGGGAGGGAGGGGAGGGGCCAGCTGCCTCAGTCAATCCCTGGGTCTGCCTCTGGCCCCTGCCCTGCTGTCTCCCAGGGACATACCTGCGGACCTGGATGAACCTCTTCACTAGTGCCATCTTGCTCTGCAGCTGAGCCAGCTTGGTTTCTTGGTCCAGGGGGCTTGTGGCCTTGGCTTTGGCCAGGCACTTGTAGGCCTCAGTCAGTGCCCCATGGGCTTTGTTGTAGTTCTGGTATTCGTCAATCTCCACCTGCACCAAGGGGAATGTCAAGATCCAGCAAGGGCTAGGACCTCTTATGACCTTTGCTGGGCCTGCTAGAGTCCCAAAGAAGGACCATACCTGGGCACAGGCATCATAAAAGCCTGCCAGCAGGTCCAAGGCACGCCCCTTGGTGTAGAAGCTGATGATGTTCTTCATGATCTCTGGCTCCTTCCGCCAGTCCAGGGACTGCAGGTAGTTGGCAGCCATGATGTAGATTTCCTTCTGTCTAGAGACGCCTGCGAAGAACACAATCTTCTCCGTGTCTCCTGACTTGAGCAAGGCTCTCATGGCCTAGGCAGAGAGAGCTGGGCTCAGGTGTGCAGCACCCAGCAGTGCTGCAAGTCTGATCCACAGAGAGTGACTCAGGGCTTCTCTATCTCATCTGTCGTGCCCCCCTAACCACCCCCGCAACCCTCACCTGAAAAGCTCTTGCTCACTCTGGTTAAGCACAGGCACATGGAGAAATGAAGAGCAGGCCATATCTAAATGGCTGTGAGATGGCTGTGAGAGCAGTTTGGCCACACTCACCTTCAGCTTGTTCCCAGCCTGTGTGTACTTCTTTGTGGCTAGGTGGTAGCTGCCCTGGCGCATGCAGCAGTTTGCTATCTGCTCCAGCAGCTCCCGACGGGACTCCTCAGACAGGTCCTTCGAGTCTTTGGAAACGGTCATCTTTTCGGCCATCTCTTCTGTGATGGTCATGTTCTGCTCCAGGCACAGCTGCAGGGCTTCATGATACTACAAAAGTGCCGCAGAAAATGGGGAGGGGCTGTCACCTGTGAGCAGCCGAGGAAGGCTGAGGGCCTGAGTGGTGTCCTTGCATCTACCACCCCTCTGAGGATGCCAGGCCCATGGCACTCTGTGGTGGCCACTGTCCAGATGGGGAAGAGAAGGATGTTTCACATCCACCAACTCAAAGGACACAAGGCTCATTCATGTTACTTTCTCTCATGCTATTAACATTTTACAACGTAACAAAGGAAACAAGGAGCTCAAATGAATACTGTATTTGTTATGGGAAAAAAAGGAAACTAGTAATTCATTTTCTT
>NW_003852439.1:7714146-7738943 GCF_000181295.1 Otolemur garnettii
GGCTATTTTTTGGTTGCAGCCATCATTGTTGTTTGGCAGGCCTGGGTCGGATTTGAACCCGCCAGCTCAGGTGCATGTGGCTGGCGCCTTAGCCACTTGAGCCACAGGCGCCAAGCCAAGGATAGATCTTTCTAACCAAGAACACAGCATGTGCCTTTTCATTGTCTATGGGAAAACAGTCTGGCAGGTCCTCAAAAGAGTCAATGTAAAATCACCAGGTGATCCAGGAACCCCACTTCTGGGTAAAGACTCAAACCCTGGGAAGGCAAGGTCTTGAATAGAGACCAGTACACCCATGGCCACCCATGGCCACCAGAGGCAGAACCACCATATACACAGTGTGCTCTCCCAGGCAACAGGATGTTACCCCTAAAAGGAATAAAGCTCTGACACCTGCTATGACATTATGCTTAATGAAACAAGCCAGGCACAAAATACCACACGCGGTCTGATTCCACTTATAAGAGGTCCCACGAGGAGTCAAACTCAAAGGCAGAAGGAAGAAAGGTAGATACGAGGGGCTGAGCAGAAGATTTGGGCATTAGTGTTTAATGGGACAGAGTTTCAGTTTGGAAAGATGAAAGAATTATGGAGATTGGTTGAATAAAAATGTGAATATACTTAATGCTACTGAACAGTGCACTTAAAATGGGTAAGATGATAAATTTTGAGTTATGTGTATCCTCTCCTCCCTACCACAGGAGAGTTCAATTCCCTATCACAACCTGATGATGTGTATAAAGTGGGCAGTGAGCCTGAGCTCGTCCCCAGGGCCCTTCCCCTCCAGGGGAGATGTAGCCAGAGACAGTGAGGCTGTCCTGTTACATTTGTGGGAAAGGTGACCCTGGAGCTGCGGTGCTTGCATGAGCCCTGCAGTACCTTCTTGGCAGCCAGCAGCAGTTCCACCGCCTTCTTGTACTGCCTGTGTTCAATGAAGAAGTCTGAACAGCGGGCTAACAGGGCAGGATCTGACTTCTCATCCAGGTCCTCTGCTATGAGCTGCAAGGCTGCAAACTGCTGGGTAGCAAAGGCCAGCTCCAGGGCCTTGGAGAAGTGGCCAGCCTGTGGATAGTGTGGGCTCTGAGCAGCTGCCCAGCTGTGGGGCCCCCAAAACTGGGCCTTGTACAGGCAGTGTCCCCAGTCTCTGGCAGGAGCCTTGTGCCTGCTGCCCCACTCCCCAGGCTCACCTTGTGGTACAGCATAACTGCCCTATCCATTTGTTCGCCCTTCTCCTCATAGTATCTGGCTGTCTCAATCATGTCCTCTGGTGAGCTTAGCAGGGCCAAGTTCATGAGCTGGTCATCTAAGCCATTCTCCTGTAGGAGGGACAGCTGTTGTAGCTGTGTGTAGACAACTCCTGCCTGGCACCCAGAGCTCACTTAGATTTGTGAACATGGTGAACATGGTCTAAGATGTTACTAAGTGATCTCTGCAACTGCAATTATTTATTTATTTGTTTGTTTTTTGGTTTTTTTTTTTTTAGACAGAGTTCTCAAGCTATCATCCTGGGTAGAGTGCTATGGCATCACAGCTCACAGCAACTCCAAACTCTTGGGCTCAAGAGATCCTCTTGCCTCAGCCTCCCAAGTAGCTGGGACTACAGGTGCCTGCCACAATGCCTGGCTATTTTCTTATTGCAGTTGTCACTGTTGTTTTAGTTGGCCCGGGCTGGGTTCAAACCCATCAGCCTCGGTGTATGTGGCTGGCGCCCTCCCCACTGAGCTATAGGCACTGCCATGCAACTGCAATTTTTAACCAGCACCTTGATGCCGTCCTTGTTCTGACTATGCACCAGGCTTCTCAGACACTTCTTGTTCTGTTTTGTAGAGCATTGTAAGAAATAGCTGACCCCAAATTTTACAGAAGTGAGACCCTGAGTTTTGGGATATTTTTATGAATACAGCATCTAAAAGCTTTATACAAAGGGTCTGCCTATTAGCAAGGCCATAGGTCATGAGCCAGCATCACAACTCGCCCAGGAACCTGGAGCTAGAAAACATAGCACAGCAGCTCTGCTCTGAAAACCACACTGGATGCAGGGGTGAGTGAGGTAGGTGGAGTGGGCAGTGAGTGGGGAGAACCAGCAGGGCAGGAGTGTTTGATACAACTCACAACCGTTCTTGAAAACAGCCAGGAAGTGACATTTTTCCATTTGTCGAGTTGAACCCCCAGAAGCCACCTGTGCCCTGAGTTACCTTACACAGGCGGATGGCATTGTTGAAGGCCTGTGCCCGCGTGTAGAAGTGCACCGCCTGCTTCACCTCCTCCTGGCTCTCGTACTGGCGGGCAAGGTGATATGACGCTGCCCAGTTTCCAGTCTCATTGGCTATTTCAGCTGCCTGGAGAGACACCCACAGAAACTCAGTGGCTTTGCCTCCACCAGCAGGCCAACTCCCACCACAAAGCCCTTACCTTCTGAATGTTGCCCTGGAAGCAGTAGATGCGGACTAGGGAGAAATAGTCCTGTGCCAGTTCATAGTAGTGCAGTGCAGTATCCATTTCTGCCTGACTCTCCAAGTACTGGGCCCACCACCTCCACAGGGTCCTGTGGAGCCCCATAAGCCATAGGTTCCCCATCAGGGCCCTACTCCCACCTGGGGTACCTCCCACCCAGGTCCCCACACCACAGTCAGAGTATGTGACACACGCCCTGCAAATAGGAGACCCACTTTGTGCCCAGGACGCTTGTAAGCAAGGGTAATGAAGCAGGCTCCTGGCCCCCAGTGGGGACACTTACTTGTCTTTCATCTTGTTGATGTAGAGCTCCAGGGACTGCAGGTCCTCTGAGAGCATCCTGGGTACCTCAAAGCGGTGGGTATCTGACTTCTCATAGCTGTGGAGGGAGAAGGCAGGAGGACCTCGTTCTTTCCTACCTCAGCCCCATGATGACCAGATGAGCCAAGAGGCAGTATCACAAGATGCATATCTGAGCGGTGGTATGCCCTGCTGGCAGCTCCAGTAGCCTGCACGTGCACTGTCAGGACGCAGCAGGAGTTTCTTGCAGCGTAGTGACCCTGGGGGCTGGTCCCACCTCAGTGCTACCCACACAATTCCAGATCATGGACACTGAGCTTGGCCAAGGGTACCCTCTGGCAAGGGTAACGTTGTGGCAGGGGCCCAGACAGTGGTTCATTTGCCCGCACAGAGGCACCAAGCCCAACTTGTGCTATAGCACGAGTAATGAGACAGATGTTCTTCTTTAACAGGCCTTAAACCTGAAGTAGGCTGGGGTGTGAGGGAGGAGAGCCAATGGGGCTCTCCTAAAGCTACAGACCCCATGCTACCCTGAAGGCTTTCCAAGGGGATGACTGACAACCCTGAGAGAGACTCTTCCTGAGGACCTCTGTGCGCACCTCACCACAGAGACATTCTGGGCTCACCCCAGGAGCAGTCAGGAAGATGCCTCATGGCCTACAGCACCTTGCCCAGGACCCACACTCACTAACTAAGTGCCAGCCCGCAGTCAGTGCTGGCCTCCAGGTGCTTGGCATAGTTGTAGTAGGTGGTGCGTAAGTGAACTCGGTCATGGAGCTCAGCAATTTCTACGGCTTTCTGCCACTGGTCCGAGGCCTGGTAAAACTTGTTTAGAAGATCATAGCGTTTGCATTTCTTATATAGTTCCTCAGCATCCTCCTGAAGAATAAAGAAGGGTGTCATTGCAATCAGTCTCCCCAAACTGATGCTTCATAAAAAGACTGTTCTAGGGGACATGACAGCTGTCATGAGCTGACCCATCCTGGCACCTCCCATGCCATGAAGCTCACTGACATGCAGGGGCTAGCAGGGTGGTTTCTGCTGCCCAGGAGCTCATGGCAAAGACATGGTGTATTCATGATAAATGTCAGCAGGGCTTTCCTATCCCACAACTGGAAAGCAAGACCAATACACAGCTCAGGGACAGTGGCCCCATCATAACCTGGTAGTTGCTTCACCCCTACCCTGCCTGCCTCCCTGTCACCCTTACACTTTGGGGCTGCTGCACCAAACCCCAGTTGGAGAGAGGCTGCCCAGGGCCCTTGTACCCCCACTGCAGACTCAGGGCAGTGGGTGGAGGTATCAGCTTATTGCCAATCTGTCCCAGAGGTGGCTCCTGACTCACCAGCATGCCCAGTTGTATGGCCAGCATGGCCACTCTGGCCTCCAGCTCTGGTTCCTGCTCTGCCTCCCGCAATGCTCGGGCCCCGCGAGCATGGCCCATGTTCCCCAAGCACACCTTGGCGACGTCCAGCCGCTGGGTCTTCACACACATGCGTGCCATGTTCTCCCAGACAGCCTCACTGCAGGCAGAGAAGGGGCTCCCTGAGCTTCCTGGCCAGTGCTTCATGTCCCACAGGGCCCTGGTCCCTAGGCAATCTGTCAGCACACATGGCCACCAAAAGAGGGGCCTGCATGCAGCCTCACTGCATCGCTCCATGCACAGCAAGACTGTACTGGACACCACGGGCCATTGGCCCACAAGAACAGATGTAACAAAGACTGCCCCAAGTTCCACTGTGGGGGTTTTCAGAGCTTAGGGCCAGAGGCTGCATCTTACAACTTCCCTGATGATGAGCTTTCGAAGGACATGGGAGACAGGGCCCATTAGGAGTCAGAAGAACCTGTGAAGGTCATCCCACTCCTGTGGCTCTCCCCTGTATGACCTGTCCGCCTGCTCGCAGACAATGGCTTCTTTCTTATACACAGAGCTGCCTCAAAGACAGAACCTCCTGTTCTCACCTGAGTGGGAGATGGAAGATGCTGCAGAGCTCTCAGTGAATCAGCCCCTGACGAAGGGGACCCTCAGCCCACCTCCTCTGATAGTCAGAGGGTAGAGCCTGGGGAGCTGGGGACCTGGAGCAGAACTTGCGCCTTAGAGGATTACCCAGCCCACTGCAGGGTCACAGGGTCGAGGTTCCATATCTGAGGCACAGTGCCCAGGAGTCGGCAGCCCCATCACAGACAGCACAAGCCTCAATAAACTACTTGGGCCTCTTTCTAAGGTGTGCTAGTGAGTTCTCCCCTTCTGATGCCAGTCTTGGCCTTCTGCCCTGGATTCCTGCTTAGTAGGTCACTAGGCTTGGTGTAAACCTAGAAATGACTCAGACTGCTAATCTGCAGGGCTTGGGGAAGGCAAAAGTGGCTCTTGACCACCCCTGGGGACACGATACTCTGTGAGAACTGAGTGTTCATGGAAGGCATTGTGCTCATGCCCATTCCCTCCAGAGGCCTGGGAAGTATAATATGCTTTCTGGCCACTCAATTCACAGCAGTCACCATGACCTGGCCTTCCTCAGGGAGCCCTGGCAGATCCTGCCCAGCCTGTGTCTCTAGATCTACAGACAGGGTACAAGGCCTCAGCAGACACCCTCATGTTTACAAAGCAGCTCCCTGAGCAGTGAGAAAGCTTAGGTGTCACCTCCTCCTCCTCTACAACCAGCAGTACTATAGTAACCTTGAGGGGAGGGTCCAAATTCCAAGTTACTCCCTCAGATAAAGTGGCAGTCACAAAGAGCAGTTGCTCCAGGGGGCAGGAGTCTGCTCCCTCCCTACAGGCCATAGAAGTGGTACCAGGGGACTGAAAGGGCAGGCTGCCCAGGAGAGGCGCTCTGCTGTCCTAGGGTGAAGGGGTGTGCATGCCCAGGGCAAGGACTAGCTCATGAGAACAGAGTGCTGAGCCCAGCCCCACTCTGAGAAAGCCACATCTCAAGCTTCCTTTAGATGAATCTGAGTGAAAATCTTTGTAGGATGGGAGCGCTGAGTGGACAGAATTGGCTCTCCCCAGTCCTGAGGCTAGGGTCTATGCCCCAAGTGGACATGCACACACAGCCCATTTCTTTCTCATGGAGGCTGGTTTGTTTTCTTGTCAATTTAGCTTCAGAATTCATATCAGTAATAGTAGTGTCAGGCTGCAGATGCCTGGGACCCACTCAAGCTCCTTCCTTAAAGAGGCTGTTTTAGACTTGGTCATCCAAGGGATTCAGCCAAAGAATCACCTTCTTTTCTTTTTTTCTTTTTTGAGACGGAGCCTCAAGCTATTCCCCTAGGTAGAGTGCCATGGCATCACAGCTCACAGCAACCTCCAACTCCTGGGCTCAAGCGAGTCTCCTGACTCAGCCTCCCAAGTAGCTAGGACTACAGGTGCCCGCCACAGCGCCAGCCATTTTTTGGTTGCAGCCATCATTGTTGTTTGGCAGGCCCAGGCTGGGGATTCGAACCCGCCACCTTAGGTGTATGTGGCTGGCGCCTTCGCTGCTTGAGCCACAGGCGCCAAGCCATCACCTTCTTTTCATTTAAATTTTTCTTTACAATCAGCAGAAAACCACAGCTTATTTTTCTATACTACCCTGAGGGCTGGTTAAATGCATGAAAGACCATAGTAGAGACCAGTTGTTTGTGAACCTCCCAGAAAAAGCTGCCTCCACTGGGGTCTCCTGGCCCTACCCCTGGTCCTGCGGGACATAGGTCACACCCAGCAGATCAGGCTCTGAGAGACCACTGGGTCTAGAAATGCCAGTTAGTGACAGTACATGGAATGCAGGGGTCAAATCTGGAGATTTGAGAAACCAAATTAGAGAAATATCCTGTTCTCACCACATAACTTCTAGTAAATTCTATAGAATGGAGAAAAGGGATATCATAACTCCTCAGAGGCTTCTCATTCTCTCACTTCTCAGTGTTATCTTAGGGTGCTGGGCTGGGAGCTAGTCTCCCAGGCCTATGGCACAAACTGGAGGTGTGAGGTGTACTGACCATTCCATTGGCAACAAAATGCTAGTTTGAGATCAGATCTTTTTTATTCTCCCATTCCAGAATATTTCACATAATTGGAACGGTTTAAAAAGTAATCCATGTTTACTCTCAACTGTCTCCTGAGGCCAGGTGTGTGGCATGGTCAGGGACGGGATGTCCCTCCACACAGAGAGGGTGTGGCTCCCTTTCCTCTGCCTTGTCCTGAAAACAAATGGTTTGTGTCCCATTGAAGTGGAGAACGGCCAGGCTCTGTAGCTCACATGCATAACCAGAACTTTAGGAGGCCAAGAGTTTTTGAGATCTGCCTGGGCAACACAGTAAGACCCCATATCTTAAAAATAACAAGCTGGGCATGGTGGTGGGCACCTGTAGTCCCAGTTACTTGGGAGGCTTGGGGAGAGATGACTTCAGGCCAGGAGTTTGAGGTTGATGATACCATTGCACTCCAGCCTGGGCAATAGAGCCTCTATCTCTCAAAAACAATAACAACAAAGTAGAGAATGGCCTAAATAAGCAGAGAAACCTGGCAACTGACCTGTGAGCCCAGCCAGGATCTCCCATAGGGCAGACTGTGCCCACCAGGGTTAGCTGCTCTTGGGCAGAGGGTTCGGGATAGGAGAAAGAGGCCCAAAGACCTGACTCAGCTTCCTATGGCTCCCTGCACATGTGTGACCAGACCAGGGATATGCCACACTGCTCCTTTCCAGCCCTCCATCCTGTGGTTAGGCCTCTGCCATGCAGGGGTTCTTCCCACACAGGGAAGAGCCTGTGCTTCTGTGTAGCACAGCCAGGCAGACAGATGCTGTAAGTGCCCCTCCAAGAGTGGCCCCAATAGGCTCCTTTGCCTCTGGGCTAAGGCTGTTTTGAGCAAACCATAGGGAGAGCAGAGGCCCCTCACCCAACTGAGGTCAGACTTGCTGGACCCAAAAAGTCAGCTGCAAGTTTCTACGAAAACACATACTGTGTCAAATTGGCTACCAGAACTCTGTCAACCCCCTGTGCAATTCCTGACATTCTCTCCACACACAACTTGCCAAGGATTTGGGATAGCTTTAACTCTAGTGCAGGGTCCTGAGTTTGTGCATCTGACATAAATTCCAAGAAGTAAACACCCTCTGAGTCCCCATCCAAGTCCTGAGAATTTCCTGTTGTCCAGGCCAGTCTGTGGAATGTCACTCACATCTGTACTTCATCAATTCTGAGTGCCTGAAATAAGAAGCAGATGGCAGCATGGCTGCCGGCCCTAAACCAGCCCTGGTCTCTGCAGAGCCCTGTGTGTGCAGAAGCTCTGCTGAGACCTTTTTGTGTCCAGACAGTGAGCAACTAGGGGATTAGCAGCTTGATGTCCCCACCGAAGGGCACACTCACTGTCGCCATTTCTGCTCTGTTAAGGCTACCTCTTTGTTCAAGGATGTGACACAGATGCACATGGGGGGGTGCAGTCAGACTACAAGGCAGACCAAAGACACTCAGTGGCTGGGAGGAGAGGGGGGTCTCTATGGGAACCCTGCCAGGAAAGCCACAGACCTTCTGAGGACAGTGTCACCTCCCAGCAGGACACTCCCACTTCTACCCTCTTGTTTCCAGCCTCCCACAGTGCAGAAGCTAGAAATTGGGGTGCATGGCTGAAAGAACAGGGACCCAGTAGCCTGCCAGGAGCACACCAGCAATGCCAGGAGGGCAGGGCTGGTGATGGAAGCTGTGACCCAGGACTTCACAGCTGCTGACCCTGAGAGTGGGTGCCTGGGCTGTGGCCACATAACTCAGCCCAAGTAAAGGACCAGACAGGGCTGCTCAGGGGCTGTTTCTCCTCTGGGCTTTGGGATGGAACTTCCTTTTTATTGGACATTAGTCATTTAACCATTACCTAAAAATAAGTGATCAAATTAATTAAGGAGGAAATAAATTTGTTCCTACTGGGAACTCTGGGGAAAATTTCCTTTTCTAGACAACCTATAGCACTGTGTGCTTAGGAGCATGGACATCTG
The DNA here is from genome assembly GCF_000181295.1 of Otolemur garnettii. Classification (NCBI taxonomy): domain Eukaryota; kingdom Metazoa; phylum Chordata; class Mammalia; order Primates; family Galagidae; genus Otolemur; species Otolemur garnettii. Next base: position 7,722,864 of record NW_003852439.1, read on the forward strand.
AGATGCTGCACTCCACATACTCAGAGGAGGGCACGTGCAGGGACTGTGGATGTCTCTCTGGGTCCTCTGAGGACCCACAGGATGGCTTGGCCGATGCACCACTATGCACTCTCTGTCAAGTTCCTGGTACCAAGAGTGTGACCAAACAGAGGCTGGAGTGAATGGACAAGAACAACAGCAATCACAATTCTGGCCAGGCCAAATGAGAAGGAAAAGTAGTAATAAACTCAAGGGACAGGCTCAGCACCGGTAGCTCAGTGAGTAGGGCACTGGCCACATACACTGAAGCTGGCAGGTTCAAGCTCAGGCCAAGCCTGCTAAATAACGACAACTGCAACCAAAAAATAGCCTGGCATGGCAGACGCCTGTAGTTCCAGCTCCTCGGGAGGCTGAGGCAAGACAATCACTTAAGCCCAAGAGTTTGAGGTTGCTGTGACACCACAGCACTCTACCAAGGGTGACAGTGAGGCTCTGTCTCAAAAAAAAAAAAAAGAAAAGAAAAGAAAAAAAAAGAAACTCAAGGGACAAATCTGCTACAAATGCCAATGGTAAAAATCCTAAAATAGGCAAAATCCCTCAGGGAATCCAAACATTCCTCAGGCTGAGGATTCACCAAGGCTGGTCAGAGACAGGTCAGAAGTCCACCTTTCTGGCATGTACACCTGGTGGGCAGGGTCCCTCGCTTTCCATGTGATGTACAAGCCATGAACCAGTGTGACTAAAAAGACTAATCCTGGGAAATGGGGGTTCTCAGGGCACCCCCAGGCCCGGACATAGGCCATACATGAAGACAGGAAGTGTTCAGTGGCTTCCTGCTCTGGCCTGGAGCCCTGGCACTATAGAGCCCTTTCCGCCCAGTGGCACCTCAGGTATGTGCATTAAGAACTGCTTAGACAGGAGGTAGGACATCTGAAGCCCCAGTGGGCTCTCTGGAGAAGGGACACACCCCTAATATGTCTGTCCACTGGTGCTAAAGGGTTCTCAGCAGACAGAGGAGATCCCTCTGAGCTCCCAGCAGTTTACTTACTCTGTACAACAGCATGCAAAGTTACTTGCCTCACCCCTCATGTGGCCATAGGGGAAGTGATCATTTCATCAGAACAAAGCATGGGCAAGGCCAAAAACCACATTTGCTCCATCCTAGTCCCTGCTGAGTGCTCCACCTAGCACACCCAGAATCCTACCTCTTCTTGTCACCTCCAGCCCAGAGGTGCTCCAAATGTGGTCCCTGACTGGTTCCCAGGCATGTGGTCTTTGTCCCATCCAGAAATACCTCTGTAATGTGTGCCCCCATTGGAGGGCAGGATCCCAGCCATGGGGGCAGGCATGCAGTGGTTATCATGCTGGGGAATAGCTGGATGGTCACCTGGGAGTACAGTCACAAGGTGAGCAACTGGTCCTTAGGGGCTCTTAGCACCCAGGTGTCTATCTCATCCCTAGGCTCTAGGTCTCGGCACAGGGGTCTGCCTCTGAGGCCAGCCAGGCTCCAAGAAGTAGGTGAGGTGGTGGATCTGCTCTGTGCCTTGCATCCCTCGTCTCTCCTCTGGGATAAGCAGGAGGGGTGGGGAAGAGGGGTTAGCCTGGAGCAGGGCCTCAGAAGTCTGCCCAGGCCTTTTCCCATCAGGAAATACATCCTGTTAGTGTCTGGCTGTGGTAGCAGAGCTGCTATTTGTTGCAGTTGGCTACGCCCTCCAGCTCACCAAAACAGCCTCAAAAACAACCATTTCCTCTCTGCTGAGAGACTGAGAAACTCCAGCTCGAGTGCACACACACATACTTCCTTGCTGTGTGTGCTCTGCTTTCCAGGACCTACCATAGGCGGTAGAACACCTGGACAAGGCCCAGGCAGCTAGGGGCAGCTGCCGAACCTGCACTGCTCCCACACCTGCCAGAGTGTGCCCTGGGCCCAGCTCCCGCAGTGCCTGAACTACTTTGTTTTCTGCTGCTGCACAGGAGAGCACACTCCTTTGGCCTCTGCTTCCCAGGAAGACGGCACTCACGATTCTGGATTTGCGCTGGTGCCCCCATTTCTTCCCCAGGATGGGCCTCGCAACAACTGGCTTCAGCACAGGCTCTGCCTTGCTCCAGGTGCAGGAAGGAGGATAAAACAGGGCTATAAGGCAGGCTCACCTGGACAGGTCCTATGGGCCTCTCCCAACATCGACCCCTCCAAGCATCTCCTCTGCCTGGCTGGAGCCTCCTGCGCCACCACCAAGAATGAGTGGCGATGTCCTCTAGGCTTCCCTAGCAGCGCCTCAGCTCTCCCTTGGTGCATAGCAGCTGACTGGGACTTGGGGTTTCTCAGACAGGTGGCAACACCGGCGGTCAGCAATGACTGTCCAGAGACTCGTTGCTGTGGCTGTGCTGGTGGCCCTGGTCTCACTCATCCTCAACAACGCAGCGGCCTTCACCCCCAACTGGGTATACCAGATGCTAGAGGATGGGCGCAAACGCAGCGTGGGGCTCTGGAGGTCCTGCTGGCTGCCAGACTGGGGCCGGGCAGGGCCTGGCCCTGGGGCCAAAGCTGGCCAGGTGGACATCCAAGACTGTGAGGCGCTGGGCTGGGGCTCTGAGTTGGCTGGCTTCCAGGAGTCCCGGGGCACTGTCAAACGTAAGTCTGCTATTTTTCTGTTGCCTTCAGTGTGACCAGGGCCCACGGGAACAGGGAGATATAAGATGCATATTTGGTTAGTGTGGGGGGATGTGAGGGCAATGGTCTCCCAGGGAACCTGGTCTGATGCTCACCCTCTCCCTGGTGAGTTGAGGGTCACAAGACTCTCCTGTCTGACATAGACTCTGTCACTGGCTGCTTTGCACAGGGAATTCATCTTATGCAATTTGGGGGCTTGTTCTCTGCCACTGTGCATAAAGGACAGGTACGTTAATCAAAATAAGGGAAGATATACTGCCTTGGTTGAAAATAAATATTTTTTGGCTGGGTGCAGTGGCTCATGTCTATAATCCTAGCACTCTGGGAGGCCAAGGCAGGAGGATGGCTTGAGGTCAGAAGTTTAAGAGTTTAAGACAAGCTTGAACAAGAATAAGACCCTGTCTCTACTAAAAATAGAAAAGTTAGCCAGGTGTTGTTAGCCAGGTGTGGGGAGGGTACCTGTAGTCCCAACTATCAGGAAGCTCAGGCAAGAGGATAAGTTGAGCCCAGGAGTTTTAGGTTGCTGTGAGCTGTGAATACTCACTGCACTCTACCCAGAGTGATAAAGTGAGATTTTTATTTCAAAAAATAAAAAAGAAAGAAAGAAAATATTTTTCAATAAATGAGAAGCTTGAATATACATGGTTGAACTCTTGACCTCATTCTCATGCTGTCGGGTCTTTACCCTGACAGCAACACAGAGGGAGGCTCCAGGGTTGACTCCAGATGAGGTCCTTGCCATGAGGCCTGCTCTCAGAGCATGGCACTGCCCCACTTCCCTAGCCACGCTTGCTGAAGTGCACTCTGTAAAGCTGTGGCAGGCTCTGTCTTGCAAGCCCCTCAGTCTCTGTCCTAGAACCTCAACATTTTTTTTTTTTTTTGAGACGGAGCCTCAAGCTATTCCCCCTGGGTAGAGTGCCATGGCATCATAGCTCACAGCAACCTCCAACTCCTGGGCTCAAGCGAGTCTCCTGCCTCAGCCTCCCAAGTAGCTGGGACTACAGGCGCCTGCCACAGCGCCGGCCATTTTTTGCTTGCAGCCATCATTGTTGTTTGGGGGGCCCAGGCTGGGGATTCGAACTCGCCACCTTAGGTGTATGTGGCTGGCGCCTTAGCCAATTGAGCCACAGGCGCCGAGCCAGAACCTCAACATTTTAATGTCAGACCTCTCCTCTCTTTGGAGACAACACTACTCTTAAAATGTGGGGGCCATAGGCCATGCCTCAGAGTTCCTGAGTCCTTGGTCAAGGAACTCAGGGAGGGGCTCCAAACCCATTTCACAGGCAAAGAAACTGAGGCTTTCAGAGAACACGTGGCTCAGTCAAGGTCCCACTTGATGCTCCAACCCTCGTCATCGTCGTCTTTTTCTTTGGCAGTTTCTGGCTGGGGCCGGGTTTGAACCTGCCACCTCCAGTATATGGGGCTGGTGCCCTACTCCTTTGAGCTACAGGCACCATCCCCCTGCCCTCTTCTTAAAGATAAAAGCCTGTAAATAATTTCGAAATTTCTATGATGTCTCAGAACTCAGGTGTTTTATGGGAAACCAGGCAAATACAGCTGAACTTGGGCCTCTGTGAGACCTGGCTGCAGAGCTTTCCTTCTGGACTCTGTGACTGTTCTGTACCCAAAGTGCAGGAGGTGGGGTCAGGACTCTCATGTGCTCTGGGACCAGCACTGGCCTCCAAACTGCATAGAGCACCTCCTGCAGTGGGAGGGAGTCCCCCACAGGCCTCCAGCCCAATACCTACATGTGTCCTGGAAACCCTGGATGGGGTTCAGCCCCTGGAGCACTATATGTGTCCACTCCACTACCACTGCGGTCTACCCCAGGGTCACCTCAGGCCCCTGGAGCCCAGCTGCTCCCTGACAGCCCCTCCTCTGCTGCCTTCCAAGGTCTTCTCCTATGACGAATATGAGTCTGCAGGCAGTGACCCTGGATGAATCCAAACAGCATTTGTTCAAATAGCGGAAATGTGTGTGGGAAGCTTCTCATGAATGAGGCTAACAAGACTGCATGGAGGAAAATGAATGGGCTAAATGGGTAATTTTGGTTGCTGACAAAATTCCTAACAAGTTTTATGTGACTAAACACGAGGTGAACAAAGCTGAACTAGGTCAGTGCTCCCTGAGGGAAAACTGCAGACCCTGCTCACAGGCTCTGTCCCCAGGTGAGGAACCTGCTAGTATCTTTCCTATGGATGCAAGTTTTCCCTTCATCTCTCACTCCCACCTTCTCCCCTCAGCAAAACTCATTCCCACAGCACCAACCACTCCACATTGGTCCATGTGGCTTCCCCACAAGCAGTGGCAGCCTTGGTGTACCTATGCCCCCTCCCCTCAACCAAGGGCTGTCACTGGCTAGCACCTTAAATCAGGCCTAGCCTTGGGAGCTCTCCTGCAAAACTCCATCCCATGACCTTAGTGGGTCAGATCAGGTGTTGAGGAGGGCAGTGGCTAGAGTCTGGCTGCCCAGTTGGGGCAGTTTGGGGTTCTCCTCTCTCTGCGCACCTAAGCTGTCCTTTGCTGTCCTTCTTGGAGAACCACTTGACATACAGGATGGGCCTTGTCATCCTATGCCATGGGGCTGCAAGTGCCGGATGGCTCACAATCCTGCCAGAGATCCAACGTGGGGCAGGAGTGAGGGCAGGACAGGATATGGCACATACCACATGCTCTGAGCACAAGTCTCCAGACATCATGTGGGTTGGTGAGGTCCCTCCCCATGGAGCACCTAACAGTGGGAATCACTTGGTACCACAGCACACAAGCACTGCGAGAGACCTCCTGAGGGGGAGGGCTGTCTCCAACATCCTGTGCTCTGGGTGGGGCATCCTGAGCTGCTGGTCCTAGGGTCGTCTAGGCCCTCTGTGCCCTTCCCACACATGCTGGGTCATCCCTGAGAGGACCATGGGGATTCTTTCCATCAGCTGGTTATTATGTAGACCGCAGTGACCAGACACTTTGCTTTCCCTATGAAGAGTTCAGGGGAGAGGGATCCAAGGTCCACTTCCCTATCTAAGTCGGCATTGGCCTCACTTTCTAGTCCCTAGTATCTTTGTCTTGTTTTACATATTTCATCTTTCCATATTTCATGAACTGTCAGGTACAGTAAGTCCTTCTGAGCAAGGTGGCACCCAAAGAGATGCCACATAATTGGTGCAAGGTGGCACCCAGATTATGCCACATAATTGAATCTTGGGGCAGACAAGTGGAGCCCAGCACTCAGGGGGGCCCCCACCCATCTCGTGGGTGGCTGTGCATACACCGGTATCAGACATGCTTCCTGGGGAGGCACTGGACAGGGCATGTGGGCTTCTTTTCCCACTGCTTGGCTGAACACGCTGGACCACATTCTCACTGGCACCTTTAAAGGTCAGGGTGCAACTGTGTAGGGTTACCCATGGCAGCACAAGTGCAGGCAAAGTGCTCTTGAATGAACACCAGGCTCTGGCTCTAGAAAGAGCCCTCTGGGTATCTTTCTGTATCCCTCAGAGGAAGGTAGCTCAGCTAGAAGCACTGCCTGTCCTGGTATGGTGGTGGTGGGGTCTTTGGGTATTCCCTGCAGTAGTCCACAGAAACCTGGGGATGCAGGCAGAGGACCCCAACCCCACACAGCGGCTTGGGGGATGGGCCATCACAGAGAGCCTCAGCTGTGGAGTGTGGCACAGGCTGTGAGCTCGCAGTTGCCAGGAAGGGTGGCTGGGAGAGCAGGGCTGGGCAGAAGGATGGGCCCACAGTTGGGTCTGAGCCATTCCTGGCTCCTGGGAGTCTCAGTCATCTCGCTCCACTGTGCCACACAGTGGGGCCGCACTCTACAGTGGCCCTGGCCCTGCCTGCCCCACTGCCCACCAGTCATTCCCACCTTCAAGGCAGAGCGTGGAACCTCTGTTGTCTCTTACTGTTAATATTCCATAGTATTTTAATACCCCTCCAATTTTATGATATTTTAGAGCATCAGAGCCTTCCAGATGGTCATATAAATAGTAAAAATAATTACAAAGTGTAAAGATGACAGAACATTATGCAGAACACCAACCTTCACAGGACAGTTACAAAGTTTTCCAGATGGCTAACACCTGGACGGGATACTTTCAAAATATGGAGGCCTGAGTGTGGTCTCCTGTGTGCTATGTCTGGTCATGTCAGGGCTAGCTGTGAGAACCAAGTGTGTCCCAGCTCCTGCCCACCTCCCTGCATAGGCCCCAGTGCACTCAGCCTTGGGGGAGGTGAGGATGCTGAGATCGTGGTGGTCTCATGCTCTGGGTCCCAGCAAGGTGCAGGAGGGCAGGTGGTGGTGGCAGTCCTCTGGCAGGCAGTATGCTCTCTCTGCTGCACTTTCTAGCTTCCCAGCAGCCTGGGGGCTTCTGTGCTGGTGTTACAGCACCAGGCTAGAGGGACCTGGGGAAAAGCCTTGCATCTAAGTGGGTGAAGTGAGTTCCCTCAAACTCCAAATGACAGGAGGGGATGCCATGGAGGGAGGCAGCTTGAAATACAATGGGCAGGACAGGTTGATCCTTGGAGGCAGGAAATGACACATTATCAAAAGACTGTGACGCCACAAGCCTAAATATAGATGCGTAATGCCAAGGAGCATGAATCAGACACCACCCAGCCTGAGATGGGTAGGTCCATGCAGGGCTCCTCACAGAGACACTGCTCACACAGTATAGGACACTCTATTCTCACGGTGGTGGCTTATCCCAGCTGCTCTCATGGTCTGAGAAAGACCTGAAGGAACAGGGCTACTTCATGGCGGACAGTGAGAAGTTTTAAGTAAACCTCATTCACATTCCACGCTCCTGCTGGCCTGGTGAAGGGAGGGATTTCTCCTCCTCAGTTTCTCTACAATGCTACTGCTGAGCCTGTGTGGCAGCAATGCTCAGACAAAAGGCAGCTCTCCAGGGCAGAGCCAGGCAGTGCATAAAGGCCTCCGACCAGCAAGAAAATTCTCCTGAGGCCTATGGACGCTCATGGAGAGGCAGGTTCAGCCACTCTGAATAGTGGCCAGCCCCCAGCTTGGGCCATCAGAAGGGTAGAGGAGGGGCATGGGGGTCTGCCTTTTGTCTGTGGGTGAGGGTGCCTGGGAGGGTACAGCTTCAGGGACTTGATGGATTCAGAGGAGGCGACACAGCAGGAGTTGACGGGGTGGACAGGTGCCACAGCCCCAGGGCAGAGCTGCCTGTTGTGTGCCAGCACCGTGGCAGAACATACACCAAGGCATTCTGTCAGGGAGGGTGGGGAGACATTTCTTGTGATGACAGCTGTATGGGGCAGGGGTCGGGGCAGAGAGCAGAGCCCAGCACAAGGTGAGCAGTGGCAGGTGCCAAGCCCAAGGAACCAGGCTGGTGAGGCATGCATGTGACTACTCATGACCTGTGAAGTCAAATTCCATTTCAATAAACATTTAGGTTGAACCAAATGGAACTGCTGATAGTGGCAACAGTCAAGCTATACTTCTAGCCATTTAAAAACTCGTGAAGGTAAAGCAGCATGCACATTCCCAAGCATCCTAGGCCAGCGCACCTGCCACCTGGTGTGTAGGCACTGCTGACTGCACCTGCTGACTTTGGCTTCCCACGACACTCTCTGTGAGCAGGCAGCCAGGTGCCCAGAAGTCTCTGGGGACAGGGCATCCCTTGCTGACTCAGGTCAGTCACACAAACAGGCCACTTCTCCAGCACAGGAGATGCCAGGCCAGCCTCCATGCTATCCTCATTCCCATCTCTGCCACCTTGTAGGACAATACAGCAGCACCCCAGAGGCGTGACACCTTCAGGGTTCCTGGAAAATCCCACTGCTTCTTGCTCACTTCTTACATATGTGATTATGGCATTTTCAGTGACCCAATCTTGAACAGCAATGGTCTATTTCTCAAATGCCTGTGTCAATTTTCCTGAAGAGTACCTAGAGATGTCTAGGCAGGCTGTTTAAAAAGTGTTCCTATTTGCAATGACTTAAACTTTGTGAACCAGAACTTCCTAAATATTGTTCAATCAAAATGGGTACAGAAATAGCGGCTGGAGAATGTATGAGGCAGTTATCCCATGCACCACATCTGCTCTGACACTGTGTTCGGCAGTGGACTCACTGCCTGTTTGGGAGTGCACTGGAGCCCATGCACACACACACACTTGTCAAGTACTATCTCACCATTGCTTGGTTTTATTTGGGAGAGGATAAAGCTTCTCTGCTTCAGAGACCCAAATAGCCTTGTCCCTGCAGGTAATACCCACTCCCTGTGGCTCACCCACAGAAGACTATCTTCCCCAAACTTGTGACTCTGTCCTCTGCCTTCCTGCCTCCAGCATCCAGGGTGTGGGTGGTGAGCAGAGAAGGCAGGCCTGGGCCACCAGTGAGGGGAAGTGTCCACCAGCTCTGGCCACAGGCAGGGCAACTCAGACCCAGGGTTGGTTCCCGCTCTGCTCCTGGCAGGATGGAAGGACCCAGACAAGCCCTTATCCCAGGGATGGGAAAGTTGATGGCACTAAGTGGCACTGACATGTAGCTGGCCCACAGCAGACTCTCCTGTCAGCTCGGTGCCTTTGTCAGTAGAATTAAACAGTAATCAGGACACCAGCACGGTGACCCAAGTGTGCACTTGCCTTTCCCTTGCCAACCCTCAAAGGAGCATTGTGTCAAACCAAGAGGAATGACTGTTTTAAGCAAGGTTGGGGCCAGGAGGCGCCTCTAGTGGTCAAAGAGATACAGGGGCTCTCAGGCCGGTGAGGGGAGGCCATTGTGCTTCAAAAGGCTCTGCAGTAGCCTTTTTGAAGGCATTAAAGACATTAAGAAAATTGTCATGGGACCAGCCTGGCTTGTAGAGCCCACCAGTGCTAACCACATATTTTCTCCCCTCACCCACAGTGCAGTTCGACATGATGAGAGCCTGTAACCTGGTTGCCACAGCAGCGCTTGCCGCAGGCCAGCTCACCTTCATACTGGGGCTCACAGGCCTGCCCTTGCTGTCGCCTGATGTCCAGTGCTGGGAGGAGGCCATGGCTGCTGCATTCCAGCTGGCAAGTAAGTACCTTAGGCAGGTGTGCCCTTAGCTATCATCAGGACTGGCAGGCTCATCATGGCCTTCAGATGGCCATGGTGGTGGTGGGGTCCTCTAGGGCCTTTGGTGGTCTGAGGGGGAGCTACGGGTATACCTCTGTGTATGGCCACAGGGCTACTGAGAGTCCCTTGGGGCATCTTCCTTCCCTACCTGCTGCCATGGATAAAACAAAACAGAAACCCACTTTGCCCCACGTGGCTTTGTGTCTCTGAGACATCCTCTCCCATTCTAAATCCTGAGTCACATACCAAGACTAGGCCTTGCTCTTCTAAATGGTGGGATTTGAGATTTGGTGGACCCTTCTGTAGCCCACATGGAGCTACCTGGGTCACTCACCTCCCTTGATAATGCGCCAGCCAAGAAGGGCAAGTCAGCCTAATCTGGGCTGAGAGGGAAAGCACAAAGCTCTGCAACCCCCAATGGCTCTGCCACCTCCCAGCTAAGATGCTAAGAGCACGAATGGGGAGGTATCACAAACAGCTTCCAGGGATCTTCTGGGGCCAACCCAGGCCTATTCTAAGAGCAGTATAAGACCAAGTAGAGAACATGCTAGCACATCATAGAAGGCCCAGTGGACAGTAAGGCATGTGATGCCCCTGCCTGACTCTGACACAGATGCTTCCCTGAGTCCTACAGGAGTGTGGGGGGTCAGAAGGCCTGAAGCAAGGCCAGGGGGCCAGATGTATGGTGCTGGGCCCACAACACCTGGGTCCACCTCTGTTACTCTGGGGCTGACATGGGCTAGGGCATGAGAAAACCTTGCTGTCTTTAAAAGTGAGAGAAATAGAATTGTCATTAATAATCCATAAATGTTCTGGGGGAGTTCTAGACAAATGGTGGAATCCATAGCAGCCATCCAGCCAGGACCTCAATCGACCAGAGGTTTTCCTCCCAGCGCTGCCCTGTCTTGCTGGCTCAGAGTTTGAAGGCTTATGGATGAGAGCCAAGATCAGGATTCCTGCTGCTGACATCAGCTCAGTGTCTATGAAGGGACCCCATCAGCACAGGGCCAGTATGGGCAGGTTTTAGCAGACCCACTTTCCTTTCCTTCTTGGTACAGAACCATAGCACCTCCCAGCACTGGACAGGAGAACCGGCAGGGAATCTGAAGTAAATCGTTTGAGGAAATAATGAATCCTGGGCTCTTATCTTTCTTGAGAAATACAATTTCTAGAATGAGGCCTACCGGGCTCATGTGATGGAAAGTACCCCAGGAGAGTTAGGACGTCGGGCTGTCCTGAGCACTGTTGTGGCAATGTTGTCCTGGGCCAGTCAGTTCCCCATGAGGCTTTGGTAGAAGAAAACAGGGCTTAGCTTCAGAATTGGAACTGTATCCTGGCTCTGTCCCCATCATACTCTGTCCCCATCAGTATGAACTTGGGCATACCCTGAGCCAACATGAGTCTCAGTTTACACAAGTGTGAAACTGGGTGCTCTCTGCTCCCCACTGATTGTGAGAACTAATGAAATGGCTCAGTTCTGTCCTCTACCTCCTCCATAACTGTGGTGAAAACATGAGATTCCAGGGGACAGGGCTCATTCAGGAAGCCGCCCATGTTGCCCTCAGCTGACCTCAGGGCCATAAAACAGAGACAGTTTTCAGTCATCCAGAGACCACTAGTCTCTATCACATGTGACTATCTGAAATTCCATCCTTTAAAAAAGGAAATGGAAGATCTGGAAAATGTGATTAGGAAACACTGGGCTAAAAAATGAAGGTATTTTAGTGGTAAAAAAGAAACAAAAGAAATTGGTTTTGATTCTTAAAATAACTCCTTCTAGCAGGATAATCAAATTGAATATTGTATTTCTTAATAAATCTTGAGAGTCTTATTTGGAATTATTAGGAGAACTGCCAGTAGGTTTGGCATGTTGAAAATGATAAGCTTACTTTCTCTGCAAACTCTTATTTCAGGACAAGGTAGTGGTGTTTTCAAATAACATTTGTTTAGCAATCAAAATGGAGAAAAGCACCCCAATTAATGCAAATCATTGTCCCACAGCAGACTCAGGGATGCTGCTAAAGGTCTCCTTAGGGCCATGTCCTAGAGGATTGGGGAACTGGTGACAGGGATGGGTACTGTGCTCCCCTCTCCTGAGTATTTCCAGGTCAGTACAACCTGTGACAAGGTTGGACCAGGCTCTGTTCAAAAACCACCAGACAGGTGGTGGCCAGGGGGAAAGGCCAAAAGTACCGGGTGATGGCCCTTGGCATTTCAGGCAGCTATTCTCTCCCCCTCAGTGTCCAACCATCACCCCTAAAAGGTCTGTTTTGCCCAAAAAGGAAATGCATTTGGCCCTGTTTAGACTGGCTTCATTGACAAACAGGACGGAGAGCAGCTATGTGCCTTTCTTCTATCACGCTGCTAATTTTAGAGCTGAGTTTTTTTCCTGTGCTTGGGGAGAGACTGGAGGGCGCCAGGATGTCCTGTCACAGGACGAGGAAACGCCTGCTATTACCTGTTATGCAAGCGGACCTCAGTCCCAGCACCAGGCCGAGGTGGGTGAGCAAGGGGTAGGATGCTCATAAAAAGAGTAAGGGAAAATACATAGTATCGCTGGGGAGGCAGGAGGATGCCACATACCTAGAAGGAGACTCCGTTATCCTAGAACAGGGAGCGTCATGGTCTGTGCTTTCCCTTGTTTGTTCCATCAGCCTCTTTGGGCACCAGGGCTACGCTCAGCACCACACCTGGGTTGTGAAGGGACTACCCTGCTCCTCAGGGCTGTGGCCTCCTCTTCCTGCCCTGAGCCCGAGAGAAGGCACTTGAGGCATGCAGGGCCTGCCATATGGGCATGTCCCCTCTCACTCTCCTCAGCTATATGGCTGCAGAGCTCATCTGCTCATACCACAGGCCTTTTTCTCTCTCATCACTCTGCCTTCCTTCCTTGTCAATGCCTCTTCTCTTTTCTCTACTGTACTCTGGCCTTTGCATGTTCTATAGTCTTGCTGATTTGGGTCGACAGGTGCAGAAAGTGAAGGAGTGTTGACTGGGATCAGGGCAGGTGACCTATGAAAGGTATGAAGATCATTACAGCTTCTGATTACTGCAGCCACCCCCTGGCTCTGGCACCAGACACTGGAACACTATGGGGAGCAGGGCAGAAAGCTGAGTGACTCCTTAGCTCTCTGTGGTTCATGAGAATGTTCTAAGCTCTCAAGTGTGTCCCAGTTGCAAGCTGCTGGGTTTACTCTGCTCAGCCATGAGTCCCTTCACTTTGGTGCCATCTGTGTGGTGGGGAGAGTGATCACTTGGACCCACAGATGTGCTGTCTTTTAACTGCTGGGTGACACTCACGCTGAGAAGTGCTCAGTTCCAAAGTGTGGCGAATGTGCTCATTGGTGCAGGCCATGGGTTCTCCACAGGGCCTGCGAGCACTGAGGCATAGGGAGAGCCCCACCAGGCACTTCTGCTGTCCACCCTGGGTGGGCAAGTGTCCTTCTTGGTGGGGACTCTGCCGGGCTCTGAATGTTCCTACTGTAGTACTCTCCTACCTGCTCCTCTAGTTCTTACACAGCTACCCTGTGCCTTGCTTTCTCTGCCCAGGACTAACTGACCAAGGTTGGCCTACATTATTAGATGGGACAATATAGTGGCCAGCCACACAAGACTGTACTTGGGTCAAGCAGCATCTTCAAAGGGCAACTCTTTTGCCATGACTGGAGCCACCAGGGCAACTGTGCTGCCTAGCAGAATCCAGATAGAACCATGGCCATGCCATGGGGTCAATCTGGTGAGGTCACAGCCACCCCCTTGGTCATCGCCCACATGTACTCTCCTGTATCTGTGTGAGGACCTGTGGCTTCCTTGCTACAAGACTGTTGGCTTAGCAGGGTCCCCCTCTGTCTGGAGCTGTGGCCTGGCAGATGAGAGTGATCCTGATGACAAAGGCTCTGCTTCCCACCTCCTTCCACCTTTAAAACAATCTTTTGTCTCCATTACCATTATAATTTGAAAAATGATGGCATATAACAAAATAATCCCAATTACTACCTCAAGGACATTAGAAACCAAGGACACAGGATGATACCAATCTGTTTCCATGATAACCAGTGATACTCTGAGAAAAAGCTAACTTGCAGAAGTCAATTTTTTTTTTTTTTAACAGCCTTCCAAGTGGTACTTAGGTTTTCCTTGGGAACATTCTCCAACAATTTAAAATCTTCTATGGAAGCTAACAGATAGGCTCAAGCCTTCACACCATAGAGGGCTGTTTTTCCCGAGCAGATGAATTTGAACTTGTTCATTTTCTAACTGCTAACACCTCAATTTTCATAGGTTGGCACTTCAGAGTTAGTGTCATCTGCAAACGGCGATGTTTCACTGTACATGCTTCCATAGCTGACGGACATAAATGTTCACCAAGATCACTTCCAACACTGCACTCAGGACACTTTACTTCCTGGCTCTGCTAGCTCCCTCCCCACAGCACAGGTCCCTCAAGTTCCAGTAAGATGACTCTTAAGAGTTATCCTCTCAGGATGACATGAGGCATGCAGGGCCTGCTATAGAGGCATGTCCCCTCTCATTCTCTTCAGAGAGTATTATGGGCCCTAAGCAAAGGCACCTAGGAGCCATACCCAGCTTCATGTCTGCCGGCTTTCTTCCTCCACTTCTGTAACTCTCTACATTTGTTCTAATGTGCAACCAGGGGATTACAGGCGTTGCCTTGCTCCTTCCCTGTATTCTGTTACCCAGAAACAAATAAATTGCTTTCAAAGAAAAAAAAAAGATTTATTCTTATGCTGGCAAAACTTATACACACATTAACGGCCCACAGTCCACCCTCTAAAGATGCTAATTTATCAGTCCTCAAGCGGTCAGTGGAGATAAGTACTTACTGAACTGGCATCTTGTGAGCTAGAGAAGAATTCTGCTGTTTCCACAGGTGCAGGGCTCTTCTCCAAGAAATATAACATTTTTTGTTTGTTATAAGAAGGCAGTACTTTGCTTGGTCTAGATCATTCACTTCTCTGTCTTTTGTCCCCAGTCTCTGCCCAACCACATCTGCCTTTCTCTTCCTTTCACCTTCCCCTACTGCTAAGAATGCTGTGTAGCTTTGCACTCCCAGGAATCCTACACTTGTCTCTCACCTTTCCCTTCCCAGTTACCTCCCTCTAGAGAGAATCATTTGGATCCCCTTCTTTCTGCTCACAATTAGAAACTGCCAACTACAAAGGGGCCCGAGATGCTGTGAGTCTGTCTGTCCCAAAAAGCTCCTCTGCAGGGCCCCTCTACTTATGTCACCTGTGGGTATATTTGACAGTCTCTCCAAAAGGAAGGCCTTGTGACAGAAGCTGAAGCCCTGGGAAGCAGGCAGGAAGGAAAGGAGAGGGAAAAGGGCTGTGGGGCTGGCTAAGCTGTAACTCACACCGCTGGCGGCTGGCTCACAGGAAGAGGCTGTTTGCTTTGGCAATATAACTTCATGAAGATGGAATTGATTCCATGTGCACAATTTAGTATGTTTGTTAAAACTCTTCCCTTAGATTTGTTTCTAGAAAACTGATTAAGTTTTGGGAGAAAAATCTTTAAGGGAAAGAACAATGGGAAGAAAGGGACCTTCACATCAAGACAGTGACAGAAATGCCTGTAGCCAGCCCATCTCCCAGCAGAAAAGTCTATGGGTGTGAAAGGCTGCTTTATTCCAGAGCAACATCCATAGCACAGCACTATTACCCAGTGAGTGTATGTGTGCCTCTGTAGTCCCATATTTTCATTTACCTTTTACTGCTGACACACAGATCACACGAAAGATTCCCTCAGGCCACGTGTCTACTTAGTGCACATACATAAACTTTTCTCTGTCAGTCAGCATAGGATCTGGATGATTGTCAACCACAAGAGCCAACAACAATCTCTAACAGCTATGCCCCCAGAGCCTGTGTCTCTGGCCAGCCTCATCCTGATAGCCCTGGTGTGCTCAGATCCATGCAGGTGCCTCATGAGGTTCATGGCCTGAGCCCAGTGTTCTGGTGGGCTCTTTGTAATCTCACTGGTGTATGAAAGGACTGTTCTACATTTTTAAACTCTTTTTCTGTCTTCTAAGTTGTATCAAAGTAAAATGGAAGTCAACACTGGTCTTTACACAAAATAAGTAATATAAATATAAAATTTTAGCTAACCTTTTTCATACAAGGTATAGCTATAAACTTTTCTTTTCTACTACTCTAGTAATAATAAGGGCCAACAAAAGTATAGCCCCTGAATTACGCTACCAGTTAGAAAAGTGAGACACCCAGAACTCCGCTCAAAACTAGCCCAGTGCCACTTATTGCTAGATTTTCAGTAAACAGTTTTCAAGACTAACAATGAGAGGCAGGGACCTGACTTGTTTATCTTACCTTGTAAACAAGGTATCACCTATCAGACTT
>NW_003852439.1:7739565-7755057 GCF_000181295.1 Otolemur garnettii
CAGCATATTGGGAGGCTGAGGTGGGTGGATGGTTTGAGCTCAAGAGTTCGAGACCATCCTGAACAAGAGTGAGATCCCATCTCTACTAAAAACAGAAAAGCTGGGGTGGCCCTTGTGGCTCAAAAGGGTAGGGCGCCGGCCCTATATGCCGGAGGTGGCAGGTTCAAACCCTGCCCCAGCCAAAAAAAATAAAAAACAAAAAACAGAAAAACTAGCTGGATGTCTTGGTAGACAGCTGCAGTCCCAGCTACTTGGGAGGCAGAGGCAGGTGGATCACTTGAGCCTAAGAGTTTGAGGTTGCTGTGAGCTATGATTCCATGGCACTCTACCCAGGGTGACAGAGTGAGACTCTGTTTCAAAAAAAGTGTTCTCAGAAGCAGATATAGCTCTGAACCTTGAATTTGTGTGCGTGGTAAGCAATACACTAGCTAACCATAGGAGGTAAAGTAATAAATGGTTAAAAGAGCCTACTCTATTTTCAAAAGCATATGATACTGATCCTAAGAAAATCATTAAGCACAATAGAGAACCCAGAAATAAATCTACACATTTATACTAAACTTTTCTTCTACAAAGGTGCCAAGAACAATACGGGAAAGTATACTCTCTTCAAAAAATGGTGCCGGGAAAACTGGACATCTAGTTTCATCTGACCCTTATCTCTCTCCATATACAAAAATTGAATAAAAATGGATGAGAGACTTTTTTTTTGAGACAAAGTCTTATTATGTTGTCCTCAGTAGAATGCTGTGGCATCACAGCTCACAGCAACCTCAAACTCTTGTGCTTAAGTGATTCTCTTGCCTCAGTCTCCCAAGTAGCTGGGACTACAGGTACCGGGCACAACACCTGGCTATTTTTTTTTTTTTTGTTAGTTGTCATTGTTGTTTAGCAGGTTGGGGCTGGATGCATGTGGCTGGCGCCCTAACCACTGAGCTACAGGTGCCAAGCCTGGATGAGAGACTTAAATCTAAGATCTGAGAATATGAAACTACTAAAAGAAAACATTGGGAAAGTGCTTTAGGACATTGGCTGGGGCAAGGACTTCTTGAGAAATAGCCCAAATCACAGGCAACCAAAACAAAACTGGACAAATGGGATCACATTAAGCTAAGAAGCTTCTGGACAGCAAAGGAAACAATCATCAAAGTGGAGAGACAACCCACAGAATGGGAGAAAATATTCCTATCTGACAAGGGATTAATAACTAGAATATGTAAGGAGCTCTAAAAACTCAAAAGTAAAAAAACCAAATAATCCAATTAAAAATGCACAAAAGATCTGAATAGACATTTCTCAAAGGAAGACATACAAATGGTCAAGTACACAAAAACATACTCAACATCATTAGTTATCAGTGAAATGCAAATCAAAATGTCAATGAGAAAGTGAAAATAACTTTTATCAAAAAGATAGGTAATAATGAATGCAGGCAAGGATACTGGTACTTCATTGCAGAGAACAGTAATGGAGGTTCCTCAAAAACCTAAAAATAGAACTACCCTACGACTCAACAATCCCACGGCTGAGCATATATCTAAAGGAGGAAATTTCAGCACATGTAAAAGATACCTGCACTCCCACATGTACCTCAGCACTAGTCACAATAGCTACGATTTGGAAACAACCTAAGTGACTATCAACAAATAAATGGGTAAAAAAATTGTGGTACTTATATGCAATGGAGTATCATACAGCCACAAAAAGAATAAAATCCTGCCATTTGCAATAATGTGGGTGGAACTGAAGAACATTATTTTTTTTTTTTTTGAGACAGAGCCTCAAGCTGTCCCCCTGGGTAGAGTGCTATGGCTTCACTGCTCACAGCAACCTCCAACTCCTGGGCTCAAGCGAGTCTCTTGCCTCCACCTCCCAAGTAGCTGGGACCACAGGCGCCCGCCACAACGCCCGGCTATTTTTTTTTTGGTTGCAGCCATCATTGTTGTTTGGCGGGTTCGGGCTAGGGATTCGAACCCGCCACCTTAGGTGTACGTGGCTGGCGCCTTAGCCAGTTGAGCTATAGGCGCCGAGCCGAAGAACATTATTTTAAGTGAAATAAGCCAAACACAGAAAGACAAATCTCATATGTTCATGTGAGAACTAAATATTTAAAAAATTGATCTCATGGATATACAGAATTATGGTTACCAGAGGCTGGAAGGTTAGCAGGGTAGGGGGATAAAGTGGGGATGGCTCATGGATATAAAAATATAGTCGGCTCGGCACCTATAGCTCAACCGGCTAAGGCGCCAGCCACGTACACCTAAGGTGGCGGGTTCGAATCCCCAGCCCGGACCTGCCAAACAATAATGACGGCTGCAATCAAAAAATAGTCGGGCGTTGTGGCGGGCGCCCGTGGTCCCAGCTACTTGGGAGGCGGAGGCAAGAGACTCGCTTGAGCCCAGGAGTTGGAGGTTGCTGTGAGCTGTAATGCCACGGCATTCTACCCAGGGGGACAGCTTGAGGCTCTGTCTCAAAAAAAAATATATATATATAGTCAATTAGATAGAATGAACAATATTTGACAGTACAACAAAGCAACTATATCCTACAATAAGTTAGAGAATACTTTAAAATAACTAAAAGAGTGAAATTGGAATGATAAATGGCTGAGGTGATGGATACCCCAATTACCCTAATTTAATACACATTATATGCCTACAACAAAACATCACATCTACCCTATATTTATACAACAATTTTTTGGGAGTAGGGGGGTTATTTAGCTTTGTTGCCCAGGTCAGAGGGCAGTGGCATCATTACAACTCACAACAACCTCAGACTCCTGGGTTCAAGTGATCCTCCTGCCTGAGCCTCCTGAGTAACTTGGATTACAGATACACACCAGGATGCACAGCTAATTTTCTCTATTTTTGGTAGAGATGGGGTCTCCCTCTTGCTCAGGTTGGTCTCGAACTCCTGACTTTAAGTGATCCTACCACTTTAGTCTCCCATAGTGCTAGGATTACAGGCATGAGCCACCACATCCAGCCCCCTATAAATATATACAACTATTATGAACCCATGATAATTAAAAATAAAATGAAAAAATGAAAAAAATAATTAACACTCATTTGCTACAAGCACTTAAGAAAATAAGTAACAATAGAACAGCAACACAATTAAGCAGCCCCATGTGGCTGCCACGCCAGCAGGCAGAGGAACTGCACATTTTCCCACTGCTGGAGAGGGCACCCAGCAGAGCTCTGCCTTGGGGCTAGGAGGCTGGGCTGCTGCTTTTACTACACGCTCTGTGAATTTGTTCCATGATTTAATATTTTCACTTCTCATTTATAGTTTGGAGTGCCTTCTCTGTGTGCTGGAAACTCTAACAAATGCCACCACTGGGAGCATGTGCCCTCTCCCTCACTCCCCATCCCTTAGGCACAGTGACAATTCCATCTTTATCCCCTAGAGAGGAAAGCCAGTTCCCTAAGGACAAGCTGATGGCACCTTAGCCATCTGTGTGCATTTGTGCTGAAGCCTCATAGGGCCCTGGCACCGAATAACTAAACACAGGCACATGCAACTAAGACAAACGCATCCTTGCTAATCAGTGTATCCTTCTACCAAGTGCGTGAGATGCCAGGGTAGTGGCACCAGCTCCCATGCAGCATTGAGGCAAGGCTGGCCAGCTGGTTACCATGCCTATGATGGGTTTGGTCACTGAAAAGCTTAGGTTGGTGTCCCCTCGCCTCCTCCCCTGCAGATCTGCACTGCATCCAATCTGTTTTACATCTACTTTGACATGCTTGGAATTACTCATTCAACAAGTAACTGCAGAGAGCCTTCCTGGGGGCAATGGGTTATGTTTCAGTCCCTGGGAGCCTGCCCTCCAGAGAGGGCAGGATGAGGCTGCTTGGGTAGACAGCAATGATGACAGCTGGAGTAGGCCAGGTGCTGTGAAGCAGGCAGGGATGCTCTGGGCTGGGCCCTGAAGAGTCAGGGATAAGAAGGAGCTCTTTCTCTCTCAGCTAGTTAAGCCGAGGGCTGGCAATGTGCCAAGAGTAGGTAGCGCTGGCAGCTCAGAGGAGTGCAAAGGGGCCAGCATAGCCACAGTGTGACAGAAATGGGGAAGGCTTAAGTGTCGGGCACCAGGTAAGGCCACCAGGCCAAGGTACAGAGTCCCAGTCAGAGAAGCCTTGAGGAGGTTTTAAGCATGGTGGAGATATGCTGTGTTTTATAAAGATCCTGGTGCAGCTGTGGGAGAAGTGTGTCAAGGCCAAGCAGTACAGCCACAGAAACCTGCTCCACTGTCATGTCTGCCTTTCAGAAGAAGAAGTGTCTGTTAGCTGAAGAATCTAAAATTAGTTCTTTTAAGATGTTTTATTGTAAAATATATACACAAAGGAACCAATAAAACACGTACTCATTGTTACTGCCACAGTAAGATGAAGCTGAGAAGCCTCTCTCCTCCCCAGTGGTGACTGCTCTCCTGTGCTGAACCAGTCATGTTCATATTTTCCGTACAGTTTTATTCCTGTTCTGAATTTTCCTAAAAAGCATCCTGTGAAGCTGAGTCAATTTCAACTGTGTACAGATGAACTGTTCCATATGCAAGTTCCCTCGCAACTTCCTGACTTCCTCCTGGGCCACCACATCTCTGAGACACCCTGGTAACACAGGGCTCCCACCATCTGCCCACAGCTCCTCCTCCCCACAGGATGGCTGTCCACTGTTGGGCTGTGCAAAGCTTGTCTGTCTACTACAGACGTGCATTTTAAAGGTGGCTGATTTGAGGCCAGGATTGTGTAGGAGATTCATTCGGTTACTCTGCTGAGTATGGGACTGTGGGTCCCACGGTAACTCCACACTGTTTTCTGGGTGATTGTGGTCAGCAGAGCCCCTTGTTAGTGAAGGCAGCTCCACCTGCTTTGCACTCCTGCCAGTGCTTGTTCCTCCCTTTCTAATTTTGCCAACCCTGTGAACAAGCGCTTATTAGTCCATTCCAAAAGGTTTAGGATCCGTTCTTCCAGTCAGGGTCTCACGATTCACAAATCTCCGTGTAAACATCTTCCAGTGAAAGTACCTCCAGGTCCTCTCTATGCATGATAGAAACTGATTCCCACTTCAGATGGCAGAGCTGTGAGGGGGTCAGCCCTGCTCAATGTTTTCCCTGGAGGCCAGGGAAGGTGTCCAATTCCTTTACACTATTCCATTTTGATGGAAGATGTTGTGGAATTGGAGTTGAGTCCACATAATGGGACTGCATTCTTCCTCACAGTGAATCCATGATAAAAGCCAGCCACTGCTATCTAGGTAAATTCCTCTGGCCACACTGGTCTCTGGTCTTGTATCACTTGCCCACCTGGGCCTCAGCTCCCCATCCAAAGCTCTCACTGTGTCCACTGCCAGCAGCCCTTGCCTGACCTCTCATCCCAGATGCACACTGGCATCCCACATTGCCCACCGACGCAACCACTCTGCCTGCCATGCCACCTCTGCCACGTCTTGAAACACGACAAATTCCCTTGACTGGCAAAAAGTGCCCAAAATCATCATTAAAAATGAGAGCAAATGCTGAAAGTATTTTCATTTTCATTACACAAAATATAGGCTCTAATTCCTTTATGCCACTGATGCAAAAATTCACACCGTAAAACTGTAAGCAGAGAATACACTCCTTCCTGGTAGAGAAATGTCAGAAGTGTCCTTTGGTTAGTGTGCATTGTCAACAGAATGTTATTCTTCATAGAATGGAAGTTTCTGGGAGCTTTCTATGTATAAAAACTACACAAGTATTATAAACAATTAACATAGTAATTAGTCATTGGCATTGTTCAGGACAAAATAGTGGCTGATAAATGTTTAATTCGCACTTTCTCAAAGGCCCAGTACGGATAAGATGATACTGCTTGGATGTTGACAGAAATCAACCCTGTTATCCATCTCTCACTTTTTGTGTCTCTATCTTTCTGTGTCTATGTGTGTCATTGTCTCCCTGTATCTGTCTCCCTTTGTAGGTCTCTGACTCTCTGTATCTCTATCTCTGTGTCTGTGCTCTAAGTGTCTCCATTTCTGTGTCTTTCTATGTTCCTATCTCTCTCTCTCTCTCTCTCTCTCTGCATCTCTGCCTATCCCTCTCAGTGCTGCCCTGTCCTCTGTGGCCACACAGGGACATGTGTGCTTTGGCTTCCTGAGGCAGGCAGGGAAGGCCGCTGGGAGTGAGGAGACCAGCATGAACAGATAGACAGATGTCAGCATGCAGGCCAGGTGGAGGGACAGTGGCAGGGAGAGGACAGAGCCTGGGAGAGAGGCAGTGAATATGAGAGGGGCTAGAGAGTTTGATCTGGTCTGGCCCAAGTTATAGAGAGTCTCTGGCACTTTGTGTACAAGAAACAGACTCATGCAGGTCAGCCTGATAGATAGGTAGGGGCACTGGTGGAGAGGGGTAGGGGGCTGGGGCCTGGGCAGAACTCCTCACTCTAATTGGTCATGGCTCCAGCTTGGCCCTAAGGCTTCCTGAACAACCTTTGGGTATGTCCTTCGGTTGCAGAAGGAAGAAAAGGAGCAGGCCACTGGGACAGCTCTCTCTAGGCAGCAGGACAGTGGCAGCCTCTCTTCCATCCTGGGAGACTGGACCTCTAGCCGTATTAAGACCTGCAACTCAGTACTGACATCTCTAACAAACAGCAGGGATCTGCTACCCTAGGTGATAGATTCAAAGCATAAAATATTGATTCTCCTATAGCAAGAACTAATAAAATCAAGTGTTTAGAGCTCTTTAAAGACAAAGCTATAAAATGGCTGGGTTCCGTGGCTGGTACCTGTGATCTCAGCACTTTAGGAGGCAGAGGCTGAGGCCAAGGCCAGAGGATTTACTTCAGGCCAGGAGCTCAAGAGCAGCCTGACCAAAGCAAGACCACCATTGCTACTAGAAATAGAGAAAATTAGCCAGATGTGGTGGCAGGTGCCTATAGTTCCAGCTACTCAGGAGGTTGAAGCAGAATTTCTTGGGCCCAGGAGTTGGAGGTTGTAGTGAGCTAGGCTTGGCATCATAGCATTCTAGCCTCAGTGAGAGAGAGATTCTCAAAACAAAACTAAACAAAATAATCGCAAGAATAGAAAAATAAATATCCAATGTACTCCATACTAATATGAAATTGATATATAAACAATTACATAAAGCTCATAAGAACTATAAAACATTAATATAGTCCAGTTTGGGGGGAGGGGGAAAGGGTGGGCATCTGGCAGGAGAGAGGGCATGAGGTGGGGATCTCACCTAAAGTGCTCATCGTGAGGGTGTATAACAAGCCCCCTGGGTGAGGGGTTCTTCTACAAATGGAACTTGACCCTGGAAGTGAGAATAATGTAACCTAAAAACTGTACCTTCATATTAATTTGAAAAAAAAAATACTTAAAAAGAAAAAGGAAAAATAGGCTTTTCAAAATTTTAGCCAAGAATAATTAAGAAAGATTAAATACCAAAAAGCTGAAACAAAACAAACAACCCCCCCCTCCAAACAATAACAAAAATGCCACAGTGAGAAGTGAGCCTGGTATTAACTACTAAGTGAAAGTTGAACAAGCCCTTGTTGACCAAGGTGAGCTCCTGACTCACCTGTCCTATTCTGGTTTCAGACTTGGAAAGAGAAGAGGAGGGCAGGGAAGGAGACAGAATAGAAGAGGAGGAATGTGGACATTCTAGAGCTAGATGCATACACTTGGAAGTGAGGAAAGAAACCAAACACACCAAAGGAGTCTGACAAAGCCTCTGACCTCATTTTCTACCCTTTTCCCTATGCCTGCAGACTCAGGCCATCTTGATGTTTACAAGAAAATCTCTATCTCCTCTGAAAGAAAAAGCTAAGACCATGAAAACGCCTATGAACACAAATTTGGACTAAGTTAAATACGAATCTGAGTCATTTCTAGATAAGATATAGAAAATATGTATTTGCTTTTACTTTGAATGAATTAAGCATTTACAAAAGTCAGAGATACATTTAACATACTTTTTTTTTTTTTTTTGAGACAAGAGTCTGACTCTGTTGCCCAGGCTAGAGTATCATGGAGTCATCATTACTCACAGCAACCTCAGACTCCTGGGTTCAAGCAATCCTTCTGCCCCAGCCTCCTGAGTAGCTGGGACTACAGGCACCTGCCAAACTGCTCAGCTGAACATTTGACACAAAATTAATGCTGGGTTTGTCTGGGGTCAGGAAGAGCAGTGAGTTGCTGTTGCAAGTGTCAGTGCTGACCTGAAGCAAAGGCCTGATGGCAGGATCACAAGAACAACACACCCTAACTAAACTATTTCCTCTTGGAGCCACCCAGAATGATTCCACATCTTAATTTTCTGTTTTTAGAGACAGACTAGAGTGCAGTCATCACAGATCACTGCAGTCTCCAACTTCCAAGCTCAAGTGATCCTCCCACCTTGGCCTCCAAAGTGCTATTACTTACAGGCATGGGCCACCATGTCCAGCCTTCGTGTCAGAATCATGCAGACACATACCATCCTCCATAGCCACCAGATCCAAAAGTCCTAAGAGCTCACAGAAGGTTCAATAAAAGGCTGCGCAACACTAAGTAACCGCACTATCAAACAGGTTTGGCCCTCATTCTGGGGAGACAAAGGGTTAGGAATAAGAATGGAATTTGCTTTTGGTGTGGGCTCTAAATCAAGTTTCTGAAGTTCTTCCCTGACTCTAAATATTTCCCTTTCATTTGCAGGTTTTGTCTTGGTCATTGGGCTGGTGACTTTCTACAGAATCGGCCCATATACTAACCTGTCCTGGTCTTGCTACCTGAACATTGGTGCCTGCCTTCTGGCCACCCTGGCAGCAGCCATGCTCATCTGGAACATTCTTCACAGGAGAGAGGACTGCATGGCACCGAGGGTGATTGTCATCAGCCGCTCCCTCACAGCGCGGTTCCGCCGTGGGCTGGACAATGACTATGTGGAGTCACCGTGCTGAGCTGCCCTCCTCCAGGCTCTCTGTGAAGATCCATTATCACAGAAGGTCCTAGAAACTGATGGTTTCTTCCAAGTCACTGTCATTGTGCAGAGGCACATGCTAAGCCCATATGTGTACACATATGTATGATACACATGTACCTTTACTGTTACATATAAGTATATATATATGTGTGTGTGTATAATATGTCTATACCTGATGTGGTCAGCACACGTGGCTTCATGTGTATGCTGAAGGGTGGAGACCAGACTCTGAGACTTGGAGTGAGAGTGCGTGGCTGCCAGGCTCTCCTCTGTGGTTGGGATTAATTTATTCTGCATCTGCTGGGAGGGGCATCCCTGGTCATAGTTTACTTGGGTAAAGCAGAAAACCCAAGAAGATTTTCTTGAAATAGCCATGATATAACTTGAGTAAGAATCATAACCAGAGAGTAATGGTTTTATGATGAAAGCATGTTCATAGTGTACGTCTTACTCCCAACTATTTTTCTTTTTCTAAGTTAAAATAAATACAAATCTCTTAACTCTGAAACTTGTGTTTCGTCCATCTACACTACCACATGAGTGAAGAAAATTTGATCAATTTTTTTGTAATTTTCTCAGGCTGATGTTAAAGGTTGAAAGAAGCTTTTATTTTGGTTGAAATAACCTTTTAAAAGACTCAGTGGAGCACCTGCCTCTGCTTATGTCTTCATTCAATTGGATCTCAGAGTCCTTATCCCTACAGACTCTGAAAACTGTGGCCATGTGATGGCAGGTCAATAGCTAGTACAGTAAGATGGAAGAAATCTATTTAAATAAAATTCAAACAGATTGGTTTATTTACTTTTTGCCCTCCAAAATCTTTACCCCATCTTTAG
Organism: Otolemur garnettii; assembly: GCF_000181295.1. Lineage (NCBI taxonomy): Eukaryota > Metazoa > Chordata > Mammalia > Primates > Galagidae > Otolemur > Otolemur garnettii. The sequence continues at coordinate 7,749,349 of NW_003852439.1, forward strand.
CTAAATGCTTGGTAAGCTACAAAACGCCTCCACGACCCACATTCATTTCAAATAACAACAGCAATTCCAAATCTCCTAAATCTATAAGAGGTCTATAAGCTATAATTCTGCAGGCTATGAAGAAAACATCTAAGAGCTACGACTCAGGGGTGAGAACCTGGAACCTGGAACCCAGAATCCAGCTGCCTGACCATATGTGTAACTATGGTGCAATGCTAGCCCAGGCACTATCTCTGACTAAGAGCTGCACATCTGCCCAGAGGCAGCAGGATGGGGAAACTGACACTGGGGCCGGAGGGTACCATAAAAACCTAGGGCCTGGCTACCTGGATGCCCCTCCTTGAATAAATGCCCAGCTTTGTTGCTTTTGACCTTCCAGTAAACGTAAGGTGATTGATTTGGATTTTGAAGCCTACGTGGTCCCAGGAATTTGTCTTCACCTGACAGTAACTGAAATGCACTTATATATTGACCACTTACATGTACAGACAGACATAGATTACTCTGCACCAGGCAACGAAGTCCCTGCCAGAGGCACTGAACCCTTAGGGTTGATGGAAATTATCACCGCTTTTAGGTCTGGTTTCAAGTAATGGATAGCATGAACTAATCCTTCAGCCTTTGACCTACTAACATCAAACTTTCACACCTGGCACAGCTGGCACAGAACACTAGAAAATTGGATTTGCAGATGCACTTCAGCACACCAATGCCAACAGTTGGCTTTTAGCTTCCCCCACTTGACTTATCTCCTACAAGAGATTTTTATTTCTAATCATATGCTAAAAATAATTGTTTTTTAAAAGAATAATGGACTATTTGAGACATTGTACAATTCTCCTCGTATTATATATAATACATGACTATGTAACTGTACACTAAAATTTTAACACTGGCCATTTGTCAGTTACAGTCTGTAATCACATTTATATTAAGTGAAAAATAATCAGCCGAGCACAGTGGCTCATGCCTGTAGTCCTAGCACGCTGTGAGACTGAGCCAGGTGGATCGCTTGAGCTCACAGGTTTAAGACCAGCCTGAGCCACAGGGAGACCCCTGCCTCTAAAAATGGCTGGATGTTGTGCCAGGTGCCTGTAGTCCCAAGTACTCAGGAGGCTGAGGCAACAGAATCACCTGAGCCCAAGAGTTTGAAGTTGCTGTGAGCTATGACACCATGGTACTCTACCAAGGGCAACAAAGTGAAACTTGTCTCAAAAAAAAAAAAAAATCAGAAATAATCAGAGACAGACCATGCTGTGCTACACAGTCTTTCCAGCACATTCAAGCCAAGAAGTTCTCTCATTTGCATGGCCAGTGTGAGAAAGGCTCTTCCCGGGGAGATGAAGGAGGTTTGGCCACACTGTCTCAAGCAGGACAGGGGGCTGGGCTGCACTTCCTTGTATGACAGGAATCATTACTACAAGAGGGAGGGAGGGCTCAATGCAGGCAGCTTAACTATACATCCTCTTTTCCCACTTCTGTTTTATTCTTCAATAATTTCTTTGTCTTTTGGAAATTAAAATCTGTGACATGCTCTTGTGAGGAATTTATGAATTCTCTTCAAACATAGAAGAAGGTGGTACTCACAGATAGTATTTGATCGATCACTTCCTTCAAAGCAATTTTAATTGTGTTTCACCTTACTGTTTTTTGTGTTTAGTTATCAAAACCTTTTCTGTTTAGGAGCAGTTATTCCCAGAGGGATGGGTATTACAAATATTTAGCAACCGAAGAACTTTTGATTAGGAAGCATCCAGAACACTTTAAAATAAACCAAAACAATCTAATAACTGCCTGAGAAGCTCCCAACACTGTAAAGGCCAAAAGCCAGCTCACCCGCCTCCCACACCCAGCTTCGCCTCCCCAAATGCCCTTGCCATGTGGCACAGTGCACCAACCATACCCTAGCCTTGCAAGCTTGATGGCATTTCACTGAATGGAAAGATCATGAAATGTACCATAACACAGTCACAAAAGAGTTAATAGTTTTAAAAAATATTATTTAGAAGGAAGTTATAAAGAAAGGAAAGACTCTAAGAGGTGTGCTATCGTCTTTTGACATCTCAGTAAATGGAATCATCCTCACCTTTTGATGAGTTTGATAGATTTGAAAGCTTCATCCATGTCGCCAATGGTGACAAAGAAGCTAAAGTTGAGCATGGCGTCCTGAGTGGGCTTGTCACAGTCTTCCAGCCCGATAAAGTCTCTCAGGGGTCTCCTGGCCACCATTTGGGGGACCTGCTGGTATCCAGAATCTGACTTGTCTTCTCTGTCTCCTTCTCCAGGCTGAAAAAGGCCCGATTTGTTTGTCAATTTACATGCAAAGCTAAATGGTTACACCTGAGTCCCTTCCTCTAGATTTTTGTCAGTTATGGGAGAAAAAAATCCATGTGCAGATAGACATAGATACTCAGCAACAGGCAACAAAGTCCCTGACACAGGCACTGAAACCCTTAGGGTTAACGGAAATTATCACTGCTTTTGGGTCTGGTTTCAAGTAATGGATAGCATGAACTTATCCTTCAGCCTTTAACCCACTAACATCAAACTTTCAACAGTTAAAAATGGCTATAACAGTTCCCATCTCCAGCTTTGGTTTTGTCAGCTATAAAATTTTTTTTACTAGCTATAGTTCAAGTCAGACATTTGTACTTATCTCCAAGGTCTCTTAAAATTAAGTAATGGGTGCATGATTTCAGGTAGAATTTTCCAAAACAATAACCTGAAATAGTTGTTCATCCTCCATACTGTCTGTCATTAGCCAAATATAGTGTTCCCCCAAAGAGGCACACGAGAGGAAGATGCATTCTCATAGGCCCTAGTGTGACAGCACAGTCTCACACAGTATGCTAGGGATCTTTTTCTATCTGATACTTCAAACAGCAGCAACTAAGGTGATACTGCTGTGCCACATGCCCCTTTGACGGCTCCCATCCTAACCATGGCTCCTTCCTCCCTGCTGGGTCAGGAGGAGAACCCCACCTCACTCTCCTGCGTTCTCTCTGCAGCTCTCACCTCTCTGACATACACACACCTTCCTCATGTAAAGGGGATCCTGACATACCCTCCCTGGACTAGCCTTCCCTGCAAGTTATTGTTCTTGTATCTGCTTCTTCTGCTTCTATTCTGGGCCTTTTTTTTTTTTTTTTTTTGAGACAAGAGTCTCACTTCGTCACCCCTAGAGTGCTGTTGTGTCATAGCTCACAGCAACCTCAAACCCTTGGGCTCAAGTGATCCTCCTGCCTCAGCCTCTTGAGTAGCTGGGACTATAGGCACCTGCCACAGCACCTGGCTATCTGTAGAGATGGGATCTCACTCTTGCTCAGGCTGGTCTTGAACTCGTGAGCTCAGGCAATCCACCTGTCTCTGCCTCCCTGAGTGCTAGGATTATAGACATGAGCCACCATGCCCAGCCTCATTTTTCTTTTAAGACATGGGTCTTGTTCTGTTGCCCAGGCTACAGTACAGTGGAATGATCAGAGTTCACTACAGCCTGATCATTCTCCCATCTTGAAGTCATTCTCCCCTCTCAGCCTCCCAACCAGCTGGAACTGCAGGTGCACCACTGTGCCTTGCTTCCGTGTAACTTCCAGAAGGGTTACTTTGGCAACTGTCTCCCCAGCTCAGTCACACTGGCTCCTCCATCTCACTACTCTTTTTATAAGCTGACCTGCAGCCTCAGTGAGGAGACCTAGACCCTGAAAAAAACTGGTGGGATTTGTCAGACTCAACTGGAGATTGGGAGGGGGGCTTCCCAGACACAGCACAGAACATAAACAAAGGCCCTAACACTTCAGACCAGGGTGGCTTTAGAGTTCATGGGTCACACCATGCAAGATTATAAATGCTGAAGAATTTGGACTAATTATGCATTAAGTGCATTAATTCTGTATTAACTATCAGAAAATGTATATGTACCAAAACAACAGAGTTCCTCCCTGCTCTGGCATGACTTCCTGTAGCAACATTGGCCTTGGTGTGGTGCTAATGTAAGCACTCCCAGATTCTCATCATTCGTCACACCCTGTTCACCTGCCTGGGCTCTCATGCTGGTCCTCTTCAGAGCCCTATGAAGGAGTGACAGATTACCCCATGTCACATCAGACTAAAGCAACTTGCCACTGTCACACAGTGCAGGGGCTGGGAACTGAGAACTGGTGGACATCGCTCCCCACCATGCTTAAATGTGAAGGCCCAGGAAACTCTGGAGAAAATAGCCTGAGGAATTTAAATGCAGGCAAATAATCTGAATATGGATAGCCGTAAAGGATAAAATGCTTTATGGCTCTTCTTCACTACTACTTTAAAGTTTAATAAAACCCCCTATATTGCCAACCTAGATAAACTAAGTATTTCTTATGCCACCAAGACCAGTGGAAACAGCTATCTGCCTCATATGCCCAAGCCAGGACCAGACCTAACAGACTCCCCTGCAGCTATGCCAGGAACTCTGCTCAAATAAAAAGCTGGCACTAAGCTGCTCAGGCTTCCCAAGATACCTCCTTAAAGAGCATATGCAAGCTAAGCAGAAAGCATCAGCACACTGATAATAGCAGCTTACAGTAAAGAAAGGAAAGGATCTTGGGAAACTACGAAGTTAAGGAAACAAAGAACTGAGTTGGGGGTCTATACTTACAACTGCATCATACATGCCTCCTCTCTGGAACAACAACTAGGAGTGGGAACATAAAGGAAGATGGGAAATGAGAGTGAGAAAAGAAAAGATACATAAATGCATGGGAGAAACAAAAATCCACAGTGTGAAATAAATAGGAAAAACTCAACAGAAAGAATTTAAAATGTCTTCTACAACCTTTTGAGTTCTCAACGAGAAATTAAAACAAATAAGGAATATAAAAGAAGAATAAAATTCATTAAAATGCCAGTGTGGTGATTTTAATCTATTAAAAATAAGGGAATCAGGACCATGTACTGACACAAAGCAGGCCCTTCTGTATGGCCCATGGCACAGACACCTCTCCCATGCTGCACACAGACAAGCCAGTTTCAATAAAGGCACACGTGTATATAGAAGGCTCACTGTGCCACTCCCATGGCTATGTGTGCTGCTTTACATGGAGACCTGGAGAAACTGGAATCAGCTGCATCTGAATCTCAGCCAGGTTCACTGTTGCTGAGCCCTAGAACCAGAGACCTGCACATACCTGGCCATGTAACTGTCCCACATCAGGGGGAGCACCTTTGGCCCCATGTCCTTTATATCAAATCCTTTCAAAGTAAATAATAGCCCTGGAAAAAGTGTGGGTGGAGCCAGCAGACTTGCTTTTGCCTATGGCAGCTTATATAGTAAAGTGGCATTAGCTTCTGTGGCCATGTAGAGATGAGATAACTACACATAGACCTATACATCTTTCCTCTTCCCTAAATATTCCTCTGGGACATTCTCCCCCATCTCAGTTTTCAAGCCTCCTGATCCCACTGTTGGTTACAAAAATAACACATGCTACTTGTAGTAAGAGTCTTACCCTGGCTTGGCGCCTATAGCTCAACTGGCTAAGGTGCCAGCCACGTACACCTAAGGTGGTGGGTTCGAATCCCCAGCCCGGACCCTCCAAAACAACAATGACAGCTGCAACCAAAAAATAGCCAGGCGTTGTGGCGGGCGCCTGTGGTCCCAGTTACTTGGGAGGCAGAGGCAGGAGACTCGCTTGAGCCCAGGAGTTGGAGGTTGCTGTGAGCTGTAATGCC
>NW_003852439.1:7755105-7758022 GCF_000181295.1 Otolemur garnettii
CAGGAGTTGGAGGTTGCTGTGAGCTGTAATGCCACGGCACTCTACCCAGGGGGACAGCTTGAGGCTCTGTCTCAAAAAAAAAAAAAAAAAAGAGTCTTACCCTGTCACCTAGGCTGGAGTTCAGTGGCATAATCACAGCTCACTGCAGTTTCAAACTCCTGGGCTCAAGCGATCCTCCTGCCTCAACCTCCCAAAGTGCTGGGATTACAGGTGGTTCCCAGAAGGAACACATAATTTTAAAACAGCAGTTAGTGTGAAAAAGAAAGGCTGAAAAGTGTTAAGGCCTTATGGGGAAAAGCCAATTGGGAAGGGCCATGAGTTACGACAAGAGGTTCCTCACCTAGTGATACTGCTCAGCAGGTGACTGTGTGACTTCTGTCTATCCCAAGAGCAAAACCATTTCTTTTTTTTTTTTTTTTTTTTTTTTTTAAGGCAGAGCCTCAAAGCCTCAACCATTCTTTGGTTGCAGCCATCATTGTTGTTTGACGGGTGTGGGCTGGATTCGAACCCACCACCTTAGGTGTATGTGGCTGGCACCTTAGCCACTTGAGTCACAGGCGCCGAGCCAGCAAAACCATTTCTAATTTTTCCCACCACAAAAGACTTCAGTGTTTGCTGGGATTTCAGGTGACACTTTGTATCACATGACTGAGCTTGTCAATGGAGAGGTGAGCCCAGTGGAACCCTGAGGGCTAACTCACACTTCAGTGCCCTGGGACACTTGCATGAACCCAGCCAAACAAAAGGGAAGAACAGGAAATACCTGTGTACATTTCACGAGATTTGTACCTTTTTTGTGAAGTAATAATGGGGCACTTGCATCCCCAGAAGAGTTTGGTAGGCAGAAGGCCGAGGGAAGCTGTCATGAAGCAAGAGACCATGTTCTTCGGAAATGAAGAATGACAGAATCATAACTTCTGCCTGGGAGAGAAAGAAAAATATTGTTTAGTTTTTAGTTTGGCAATATAATTTTCTATTTTGCTTCTACTTTCCATTTTCACTGCCAGAATATTTATATATCCAGAGAAGGAGAGTACACAGAGAGTCAATCAGCTCTTGTCCTTGGGGCATGTGACCACCACACACCAGGCTCTACTAGGTGTTCTCAACTTTGGAAAAACCAGCTCATCTTCTGGAATGATGCATCTCATTTATTTTGCAACCACTAGACCCTCCCAAATGACTGGTTTTCTTATAGTAAAGACTAACAAGTCCACCCTGAGTTGGTGACTGAAACCCACAAGAGTTCTTGCGTTTTAAAAGTTTTCCCCTTCAATTTCGTTATTCTGATTTAAAAATAAACAATACCGACAATGAAAAGTGTCTCTCCTCTGCTTCTAAGTAACATACAACCAAGAAACTAAGTGCTCTGCTGGGTCTGCCATGTATTATTTGGAACCAGAAAAAAACAGTACTATGTGCTCTCTGAACAGGAACTAACAAGTCTTACACTCTGCTGGCTGAGCTGCCTGGATGGGTACAGAACAGGAGCCAATAAATGGTGAAGGGAAAGCAAAACCTGTCCTTGCTACTGCAGTGCAAATCTCTGTGATTGCAAATAGTCACCAGAAAACACAAGAACAGGTATTTGATCAAACTGCCCTGATGCAGATCATTACCCGTGTGCTTCTCATTATTCACCTAGAGTCACCCCCACACCTATCTTGAAGAAATTGCAGGATGCCTCTGTTATTTTGTTTCCCCCATTTCGATGATAAAGATGCCACCTTGATATATTCTACCATTCACTGTTTCAGAATCAAAGACTAGATTTGCTCCTGAAAATCTCAGGGTATCAACACTAACATAGGTATCTGAGGGGGTCCAAACTCTTCCTGTCCTGGTAAGGGAAATCCTTTGGCATGGAGTCAGGTCCTCAAGTGTTAGGGCAAACTGCCCTTTCCTGACTTATTTGAGGACCCTACTTGTAAATTCCTCTTGGAATTAATGGGCTACAGAGAGGCACATGTAGAACAGGGGACTTCTCTAGGGACTGTCAGATATCCCACCAGATATAAGACATAAGACTTGGAAAGTGTCAGGCTCTCTCCTCCCACCCACCCCCAGTGGTGGCAGGGAAACAGAGCTCAGGGTTAAATTCTGAGCTCATCATAGTGGAAGTGGGAGGCCCCATAGAGTCTGGGAGCTGGTTGTGGCAAAGGGTGGGGACTGATGTACAGGTGAATCAGGCTGGGTGGGAATCAGCCTTGTCTGATGATGTGGAACATTGTGGATTGAGTGAGGAGTGTGACATGGTCCCTAGGATTTAATCACAGGATGTGCCAACACCATGGGGTTAGTTAGTTCATGTTAACTGTTTCAGTTAAGACTCTCTGCCCTAGTGAGAGACTAACAGTTGGAATAACAAGAGAACCAAAATACAACACTGGGCCAGACTAGACAGGTAGAATAGCAAACCTCAGAGGACATACCCTCCCCACCAACTTTTCTATAGCATTCAAAATAGATTTAGCAATTATAAACACAGAGTAACAGTTTAGATGTCCCAGTGATGCTCCCCCGGTGGGAATCAAGAGGTAGACACTGTACTCCATGTCAATGGACTGTGTGACCACTTTCCCATAAATGCCATTAGGAAGCTCTTAAGTCTGGCAAACAGACTAACAAACATGATGCAGCAGATGGTACCGTGGGGCTGGCGTAGGGCTGCTTGTCTGCAGCCTGCAGCTGGGTGCTCTGTGCTTCTTGCATTGCAGCTTCACACACGAAAAGCCGGGGCTCACTCTCATCCCAATAATGGCTCACGGGAACACGATTTGCCAGTCTCTCATCTGCAAACAGGTAGCTCCTAGAAGAAAAGGGAAGACCTGCTCTTAGCACTGAGGAGAGCACCTTATTACCTGTCATCAACTTCCCTGAACTCATCCAGGGGTCTCCTGGCCAAGACCTCCACTCC
>NW_003852439.1:7758525-7762822 GCF_000181295.1 Otolemur garnettii
AAGCTGTCCCCCTGGGTAGAGTGCTGTGGCATCACAGCTCACAGCAACCTCCAACTCCTGGGCTCAAGCGAGTCTCCTGCCTCCACCTCCCAAGTATTTGGGACCACAGGCACCCACCACAACGCCCAGCTGTTTTTTGCCCTCGTTGTTTGGCGGGCCTGGGTGGATTTGAACCCACAACCTTAGGTGTATGTGGCTGGCGCCTTAGCCACTTGAGCCACAGGTGCTGAGCCTGTTATTCTTTCTTCCTTTTTTCTTTTCTTTTATTATTTCTTTCTTTTTTCCTCTTTCTTTTCCTCTTCTTTCTTTCTGCTCACTCTTTCCCCTTCTCCTCCCTTTGGCCTTATACCAAGAGGCCCCGTCAGCACCTTAATTCTGAGACAAGGTAGTATGAAGCAAAGGAGGAAGAGTGAAGGAAAAAGGAGCACTAGGAGGTGAACAAGAAGAAATGATACATGAGGAGGAACCAACAGAAAAATTCAGGCACCATGAAAAACCAAAATAGAGCAATTCCTCCAAGGGACCATGAGGCAGATTTTACACAAGACTCTTCCTATAGGGCAGTGCTTGTGGCTCAGTGATTAGAGCACCGGCCCCATATACTGAGGGTGGTGGGTTCGAACCCGACCCTGGACAAACTGCAACAAAAAAATAGCCAGGTGTGGTGGCAGGCACCTGTAGTCCCAACTACTTGGGAGGCTGAAGCAAGAGAATTGCCTAAGCCCAAGAGCTGGAGGTTGCTGCGAGCTATGATACCACAGTACTCTACTGAGGGCAACAAAGTGAGACTTTGTGTCTAAAAAAAAAAAAAAAAGAAGAAGACTCCTCTCATAGAGAATTAATGCATTTGACAGAAAGGGAGTTTAAAATTTGGATGATTAAGACAACACAGAGAAGGGATGAGAAAATGGAAAGACAGAACCAAAAGTTGGGCAAGAGATATGTAGAATATAGAAAGGATATGGCAAAGCTTAAAGAAATGAAGGAGACAATCAGGGAATGTAAAGATGCAGTAGAAAGTATCAAAAATAGATTAGACCAGGGAGAAAGAACTTCAGAGCTAGAGGATAAAGTTGTTGAGTTAACCCAGGTAGTTATAGAGGCAGAAAAGAAGAGAAAGAAAGCAGAACAGGCGCTTAGAGAACTATGAGACAAATAACAGGAATAATAATACAAATAGCAGGAATTCCTGAAGGGGAAGAAGATTGTCCCAAAGGCATGGAAGCCCTGTTGGAGACTATCATAAATGAAAACTTCCCAAGTTTTACTAAAGATTCCGACATACTCCTTTCAGGTGGGTATCAAACCCCAGGGCATCTCAACTCTAAAAGAGCTTCTCCAAGACACACTGTAATGAACCTGTTCAAAGTCAAGATGAAGGAGAAAATTCTGCAAGCAGTTAGGAGTATGCACCAACTGACTTACAAGGGCAGAGCCATTAGGATGACAGCAGACTTTTCAACTGAAACTTTCCAAGCCAGAAAAGCATGGTCAACATTCTTTTTTTTTTTTTTTTTTGGTCATGGGATCTTTAATTAGATCTTGCAAATGCATATAAAGCAAAGGAATCATCATTGTAAACAAATAAATGAAAGCTGAGCATGACTTTCAGTAAATTAACATAAAATTTGCAAAGAAAGGAGAAGAGAACATTTTCTAGTATTAGCTAGGAATGGCCACTCCCAAGTACTAAGTATAATTTTGGGGCTAATAGTAGTCAAAATAGAGAAAGTGGAAGGTCTTTTTTGTATGGATAAGATTATTGTGTCCCTGTAGCCTGGATACTGATTGCTGCGATGAAATTGGATCTCTCAAGCATTTCTTCCAATGGCAAATTGGGGTAGTAAGCCAGGTAGAAGGCCAAAGCTCCCACGAAGCTGTTACCAGCACCCGTGGTATCCACAGCCTTGACTTTCTCTGTGGGAATGTGCTTGGGGACAGGTTCTGTCTGTGTGAGCATCACACATCCTTCAGCTCCTAAGGTGATGATTACCACCTGGCAGCCCCTTTCCAGGAGCACTAATGCAGCCTCTCCAGTATCCGCAGTGCTGCCCACCATGTGGCCAGTTAAAATCTCAGCTTCACTTTCATTGCAGCAGAACACATCTGAGAGGGTGTAGAACTGAGGATCCAGGTGAGCAATGGCAGGAGCTGGGTTGAACAATGTTTTCACTCCATTGCTATGGGTATTTTCGCGCTTCCAAAGAAGTTGCTGGAGTTACTTCTAGTTAACAGATCATTACTTTGGCTCCGCTAATGACACTGGCTGCTTCCCTCAGGTCCTCAGTATTCAAAAGTAAATTTGCTCCAGCCACTATGATGATGATATTCTGGTCTTCATTATTGACAATTACAGAAGCAGTTCCTGTAGCAGCATTTTCAGTCTAATATGTGAATTATATAGAAATACCATTCTGTTTTAAGTTTTCTATATAGTCATTGCCAAAACAATCTTTGCCAACCTTGCATACCATGGATGTCTTTGCTCTGAGTCTAGCAGCTTGGACACACTGGTTGGCACCTTTCCCTCCAAAGCCAGTTAAAAACTATGTCCATGGATGGTTTCTCCAGTTTTTGGCAAACGAGAAGTAAGACTGACTAGGTCGGTCATGCAGGAGCCCACCACTACTACTGCCACCACCTCCTCCTGCCACTGCCTCTTGGGTTCCCCTGATGCCACCATTACTCAGAAGTGGTGCTGCCCTTTCTACTTTCAACATTCTTAAACAAAACAATTTTCAGCTTACAATTCTGTATCCTGCCAAACTAAGCTTTAAAATTGACAGAGAAATCAAATCTTTTATGGATATATAAGCACTGAGGAAATTTGCTACAACAAGACCAGCCTTACAGGAAATACTTAGATCTATTCTCAACACCGAATACCACAATGGACCACCACCAAATTAAATACCTAGAAGCTAAAGGCCTAAAACTTAGCTTCCACAATGGTGCAAAGGATAAATCTACCCAACAGACTTTCTCATAATAAGACGAATAAAATTCTAAAATGTCAATGGATTGAATTCCCCACTGAAGAGGCACAGGCTGGCTGACTGGATAAAAAAGCATAAGCAATCCATATGCTGTCTCCAAAAGACACACTTAGCCTTAAAGGACAAATCAACACTCAGGGTTAAGGGATGGAAAACAGTATTTCAAACAAGTGGAAATCGGAAGAAAGGAGGGACTGCAATCTCATTCTCAGACACAAGTGGATTCAAAGCAACTAAAGTTAAAAAAGACAAAGATGGCTCGGCACCTGTGGCTCAAGTGGCTAAGGCGCCAGCTACATACACCTAAGGTGGCAGGTTCGAATGTAGCCCGGCCTGCCCAAACAACAATGATGGCTGCAACCAAAAAAATAGCCGGGTGTTGTGATGGGCGCCTGTGGTCCCAGCTACTTGGGAGGCGGAGGCAGGAGACTCGCTTGAGCCCAGGAGTTGGAGGTTCCTGTGAGCTGAGAAGCCATGGCACTCTACCCAGGGGGAAAGCTTGAGGTTCTGTCTCAAAAAAAAAGAAATACAAAGATGGTCACTTGATATTCATCAAAGGAACCCTACAACAAGAAGACATGTTGATTTTAAATATTTATGCACCTAACTTAAATGCTCCCAGATTTATGAAACAGACTTCGAGGAGTCTGAGCAATATGATATCCCTTAACACCATATAGCCGGGAACTTTAACACCTTTCTCATGGAAATGGACAGATCCTCTAAACAGAAACTAAACAAAGATACAAAGGACGTAAACGTGACCCTAGAACAAATGGGATTAATATACATATACAGAACATACCATCCCAAAGCAAACAAATACACATTTTTCTCATCAGCCATGGCACATACATGCTCCAAAATAGATCACATTCTAGAATACAAATGAAACCTCAGCAAAATTAAAGAAATAGAAATTATACCTTGTCTCTTTTCAGACCACAAGGCAATAAAGGTGAAACTCAATTCTAACAAAAACGTTCATCCCCACACAAAGGCATGGAAATTAAACAAACTTATGCTGAGTGATTGTTGGGTTCAGTAAGAGATAAAAGAGGAAACTGTTAAATTCCTTGAACATAACAGCAATGAAGACACAAGTTACCAAAACCTGTGGGATAGAGCAAAAGCAGTTCTGAGAGGAAAATTTATGGCACTAGATGCCTACATTTGAAAAACAGAAAGTGAGCACATCAAGAAACTCACAAACCTGGCTCGGCGCCTGTGGCTCAACTGACTAAGGCGCCAGCCACATACACCTAAGGTGGCGGGTTCGAATCCAGCCCGGGCCCGCCAAA
>NW_003852439.1:7763001-7768630 GCF_000181295.1 Otolemur garnettii
AGCTTGAGGCTCTGTCTCAAAAAAAAAAAAAAAAAGAAACTCACAAACCATCTTATGGAATTGGAATAAGAAGAACAATCTAATCCTAAACCCAGCAGAAGAAAAGAAATAACCAAAATTAAAACAGAGATTAATGAAATTGAAAATAAAAGAATCATTCAGAAAATTAATGAAACAAAAAGTTGGTTTTTTGAAAAAACAAATAAAATAGATAAACCTTTGGCCAGATTAAAAACAGAAAAGTAAAATCTTAGTAACCTCAATCAGAAATGATAAAGGAGAAATAACAAATGCCACAGAGATACAAGAGATTATCTCTAACTATGACAAGAAACTCTATGCCCAGAAATTTGACAATGTGGAGGAAATGGATTAATACTTGGAATCACACTCTCTCCCTAGACTTAACCAAGAAGAAATAGATTTCCTGAAAAGACCAATTTCAAGCACTGAGATCAAAGAACAATAAAAAATCTCCCCCCCCAAAATGCTCTGGTCTAGATGGCTTCACACAACAATTCTATCAAATCTTCAAAGAGCTTATACCCATACTGAAGAAACTATTCTAAAAAATCAAGAAGGAAAAAATCTTCCCCAACACATTCCATGAAGCAAATATCATCCCGATACTTAGGATAAGTACCCTTAGGATAACTAGGAAAAGATCCAACAAAAAAGGAGAACTTCAGAGAAACACAAATCAAAACCACCCTGAGATACCATCTAACCCTAGTGAGAATGGCCCACATCACAAAATCTCAAAACTGCAAATGCTGGCATGGATGTGGAGAGAGGGGAACACTTTTACACTGCTGATAGGACTGTAAACTAATACAACCTTTTTGGAAGGAAGTATGGAGAATTTTCAAAGAACTCAAACTAGACCTCCCATTTCATCCTACAATCCCATTACCAGGCATCTACCCAGAAGAAAAAAAATCATTTTATCATAAGGACATTTGCACTAGATTGTTTATCACAGCTCAATTTACAATCGCCAAACTGCGGAAACAGCCTAAAAGCCCACCAATCCAGGAATGGATTAACAAGCTGTGGTATATGTATACCATGGAATATTATTCAGCCACTAAAAAAGATGAAGACTTCACATCTTTTGTATTAACTTGGATGGAGTTGAAACACATTCTTCTTAGTAAAGCATCACAAGAATGCAGAAGCTAGATGCCAATGTACTCAATTCTTTTTTTTTTTTTTTAAGAGACAGAATCTTACTTTGTCACCCTCAGTAGAGTACCATGGCATCACAGCTCACAGCAACCTCCAACTCTTGGGCTTCAGTGATTCTCTTGCCTCAGCCTCCCAAGTAGCTGGGACTACAGGTGCTTGCCACAATGCCCGGCTATTTTTTTGTTGCAGTTTGTCCGGGGCTGGGTTCAAATCCACCACCCTCGGTATATGGGGCCTGCGCTCTACTCACTGAGCCATAGACACCACCCTCAATTCTGATATGAAGACAATTGATGACCTAGTATGGTGGGAGATGGGGGAAGGGGTAATGGAAAGAGGGAAGGAGGGAGGGGGGTGAGGTAGGGTCACAGTGTGTGACACACCCCTTGGAGGTAGGACACAATTATAAGAGGGATTTTACCTAACAATTGCAATCAGTGAAATCTGATTCTCTGTACCCTCAATGAATCCCCAACAACAACAACAACAACAACAAAAAGAATCCAAGTAAAGTCTAGTTTGAGGCAGACACAGAATCACAGTGCTTTGACTCTTCCTGTCCTTTTCCAGGACTAGCTAGCAGACTTTACAATGGGATGGCACCCCCTGCTGGTCAGTATCTGGCTTGTGTGATTGGAAGTGATGACCCCGAGTGAGGCTGCCTACCTTACCTGAGGCCCTCCAATCTCTAAAATTCCATGTTTTATGGGCTCAAGGAAGTACTGTAGGGAGACAAAACGAATGGGGTGGCAAGGAATGGAGGCACCTGAAGAGAGAGGCCTGGAAAGTGGCAGCAGAAGCTGCCAGGCAGCAGGGCTATGGCAGCTGTGTGGTAGAACAGGAGCCGGTCTTCTAAAACATGACAATCCCTCCTGGGTGCTACCTGCACCCCTACACCGGTGAGTTCCACAGCCACATCCTGCCCCAGCACTGTGCAGAGAGCAAGGCAGATGTGAGAAGGTTGTTTACTGAGCGACCACAGAGTACCATGAACACAAATTGGTTCCTTTGAAGCAAGACTGGCCTGCCAAGGGATGCAGAGTGGACAGATGGAAGGTGGGTGAGACTCACATTTGGGAAGTCATTCAGAGGCTCCTGTGACTCTCTGAAATAGAAGCTATCAACAGCAGGTGGAGGTGAGAGAAAAGCATGAATTAGACATTTCAAAACAAAGAGAACCAGAACTGGGGTCACAGGCAGCAGGGATTAAAGACAAGGTTAGTTCTGAAGTTTGAAACCCTGGCAGCCAAGAAAGTGGCACCAGGATGAGAAAGGGGACTCAAGTAAGGGTGAGACAGGTATAAATGTCTAAAGTGGGGTGTAAAGTCCATGGCAATTTTTCCGAAGGGGTAAGCAGTAAAAACATGTCTGTGCAGTGGGGAGTCAGCAGCAGAACAAAGGTTCCAGGAGTGATATGACAGGAAGGTGTGTGGTAGAGAGGCATGGAGGATTTGGGGAAAGCTGGAGAGAGCATGTGTGTCTGGAAGGAGGTGCCGTCAGTACGAGCAAAAGTAATCAAGTTTTAAAAAACAAAAAGACTGAAGAAAAGTCAGCAAATCCAACATTTTAAATTCCTCTGCTCTTTTGAGAGCTGCTGATTCAAGCCTAAAGGTTTCTGCCACATGCTTCTGTGCTCTGTCATACTCTGCTGCATGCATACCCACCAAGCACTAGCCTCTCCAGGGTGGGCAGCAGTTCACACCGGTGCCCTCCTGCACAGGGCTCACTGCTGTGGTGCCTCATTTTGCAGTGAGTTATGGATGGCAAGTGAAATATCATAAGCACTTAATGCCCTAGGAATCTGTTCTTAGTAGCAAAAGTAACTACAAATATCTGTTACATTAACTCCCTGAAGAAAGATGATTATTTCTTCTAGAAATACAAGTGCCTTCTTGGGGTCCCCGTGTTATCTTCCCTCCTGTGACTCAAAGGCCACTTTTATAGGCACTTTGGCTACACTTCTTCCAGAAATTTCCAATGAACCAGGCCCAGAACCTTAAATCTGGAGAAGAGAGACTAAAGTCTGAAACCTATCTTGACTGCTCAAGCATGTTTCTGTTTTACTTTTTATTTTTACCACTATTAATTGCTAAGGCCTTTTGAAGGTTGATGTATAAGACAGCATCAAATTGCCTAAAAGTTAAAGAGTAAAGAAATATTGTTTTCAACATATTTTCTAACAAAATCCTCCCAAACCATAGTCTTACTTATGAGTCTCTTGCTCTTTAAAGGACAGTGTCTCTCTCTGATCAATATGTCCAGTGTTGAAGTCGAAGACAGTCATTGTATCCATTTCAACGTCATAGAAGCAGATTTTGGAATCAGGGATGTTGTCAGCCTAGGGAAAGAGAAAACCAGAAAGCTTATGGTGGGCGGTGCTTAGGGCCAATGCAGCACCTGTCTGAGAAACATGCCTGGTATCAGCCAGGTCCACAAGCTACTCAGCTTCTAAAGAGAAGCTTGCTTTGAGTATCCATAATTTGAACATCAATGTCCCTTTGTCCAACTGAAACTTTTAAAATGCCTACTTTATAATTTCAGATAATTGAAAATAAGTTCTAAAAAACTGTGTCCAGCTGCTTTTGATATTAACTTGAAATTTTATTATTTATTTATTTTTGAGACAGAGTCTCACTCAGTCACCCTGGGGTTGAGTGCCATGGCATCATAGCTCACAGAAAACTTAAACTCTTGGGTTCACACAATTCTCTTGCCTCAATCTCCTCAGTAGCTGGAACTATAGGTGCCTGCAGAACACTCAGCTAATTTTTTTTAGAAACAGGGTATCACTCCTGCTCAGGTTGGTCTTAAACTTCTGAGCTCAGGCAATCGACCGGCCTCAGCCTCCCAGAGTGCTAGGATTATAGGAGTGAGCCACTGTACTCAGAAGAAATTTTATTTCAGTTGAGGTAGATTAAACTATGTAACCAGGAAGAATCAGATTCTGATAAACCAATTCTCACACATGAAACACATTTCATGAAGATAGAGGATGTTGGGTAGTTGTATTTCAGGGCTGGCACATGTGGTAATAAGTGCTGTCCATAGCAAAGAAGGCCAAGAAAGGGGAGCATCTCAAGGAGTGGCAAAACTCTCTGTGCTTAGGAAAGGCCTGATCCTGTACCTGGCCCTCAGGCAAGGCTGCCAGTATAGTACCTGGGAGCCTTAAATGTGATCACAGCACCATTCACAAGAACCAAAAGTGGAAACAACCCAACTGTTCATGGATGAATAAGTGGATAAGTAACCTGTAGTCTAGCCACAGAAAGGACTATTACTCAGACTAAGCATGGTGGCTCATACTAGTAATCTACCACTCTGGGAGGCTGAGGGGGGCGGCTGAGATTGTTTGAGGCCAAGAGTTTGAGTCCAACCTGGGAAACATACTGAGACCTCATTTTTACAAAAATTTAAGCATTAGCCAGGCATAGTGGCACGAATCTGTAATCCCAGCTACTTGGGAGGCTGAGGTGGGAGGATCGCCTGAGCCCAGAAACCTGAGGTCGGGACGGTGTCTGTGGCTCAGTGGGTAGGGTGCCGGATCCATATATGGAGGATGGCAGGTTCAAGCCCGGCCCTGGTCAAACTGCAACAGTAACAAAAAAAAAGCCAGAAAAGAAAACTAAAACCAACCAACCAAACAAACA
The DNA here is from genome assembly GCF_000181295.1 of Otolemur garnettii. NCBI lineage: Eukaryota > Metazoa > Chordata > Mammalia > Primates > Galagidae > Otolemur > Otolemur garnettii. The sequence continues at coordinate 7,767,837 of NW_003852439.1, forward strand.
AAAAATAGCTGGGAGTTGTGGCGGGCACCTGTAGTCCCAGCTACTCGGAGGCTGAGATAAGAGAATCGCCTAAGCCCTGGAGTTGGAGGTTACTGTGAGCTGTGACACCACGGTATTCTACCAAGGGCGATAAAGGGACACTCTGTCTCTAAAAAAAAAGTCTAAGGTTATTTACTATAAGCTATGATAACACCACTGGACACTAGCTCAGGCAATACAACAAGACCTCATCTCAAAAAAATAAGAAAAACAAAAAAGGACTATCACTCAGCTATAGAAAGGAATGAAGCACTCATGTATGCTACAAATTGGGTGAGCTTGTAAACAAAAAACTCAGTGAAAAGAAGCCAGTCACAAAAGATCATGCATGAAATGACCAAAACAGATAAAGCCAGGGACAGAAGGCAGATTGGTAGCTGCCAGGGGCTGTGGGGAGGGAGGATAAGAGGGACTATTTAATGGGCATAGGGTTTTTTTTTTGTAGTTTTTGGCTGGGGCTGGGTTTGAACCCTCTGGCATATGGGGCCGGTGCCCTGCTCCTTTGAGCCACAGGCGCCACCATAGGGTTTTCTTTTGAGATGATGAAAATACTTTGAATTAGTTAGATGTGGTAGTTGTAAAACACCATGAATGTACTAAATGCTACTAAATTGTTCACTCTACAATGGTTAATCTTATGTTATATAAACTCCCCCTCAATTTTTTGAGACCCTATTTTTAAGAAAAAGATATGTTGGTGGCTCCTGTGGCTCAGTGAGTAGGGGGCTGGCCACATATACCAATGGTTCAAACCT
>NW_003852439.1:7768885-7770771 GCF_000181295.1 Otolemur garnettii
AAAAAAAAAAAAGAAAAGGATATGTTAGCAAACCTAAAGAGCACCTTGGGTCTTTACTAACTAAAGTCAGTATTTCAGGTAGTGGGAAGAATACGAGTAGATAATAACCCATTCCCCACTGGCAGCAACAGATTACCAGACAGGGGAGCCTGCTGACAGCAAGTGTGAAGGTCTTTTCTATGTCAATCTCCTGAAACTGTACCCAAACTCTACCTTTCATATTGAAACTGCAAAATAAATGCCTGTTGAACTGAAATAAATAAAAGTAGATCCTGGTTCCCAACCCCAGAGAGTCTGATCATTAAGCCAGCATAAGGGTAACTTAGGCCTCAGGCCATCTAAAAGCCGCCCAGGAGATTCCAATGTGCAACCAAGGCTAAGAAACCGTTTTTCACCCACTTTTGTGAAGGTATTTAATGATTTTCAGGGAAGGAGGTTGTCATCCTTTTGGAAATGTTTTTCTAAGTGCTCACAATTCCAAGTTCTACTCCTTATCTCACACACAGTGGGTTTCTTCTGCCCAAGAACCTCATTCCCTGCACCTCCTTTCTCCTCCTTATAGCACCACTGTGGGTCTGCCCTGTTCTTTCTCCCTTTTCCCTGGCTAACCTGCCATTGATGTCAGGACACTGGGAAAGAACCTCAGCCTCAACATTACCCAGCTAGTGCTTAAAGTCAGGACAGGCAGGTGCAAACATGATTGCTATACCTGCTGTACCGTCTCATAGCTCCTGGTCCCTCACTCACCTCCCTCTTCCCTGCCCTTGCACAAGGCAGGACATGTGGGCACACAAAGAAACTGAGGAAAGGGAACCTTTACTCCAGCAGTTCTCAGCCTGAGGGTCGCAACCCACAGGAACTATATTAAAGGGCCACAGCATTAGGAAGGTTGAGAACCACTCCTCTATTCTAACACCTTTTTCCTCTGTGACCAATGGACAAGGAGGCCCTGAAATTTGGCTTTGTTTGGACAGACCTTGTCCACCAGCTGATATAACTCAGACACCAGCTTTGGGTCCAGCATACCCTAAAAGCTGTGCTGGGGGAACATGTGCTAAGAACTTAGGCACACTGTGGAAAACTTTATTCTAGCAGATAGTGGAATAGTAAATGGGATATATATATTTTTAGTAAGAAAGTAAGAAAATAAAAATTTGCCCAAATTCTAGAAAAGACACCATAGGTTAACAATGGAAGAATTCAGAAATTAAAATCGTCAATAGGTTAGACTACACAAAAACATAAGTTTTTTTAACATCTTTACAAATGCTATAAATAAAATGAAAACCAAATAATGTCCTGGTGGAAACATGGGCAACAGATGGAATGGGCTGGCCCAGCCCTGCACACTTAGGCTCAAGGCCACAGACCTGGCCCCCACAGGGGAGGGGAGGCTACGCTGGGACTAGGGGCTACCTGCCACTGCAAACTCCTTTATTACAGTTGAGCTTTTTCTTTTGCCCTAGTATTTTTCCCGTGAGTATTCCCAATGCTATGCAAGGAGGTGCCGGGGCCAGCCCTTGCTTGGGCCCCACTTACCTGCCCCTGCCTGCTGTCCCCACAGCTCCCTTTGCTACCTATACTCCCTCTTCACCCTAGCAAGGTGGGGATTGCCCTCATCACTAGACTGGTGCACAGTCCCTGGCCCTGTGGATTGCACTTTTGCTTCTGTGCACACACAGCTGCACTGCCTAGGGGTTAAGGGCTGCGGGGACCATTCTGCCCCTCTGGGTTCTAGCTGCCGCCACCTTCTCAGAAACCTCAACCTAGGCTTGGTGCCTGTGGCTCAACTGGCTAAGGCGCCAGCCACATACACCTAAGGTGGCGGGTTCGAATCCCCAGCCCGGGCCCGCCAAACAACAATGATGGCTGCAACCAAAAAATGG
>NW_003852439.1:7771357-7779478 GCF_000181295.1 Otolemur garnettii
GGGCTGGGGATTTGAACCCGCCACCTTAGGTGTATGTGGCTGGCGCCTTAGCCGGTTGAGCTATAGGCGCCGAGCCTCTCATCTGATTTTCTTTTCTGCCCTTCACTCAACTGCCAATGGGCCGTTTAAGCCTCACAGCCAAGGCCAATGGATCACCAAGCTCCACCTACCCTTCTTACCACATGACCAGCAGGGTCTAGATGACCAATTGCTCCACGATGGCCCTGAGAGGTGCTGAACGGACTTTGGCATCATCCGTCCCCATTATCCCATCTTCCAGAAACATGGTACTGACATTATCCTCCTCCCTTCCATCTAAGTCAAAGTAAGCCCACCTACCACACCAGCCTCAGACTCATCCTTCCTCCCTAGAGGCAGACACTTGGTGAGCCCATATGCTGCCAGTGCAAACCTCTGCCCTCACTACTCCTCTGCTTGGACACTTTCCCCACCTCATCTTTGCCTCACATCTCAGTTGGACGTCACCTGCTCAGGAAGCTGTCTCCACCCTCCATGGCAGCTGGACTCAGCACTGTCCTATGCTCTCCTAGCACACTTGAGCTCTTGCCTCAAGTATGGCATTCACTCAAGTGCTGCCTTAGTGTTGCCATCTGTTTGTCCAGGGGAGACCGAGTACTTTGGCTTACCTGAGCACCTCTATACCTGTGCCACCCAGCAAAGTGCCTAGTCTGCTGCAAGCAAACAGTAATCGTCCCTTGAATGAAAGAACAGATGAACACTGGTGGGTGGTAAAAGGCCAACTAAGGCCACCACAAGCTCTTTATGTCCAGCTGCCACTTTTTTTTATAGGCCTTTTGTAGGTAGCTGTTTCTCTGAAGGAGAAAAAACTGTTTCCGATGAAAGAAGAAATGAAGAAAGCTAGGGAAAGCTGGAAGGTGGGGGGTAAAAGGATGGAACCACGCAGCAGAGACTTACAGAGAGGAGAGGAAGGAAAAAGCCAGAAAGGAGGGGCTGACCAGAGCAGCTGGACAAGGAGACCCACCTGAGAGAAGCAGGCACAAGGTGAGGCGGGAGGCCCAGCAGGAAAGGCAGAGCACAAGAACAGCGGGGTGAAGTAAGGCAGGGTGGGGCAGGCCCTTCCACTGCACAGCCCCAGGCCTGCCCCCCAGCCAGGCGCATCCACGCAGACTTCGGCTCACCTCACTGAGGAGGATGCTGATCTTATTCCCAGTGACATTGCATCTGAGGGAGGCGATGGCCCCCACATTGGGGAGCAGTTCGGCCAGGTTCTTGCAGTTGCAGTGGACTTTCGCCTCTCTGTAGGGAGAGAGAAGGGCCTCAGTACAAACCAGAGCTCCATTTGCTATGTGTGTTTGCTATCCACTGTCTATGGACAAGTCAAACCTTTGTTCTTAGCCTGAGCTCTGCCAGCAGCTCAGCTGCTGCACTTGCGCCATGGCATGGGCCAGACTTGACTTGGGGTACAGGTGAGCTGTTAAACTTCACATATGAGCATACACATATACTAATGTGTATTCTTAGCCCCCTTCCTCTTTTTACCCAAAAAGCAGCTTATCAAAAATGTTGTTCTTGGCTCAGTGCCTGTAGCACAGTGGTTACTGCACCAGCCACATGCAGCCGAGGCTGGCAGGTTTGAACCCAGCCTGGGTCAGCTAAATAATGACAACTGAAACAAAAAAATAGCCGGGTGTTGTGGCGGGCGCCTGTGGTCCCAGCTACTTGGGAGGCTGAGGCAAAAGAAGCGCTTGGGCCAGGAATTTGAGGTTGCTGTGAATTATGATGCCACGGCACTCTACCAAGGGTGACATAGTGAGATTTTGTCTCAAGAAAAAAAAATGCTGTTCTGACTGGGCACGGTGGCTCATGCCTGTAATCCTAGCACTCTGGGAAGCCAAGGTGGGTGGATTACTTGAGCTCACAAAAGTTCAAGACCAGCCTGAGCAAAAGCGAGACCCCCGTCTCTACTAAAAACCAAAAAAACTGAGGCAAGAGGATTGCTTGAGCCCAAGAGCTGGAGGTTGCTGTGAGCTATGATGGCATTCTACCCAGGGCAACAGCTTAAGACTCCGTCTCAACAACAAAAAAAATGCTGTTCTGTACTTTGCATTCTTTCTTTTACACTAATTATATTTCATTGCCGTTACATAGTTTCCATCATACGGATAAACCAGAAGTTGCTTAACAAGTCCCCTGTTAGTGATGCTGTTTCTAGTTTGCTGCTCATATAAACAATACTAGGTATGCCGTGGAAACTTGTTACCAGTTTTTTACTTTGTACCCCTCAATTCTTTTCCCTAATGTCTTGCATTTGTCCCAAGACCCATCCAGGATCCCCCAGGATGTCTACTTGTCATTTCACTTTAGGCTCCTCTGGGCTATGCCAGTTTTTCTGACTTTTCTGTTACTTGATGACCTTCACAGTTTTGAGGGGTGCTGGCGAGGTGTACTGGAGGATGCACCTCTGTTGAGATTTATCTGTTTCTCTCATGATTAGACTGGGATTATGGATTTGGGGAGGAAGAGAGCACAGAAGCAGCATCATTTTCATCACACCTTATTAAGGGCACATGCCATCAATCTGAATCATCACTGCTACTGCTGACATATGGGCGGAGATGGAGTTGATCTGGCTCTCCACTGCTCCCCCTTCCCAGGTTGTGCTCTCTGGAAAGAACTAAGTGCACCACTCCTGAGGGAAGGGAGTTAGGTCTTGCACCCTTCTTGAGTGCATGCCCAAGTGAGCTGCTCCAACTTTTCTCTCTGGAGGTTTGCCTCTTCTCTACCATCAACTGTCTTTATCATTTATATCAGTGTGGATTCCTGTATGTTTATTTTTTACTTTGGGTTACAATTTAATGCTACTTTACTTCTTTTACTGTTCAAATTATTCCAACTTTGGCTACTGGGAGCTTTTTCAGTTGGTTCTGCATTTCTTTGATCCATCATTGTGAGGCTTTCACTGGGTTTGATTTTAGCACCTCCTTACTTTCTAGCACTACAGGACACTTCTGTATATTTCCTGCCCCAGTCCTAGAATCAGCCATTTTCTTCACGGAGCCCTAGCTCTTCACTGGAAGATGGTATTAGAGCCCAGGATCAGGGGCTGGGTATGCTCATCAGCTGCTAGGGTGTTGTTGCTTCTGGGCCCTCTAGGCTGGCAGAACAAGAGGTTGTGTGCGCTAACCAGAGCACAGACACACGATTTACTGCATGTGCAATTATACAAGCAAAACACAAGTTTGTACTGATTCTCCAATGCCAATCCACCCTGCCATGGGTCATCCCCACCTCTTTCCCTGGCTTATTGGTGAACTCCCCCTCCAACTGCCAGACACTGGCTCCTGCTATCTGCCATCCATTTACTTAGTTGCTCAATTATAGCACATATGTGTAAGAGCATTAGAATTATTGATCCATATCCCTGTGGGAAACAACCTTATTAGCCAGAGAAGCTGGCTTATCAAAGCTGGCTTTGTGCAGCTCCCTCTGCCCTTCTGCTAGTGTCCCCACTCATTCTCATAGTTGCTTAGGGGAGCACTTTCTCTCACACCCTTCAGTGCAGTTTTTTTCCATACATATTAATAGTTAAACTGTTTTGTTACCATCTGTATTTGATCCTGGGGCTCGCTAACGTTATAAATGATTTTTAAAAAATTTTCATTTATTAAGGTTCAGACTTTGTGCTGTAAAGTTCTATAAGTTTTGACCAAGGCACAATATCCTGTACCTATCATGTAGGTAAGTTTTGCCACCCCCCAAATCCCCTGTGTTTCAACTATCAACACTCCTCCTCCCCTATGCTGCTCTACTATTATGCAAAGACTAAGAATTTAGGTCAAGATATAAGACATTTAAAAAAAAATGAAGTGGCAAATTAATGTTGAAATAAGAACTTGATGAATTTTCTCACTTCTGTACCACTTTCTACCCACCATACTGTTTTCAAATTTAAAAAATGTAGTACTTTTAATAAAAACTGTACCTTCGGGAAAGATCAAAGCTTTTAAAATGAGCTAAGTCTGTCCCTACAACCAGGAAATTTCCACATATGTCTAAGAAGCAAGGGTTCCCTTCAGTCTCAGAGAAAAGGAGGAGTTGTTTGACAGTCCCCTGAGGAAAAGAAAAGAACAAGAAATTTAGGACAGCAGCTTTTACAGCACTTCATTTTTTGTTACTAAATATTATTAACATATGTATGACCTCCTATATCCCACTCATTCAACAGATATTTACCGATGGCTTCATGTGTGCCCGGAACTCTGTTAGACACTAGTGCTACAAATAGTGCCCTGCCCTCAGAAGAGCCCTGGTGCTTACAGCCTAAAGGGGAAAGCAGACAGCAGCTAGGCCAACCAACACACACACACACACATACACATATACATACATGGTCTCAGGGGAGCAAGTACATATAGGTAATGAATAGGATATTAGAAAGATATCACCCTGATGAAAGGAAGAATTTCACCTACTTAGGTTGGCCTGGGAAGACTTGTTTGCAGCAGTGTTTTGTTAAAGCCTCCAAAATACTTTTAAGTTGTTACTGTCACATGAGTGGTAACTCTTGGGTAGGGAGGTTGGCAAAAGGAAAGGAACATCCCACATCTGCCACTCACTGTGCTGCACACTTGGGTACGAGGGGCCCACTCCTGTGTGTTACACTTCAGTAACATATTTAGGGAGTGAGTCTGGTCTGGGGCAACTGAGACTGAAAAGAGTAAGGAATCATTTACAGAGAGTTGGGCCAGCATTCCAGGGAAAGGAGGAGACACATATTGAAGCAGGAAAAGGTCTCCATGGTCCAGGATCCCGGAAGCTGAGGCAGTGGGAATGAGTGAGCAGTGGTGGGAGTGGCTGGCATTGAGAGTGAGCAGCAAGCAGAGCCACAGGCCATAGGCCATAGGGAACAGAGCAAATCTAAGTGAAGCCAGAGGACACTGTAGGGTTTGAGCTGGGATGTAACATCATACCACTTATGTCTTTAAAGTGTCCCTTTGTCTTCACACACTTTGCAAACTGTGGCCCACAGGCCCACTTGAGCAGACCTTATGCTGTGCAGCGTGCCTTTCCCATGAATGAGTTCCAGACCTCTGGCCTATGGCTCAGTGAAGGCCTAGAGCCTAGCCTAGGCCTTCAGACCTGTGCCATCCTTAAACTTTACTAACTGCCCTTGTCAGATCCATTACATGGGCATAGAAGGTCTCCTTTAGGAAGAGAGCAATGCAATGCCAAAAAAAACATGACTGGACATGTGGCCAGCACACTGGCTACAGCCCCCTCGGCCTTTTGGGTGCGGGTCCTGGACAATCAGGACCAGCCCTGCCCTTCCTGCCTCATACCACCCCCTCCTCAGTGCCCAGCTCCCCACAGGAATCAGAAGCAATGTCTGGAAACACACATGGGGCTGGGCACCACCTGGCAGCAATGTGGCTCAGGGACCATAAGACCCATGCTGCAGTTATGACTGCCAGCAGCTATGCACCCATATCCTGGAGAACACTGACTTCCCCTTACACACATTGGCACTGTTGTACCTGTTACCACCCACACATGTTCCTTACATTATTTATTTATTTATTTATTTATTTTTGAGATAGAGCCTCAAGCTATCCCCCTGGGTAGAGTGCCGTGGCATTACAGCTCACAGCAACCTCCAACTCCTGGGCTCAAGCAAGTCTCCTGCCTCCGCCTCCCAAGTAGCTGGGATCACAGGTGCCTGTCACAACGCCCGGCTATTTTTTTTTTTTTTTTTTGGTTGCAGCCATCGTTGTTTGGCGGGTCCGGGCTGGGGATTCGAACCTGCCACCTTAGGTGTACATGGCTGGTGCCTTAGCCGGTTGAGCTATAGGTGCTGAGCCTCCTTCCATAATTTAATAGTACAACAAACAAACAAAAAAAGGACTCAACTCACAGGGCTGTTATCACATGCCTTCCCAAGCCTGGCAGACAGGATGCCCCAGTGGGTTGTGATTTCCAGCAAGCTTCTAGCTCCTTCTAGGCATACCATTCGCCCCTTCCCAGCAGTCCCTTAATGCTTCCCAGCAGGCTGCTGCCCTGCACATGAGCATTGTGGGAGGTGCAAGAACATGCACATAGGAGTCCCAGGAAAGCAGACACCAGGTCCCAGGGAAGAACTCAGAGCTGGATAAGAACCACTGCTAAAACCAGGGGCATAACAAATGCTCTCAACTTGTCACAGAGTGCTGCTGCATGCAATGGCTGGAACAGCATCATCTCCCAACAAAGATATGTCCACAGGAATCTGTGACAGTGACTTTATTAGGAAAAAGGATCTTTGCAGATGTGATTAAGGATCTTCAGAGGGTCATTCTGGCTTAGGGTGGACCCTAAATTCAATGAATTGTTTTTATAAGACATAGAAGAGAAGACTCAGACAGAGGAGAATGCCACATGAAGCCAGGGCAGAGAGTAGAACAAGCCAAAGAACACCAAAGATTGCCAGTACTACCAGCTAGGAGAGGAACAGATTCTCCCTTCAAAGCCTCCAGAAGGAACCAACATCAACACCTGGATTTCAGGATTCTGGCTTCCAGAACTGTGACAGAGGAATTTCTGGTGTTTTAAGCCATTTAGTTTATAGTAATTTGTTTCAGCAGCCATGGAAGCTAACAGACCATACAACTCCCAGGTTCCTGGAGTGTATGTGGGATGCAGATGGGGCAGGGTGCCTCACTCCACACTGCCTGAAAGGAACAAAATGGTGTGCTGGAGGCTGATCATCTTGGAGGCCATTACTGCTATCACCCTGGTCCTGTCCATAAGATGCATGCAGGAAACAGCCTCCAAAGATACTATGTCCTAATGTGAAAGCCACTCAGCCTTCAGGATACAGGTTAAACCCAAATTGACCAATTCTTCCCATTTCATAGCCCTGTGTATTCAAGTTCCTGCTCACTACAAAAGGCCCTGCCCTGTCTCCTGATGTCTGAAGTCACAACAGCCATAGATGGAGCTGCCATGACAGTTACAATCAGTCACCTCATGGGGTATATCTGATCTAGCTGGTTAGCTCTGGTTTAATTTAGAGATAGCATTTTGAACTCCGCTCTAGTTTTCTTTATCATTACAGCCCACTTGCTATGGAGCAGCAATTTACCTGCCAGGTTCGAACTTGAACTCGGTTTGGCTCCACTGTATAAACGTTTTCTTCATGCATTGCTAACACTGGAGACTCACACAGGAAGGTACCTAAGATGAAAAATGAACATCAGGACAGCAGCAGCCAATCTTTTCATGTTTCCTTAGAGTTTAAGAGGCATTCTCACACATTCATTGTAGCCCTCTCAACGGCTTCATGAGGGAGGCATTGTTTGCATCTTGCCAATGAAGAAAAGAGGCTATGAGTACAAGCAACTGCCCAAGGCAGCGAAGAGTTCACCCAGGCTCTGGGCCTGATGTGGAGACTCAGTGCTGGCCTTCTTGTCCTGTACCTCTCACTAGAGATGTCTCCTGTTTTCGCCCACTTGGTAACTATTGCTTCCATAGCACCTGTGACAGCACAATCATTTATGCAAGTGTCTTTTGAGCTTATGAGGAACTTTGAAGGATACCAGCCCTGGTGTCTGGCTCTATTTCTTATCTAGTTGGGAGAAGATGACACACACAAACCAGAAACTATCTCAGCACCTGCTGTATTGGTCCTGTTGGGGAAAATAAGAAATTCATCCTTGCTCCTATGGGGTCTATACTGAAGAAGGGAGAAGACATGAATTATCAGAACAATATAGAGCAGAGTGTGAAAATTTCATAAGAGAAATTTAGGCAACAAAGTGTTACAGGACAAAATCAAATCAGTGTAGGAAAAATCTAAGTGAGAGAAGTGACAATTATCCCTAGAGAGGTAGAACGTCTTCAAACAAACAAGGGGGGTTCCATCATGCTTGGAACAGCACGATGACAAGTCCCACGAGATAAGAGAGCCCAGAGATCAGGATGGTTAAAGGCAAGATTTACAGAGAAAGAGGGTAAGCTAGGGGAGCACATCCTGATGCCTGTGTCACTGTTAACAGCCTGTAAAATGTTCCCTTAAGATATCAGGTCCTGGCTCGGCGCCTGTGGCTCAAGCAGCTAGGGCGCCAGCCACATACACCTAAGGTGGCGGGTTCGAATCCCCAGCCC
>NW_003852439.1:7780585-7784733 GCF_000181295.1 Otolemur garnettii
AAAAAAAAAAAAGAAAAGAAAATAAGTTTTTGCTGTGGTAATTTTTTACAGCAGTCCCAGGAAACTCACATAGGCACGTGCCATAGACAGGAGGCTAAAGGCAAGCAAATTAAACAGAGAGAGTTAGAGAGATGGATGGGATATGAAAAGGAGTTTGAGACTGAAGAGCCACCCTGAAAAATTTAGATAGTAGTTGGCCCTGATCAAGACACCATGAAGCTGGAAACATTTCAGAAGACATTTCACAAGAGTCATTTCACTCCCCTGGAAGGAACTTCCACAAAAGCACTGTTGTTTATGCTCGTGGAGCCTTAGTTTTGAGACATTTAGGAATCCAGGAGTCAGGAGGGCTTGCTGGCCCCATCTGGCCACACTTTAACTCCTCTGGCAGTATAGGGCAGAGCTGAAATACTGGCTCTAGAAATGTAGGCACAGGCACAAGGACTGACCCAAGTGCCTATCCAGCCCCTGGGCCACCTCCTGACCACACTACAGGCACCAGCGCCCTTCTCACTGGGTGCTGAGAAAATAAAGCTGGGCACTGTGAGTTCCCTCTGTGGGGCTGAAAAGACTCCCACCTACCTGCATTCCGTAAAGTGGTTCCAGAAGGCTCAAAAATCACCACCTGTTTTCCATTCCAGACGGCAACAGCATCCTAAAATGAACAGGAAAAGTGAGATGGAGACTGTAGATCCCACTACACACCTCCAGGCCCTTCTTTCTCCTTTAAATATTCCTGAATATTGATAATCCATCACACTAACATTGGGTCACTGAGTCCTTTGTGGACATAGGTTAAGGATGTTTTTCATGTTATGTAAAATACCCGAGTTATTATTATTTTATAGACATGATGTATGTGGAGATACACATACAAACGATCCAAGTGGAACTATGAGTGCCTAACCTGCCACCCAGACCCTTGCATCCTGAATTGCCCACCAACTGAGCAGGTCTCTTGTGTAGGTTTAAAGATCCATCATCTGACCCAGATGTTGCCCCAGTAGTCACCTTGGTGGTGAATACTCCACTGATGTGCATGTCCACGTGCAGGCTGTGTGCTCCCCCTGTGGATAGGAAGGACACGTTGAGTAGGCTTGGGGAGACCTGTACAGCAGCCACATGCTGGTGGAAGTGCGAGGCCATGGCCTGCTCGCTGAGGATTGACACGGAGCTAACGTTCTTTACCGCTAGGAGGTTCTTCTTGGAGCCCCACTTCATTTCCATGTTGGAAGAAAAAAAACAAAATGTGTGAACACAGCAAAGGAAAGATACAGTTAGTGGAATGTTTATACACATAAGGAGTCATAAACCACTTTTTAAGCGCCATTTTTTCTTGTTTAAAATGGTTTTGAAAAATTTTTACGAAGGCAAAATGCATGCTTTTAAAAAAAATTTTAAAACACTCATACTCAAGACTTGAGACTCAGTGGTGGTGAACACTCCACTGATGTGCATGTCCATATGTAGACACTTGTGTGGCTATTCTCACTGGTATCTGTTCTGACTGGGAGGGGTGTCTTCTAGATTTGATTTTCTAAGTGTGACATAGGGATATTTATGTTTTATAAATGGTTGGCAATTTTCACAATGCATTAAATCACCCAGCTTTCCTCTCCCAATCTATCTTTGTTCAGTTTTCAACAAAAAATTAGAAATATGCAAAACAGGAAAAAATGACCCACATATAGGAAAAAAACAGACAGGCATCAGAAACTCCCATGAAAAGGTCCAGATGTTGGACTTAGCAAAGACTTTAAAGTAGCCACTTTCAATGTGTTCAAAGAACTAAAGAAACCATGCTTAGGGAAGCAAAGGAAGGTATTATGACAATGTCTCATCAAATAGAGAATATATGTAGACAGAAATTATAAAAAAGAATCAGATCAGATGTTCAAGAGAAATTACAACATATGTCCATACAGTAAAACTTGTACACAAATGTTCACAGTAGCATTATTCAAATATCTATCAACTGATGAATGGATAAATAAAAATGTGGTCTGTCCATATAACAGAATAGCATTCAGCCATAAAAAGGAATGAAACTCCGACACAAACTATAGTGTGGATGAAACATCATGCTAAGTGAAATGACCCAGATATAAAAGAACACACATTGTATGATTCCTTTGGAAGAAATGTCCAGACCAGGCAAATCCTTAGAGACAGAAAATTGATTGGTAGCTGCCTAGGGCTAGTCTTGAGAAATGACTGCTGAAGGGTACAGATTTCTTTTGGGGTGATGAAAATGTCTAAAATTTATTGTAGTTGCAAAACTGTGAATATACCAAAACCTATTTGGTAGGTAAATTATATCCCAATAAAGCTCCTTTTAATATATATAGATACATATCAATAGAAACAGATACAGACAGAAGGATGGGTAGATGGGTAGACAGGTAGACAGACAGATAAATATTAGTAAGTCCTTAATTGTTTATCTGTGATTTGAAAATCCAAAAGGACTTAAAAACTTTTTTTATTATTGTTAGTTTTTATAGAGTCTCAAATTGAATAACTGATAAAAATAGGTTCAAAGCCAATTATTTCCTCTACTTTTTTTTTTTTTTTTTGAGACAAGGTATTACTCTGTTGCCTGGGCTGGAGTGCAATGGCTCTATCATAGCTCACTGCAGCCTTTAAATCCTAGGTTTGCCCAAGTGATCCATCTGCCTTGGCCTCCCAAGGTGCTGGGATTATGGGCTTGAGCCACCACGCCTGGCCACTCCCCTTGGCTTTTGTGCAGTGAAAAATGAGTGCCTTGGGTGCCCTGCAGAGTCATACCTTTATTTGCACAATGTTCCCTTCGAGCTCGGTGGGAGTTTGAAGTGTCCACCTGTCCTTGCCCTCCCCACCTCGGTTGCTTGGAGTGCCCAGTGCTTTTCTCCACATGGCTACTCGTCCTTTATTGGTCCCAGCTGCAAGAAGCCCTAGAGATGAGAACAAAATGCATATTAACTTGTGGGAAGGAGGAATAAAAGTAGCCATGGGCTCCCTTCTCTACTACCTCTACACTCTGACAGCCTTTGCCCTGTCGAGGGCCACTCTGGCTTCTCTGCTGGCTGTACCTTTCCTCACAGGTGCTTACCACTCCCTGGCAGGACAGTACTAGGGTGGGGGCCACTGCCTTTTCTCTATGTTTTTCTGTTTCCTTGAGCCTTGCTTAGGGCTGCCACCGCAGTGCTCTAAATGTGCTTAGCATGCAGCAGGCATCAGAGGAACATAGCTCTGGCTCCTGTATCCTTTGAGCTCTGGCTCTTTCTGTCCTTTGTATAGGTGCACACATATACTCCCTGCACTGTCTTGTGGGGTTTCAGGACAGACACGTGGTCAGTTTGTCATCTTTTGACCAGCCCCTCTAGTCTTCCCATGAATAACACAGCTTCAGAGTCTCCTGCTCACCCTTGGCTGACTTTATTCAAATGACTGATGTTAGTTATGACCGAGTTTCTCTTCTCTGAACAGCCCCCAGGTTTCACCATATTTATTCTGTAGCCTGAGCGCCATGCATAAAGCTGGCTTTGCTTCTCTTGTAGTAGGCTGGGAAGTCTCACCTTTGACCTTACAGTAACAGACACAGTTTATATTTTCTCCTTTTTCAAAACCAAACTTCTCGTCTGGACTCAGTATGTAATTCTCTCCTCGTTCCAAATCCCAGAATCTACAACAGAAGGAAGAAAGCCCAATTGGTGGGGCTGAGTTAGTGGCATTTCCCTCTTCTCTGATGGTTTCTTTGAACCTGTGGAGCAAATATTAAAAATCAGGAAAAAGACATGTCTTAATCAACCTCCTGATACGGATGAGTGGTGCTGTCACATGTAGGATTCTCTCATGCCCTGCTTATAACCAGAGAGCAGCTGTTAACAACAGGTGGTTCGCACACACATATGGCAGGGGTCACAAGAACACAGAACTCCAACCACACACAGCAACAGGAAAGCCCCCTAGTACTGACCTGAACTCAATAACCTGAACACAAGGGCGGCGCCTGTGGCTCAGTGAGTAGGACGCAGGCCCCATATATCCAGGGTGGCGGGTTCAAACCCGGCCCCAGCCAAACTGCAACAAAAAAATAGCTGGGTGTTGTGGCAGGCGTCTGTAGTCTCAGCTACTCAGGAGGCTGAGGCAAGAGAATCGCCTAAGCC
>NW_003852439.1:7785002-7787147 GCF_000181295.1 Otolemur garnettii
TCACAGCAACCTCAAACTCCTCAGCTCAAGAGATCCTCTTACCTCAGTGTACCAAGTAGCTGAGACTATAGGTGCCTACCACAAAGGCTGCTTGGCTAGTTTTTTCTATTTTTAGTAGAGACAGGGTCTCACTCTTGGGTCAGGATGGTCTCAAACTCCTGAGCTCAAGCAATCGACCTGCCTTGGCCTCCCAGAGTGCTAGGATGTCTCTAATGTTTTACATGGATCTGTCCATATGTGAAAATTCATTTCAATAGGTGCATTTCACTGTGCATATGTTATACTTCAACACGAGCTTACTAGAAGAGCCTGATCCTGACAGAATTCTCATCCAGGGGCACTAAGAAGACAAACTCTTACCTGAGGACAGTTTCCCCTATGGCTGTCACGAGAAGGCTGCCCTCAATCAAAGTGATGTCTGCCCGCCGACCTGTTTTCCCACTCAACTTTACCTGTATAAGGAAAAAACCAGAAAAAAGCATGTTGATTTCATGGAGACTGCCTTGTCCAGATTTCATGAGCCTGGAGTCTCTGGTTTTCTGTGAATTCATGGAGACTCAGCAAGTATAGGAAACGTAGGGCAACTAATGGACACTGAGAAACATACTGTGGTGTTCAGGATGCACAGGCTGAGACAGCTGCTTCTCACATAATATTGGATGCTGAGTGTACAGTGTGGGGCAGGCCCCCATAAGTGACTGTGTTTCCAGAGTGACTACCAAGTGGGGCTGGGTGCTCCTGTTCAGCCATGACTATAGGCTGGGCAGGTCTTACCATCCCATTTTGCAGAGAAGAAACTTATCTAGGGCCCACCAGCCAGTAAGCCGCTAAGTGAGGTATCTGAAGCTAGGTGTCAGGGACTGCACTGGGTCCTCCACTAATTCCTATGTTGATGCCTAACACCTAGAATTTGACCATAGGAGGTAATTAAGGTTAAGTGAGGTCATAAGGGAAGGTGAAGCCTTGATGTGACTGTGGCCTTATAAGAAACACTAGAGAGCCTGGGCTCACTCTTATCCTTCCTGTCTCTGTCCTTCCATGTGAGGACTCAGGGAGAAAGTAGCTATATGCAAGCCAGGCATGGGACCCTCATCAGGAGCCAAATGGACCAGCACCCTGATCTAGGACTTCCCGCCTCCAGAACTGTGAGTGAAAGTGAGAAATGTTTGCTATCAAGCCATGTAGTCATGGCAGTTTGTTATGGTGGCCCTAGCTGACCAAGACCCAGGCCCATGTGACTGACTACATTCTCACCTGCTGTTATAAGATTTAGAAATGACCATCTTATAGGAAAAAAGTAGTTCTGTAATATACAAGAGTATCTTCATGGAATTTTAGTGTTCTCTAGGGAGCATGTATTCTGTTGGTATAAACCAAGAAACTAAAAGAAGGGCAGCCAAAGGCAGGGTCCTACACTGGAGGGCATGCCTCTGATGCCTTCACATCAGGTCTCCCAAATGGAAGGTGGTCCCAGAGCCATGAGTGCCTTAAAGAGTATTCAGGGCCTTTCAATAGTCACATTAAAAAATCTACTTACCCAAAAAGGGAAAGTATAACATACACCCATTAGGTAAAGCAACATGCACACGTGGGTAAAGGGTGGACAGGAAAGGCTTTGGTACTAAAATCCCACCAATGGATACTGAGGATGGACATGTGCTCTCAGATGTCTAGTGAGTCTCTTCAATGCCTTTTTTCTGCACACAACTAGAAAACAGGTACAATGGCACCTGCCCTATCTAGCTCCATTGGGAGGGTGAATGAAAGGCTCAGAGGGGAGCATGTTATCCTTCATCATGCCTCAGGTCTATCTAGGGGGCACAGCCTGGTAGTAGCAAGCCCAGGCTGGCTCCTGACATTCTTCCTCATTCCCAGTGACACAGAAAATCCCTATCACTGGTCTCCTTTACCTATGAACTGAACATTGTATAACAAATAATGACACTAAATAGCTATGTTACCCACCCTAAATAAAGATGATATGTGGCTTGGCGCCTGTGGCTCAAGTGGCTAAGGTGCCAGCCACATACACCTAAGATGGCGGGTTTGAATCCAGCCCAGGCCCGCCAAACAACAATGATGGCTGCAACCGAAAAATAGCCAGGCGTTGTGGCGGGCGCCTGTGGTCCCAGCTACTTGGGAGGC
>NW_003852439.1:7787832-7808474 GCF_000181295.1 Otolemur garnettii
GCTGGATTCGAACCGGCCAGCTCAGGTGTACGTGGCTGGCGCCTTAGCCGCTTGAGCCACAGGCGCCAAGCCTTAAGTGATTCTCCTGCCTCAACCTCCCAAGTAGCTGGGACTATAGGTGCCTATTACAATGCCTGGCTATTTTTTGTTGCAATTGTCATTGTTCAGCTGACCTGAGCTGGGTTCAAACCTGCCATCCGTGGTGTCTGTGGCTGATGCCTTAACCACTGTGCTATAGGCGCCAAGCCACACCCTAAGCTCTTGACCACAACTCCACAGCTGTGGACAAATCCTTTGGGTGCTCCCCTTGCCCTGCTCTCTCACCCACCTTCATCACTTCTTCGGCTTCGCCCTCAGGAGTCACCACGTACAGAGATAGCAAAAGATTCTCTGTGACCACCACCAGTGCCTCTCTTTTCTCTATGTAGAACAGCGTTTGGATTGAGCTGCCTGTGGATGCCACCTGCACAGTCTTGCCCTTCTCATCCACGTAGTGCACCGTCCCTGTGGACAAAGGCAGGTCACCACATGGGAAGCTCTTATCTTACTATGTTTCCGTGAGCAAAGCTACTATCTTACTATGTTTCCACGAGCAGTCATTGATATCTACTTAACATTTTCAAAGTAAAACATTTTTATTATATAAATTTAAAAATAAGATATTTGCTCATCATCTCATAGGCCTCTCTGAAATGATCTGCATTTCATTATTTCAGATCTGCCATGAGTTGTCTCTGTTGATTCTTTCTCCACCACTGTCTCAAAGGATTTTAATCTCCACACCTTTTTTCCCCCCAATTTTAAATACAGCTTTAAGACATTGCATTTTCCATTTACAATACAGTGCTTTTAAAGTGCAATTTTATTTCCTTCCCCTGTGCACATGTTCCATATTCAAGTATTGAAAATGCCCAGTAATTCACTATAGCAGCCCAACTTTAAATCTGCCACGTAATTTGCTACAAATTTGGATCCTTCAATATTTTACTGTGTGGAACAATGCTACATCTACACTTGGGTTGGCTTAATCAACCTCTTCAATGGTGGGGCCAGAGGAAGCACCACCAGAAGGAGCAGTGCCACCACCAGGGAAGCCCCCAGGAAGCCTCCTGCACTCTGCTACAACTTGGTAATGATGGGGTTGCAGACTTTCTCCAACTCCTTCTGCTGATATTCAAATTCTTCCTTCTCTGCAGTCTGGTTTCTTATCAAGTCAGTTGATAATCTCATTACACTTGTAAAGAATCTTCTGTTTGTCCTCATCATTGATCTTGCCTTAAAGTCTCTTATCTTCAACAGCTGCTTTCATGTTGAATGCATAAGACTCAAGTGAGTTCTGTGATGAAACCTTGTCCCTCTGCTTCTCATCTTCAGCCTTGTACTTCTCAGCTTCCTGGACCATAAGTTCAATTTCTTCCTTGCTCAAACGTCCCTTGTCATTAGTGATGGTAATTTTATTTTCTTTTCCTGTACTCTTATCCACAGCAGAGACATTGAGAATGCCATTGGCATCAATATCAAAAGTGACTTCAATCTGAGGAACACCACGGGGAACAGGAGGTACGCCTGTAAATTCAAACTTGCCAAGCAAGTTGTTATCCTTGGTCATGGCACGCTCACCTTCATAAACCTGGATGAGCACAGCCGGCTGGTTGTCAGAGTAGGTAGTGAAGGTCTGTGTCTGCTTGGTTGGAATAGTAGTATTGTGCTTAATGATCACAGTCATAACTCCACCAGTAGTCTCAATACCCAGAGAAAGAGGAGTGACATCCAATAGTAGCAAATCTTGAACATTCGCGGATTTGTCACTAGATAAGATGTCCGCCTGGACAGCTGCACCTTAAGCAACAGCCTCATCAGGGTTGATACTCTTATTCAGTTCTTTTCCATTGAAGAAGTCTTGGAGAAGCTTTTGAATCTTGGGGATACGGGTAGAACCACCAACCAGGACAATGTCATGAATCTGTGACTTGTCTAGTTTGGCATCTTGAAGGGCTTTCTCTACGGGGTCCAGGGTGCCATGGAACAGATCAGCATTAAATTCTTCTAATTGGGCACAGGTAATGGCGGTATAGAAGTCGATTCCTTCATAAAGGGAATCAATCTCAATACTGGCCTGGGTGCTGGAAGATAAGAGTACACTTAGCACATTCCCAAGCAGTACGGAGGCGATGGACAGCTCTTTTATTCTCACTGATGTCCTCCTTATGTTTGAGCTTAAACTCAGCAATAAAATGGTTGACCATTCAGTTGTCAAAGTCTTCACCACCCAAGTATCTCCAGCTGTAGATTTGACTTCAAAGATTCCATCCTCAATAGTGAGGATTGACACATCAAACGTGCCACCTCCAAGGTCAAACATTGGCATATTTCTTTCAGCTCCAACCTTTTTGTCTAAGCCATAAGCAATAGCAGCAGCAGTTGGCTTGTTTATAATCCTAAGAACATTGAGACCAGAAATAGTTCCAGCATCTTTGGTAGCCTGACACTGAGAATCATTGAAGTAAGCTGGTACTATGACCACAGCATTGGTAACAGTATTTCCAAGACAAGCTTCTGCAATTTCTTCATCTTTGTCAGAACCATAGATGATATCTCCTCTGGATAGAAGCTTTTTGTCTCTCCTTTGTATTCTCTTAGACCTTGAGCCGCCTGCATCATTCACCACCACGAAAGGCCCATTCACCACCACGAAAGGCCAATGTTTCATATCAGACTGGACAACAGCATCATCAAACCTGTGCCCAATAAGACGTTTGGCATGAAAAACTGTGTTCGTGGGGTTCACTGCAACTTGATTTTTTGCAGCATCCCCAATCAATTGTTCGGTGTCAATAAAGGCCAGAACTTGGAGTGGTTTGGTTTCCCTGATCATTAGCAATTATCTCTACTTTTCCATGCTGGAAGACACCCACACAAGAGTAGGTGGTGCCAAGATCAATACCAACTGCAGGTCCCTTAGACATGGTTGCTTACTCGTAGAGCTAGCATGAATTACATAGGACACACAGAGGACCTAGGAGCTGCCACGGCATTCAGTGACTCTCCACACTGTTGACCCATCTGATTTGACAGCCTTGGCACTCTTTGTTCATCTCAGTCTGCTAACTTTAGGTATGCCGTGTCCTCCACTGAGGCCCTATGTGACAACCCCTCTGTGGCCCCCGCTCCTTGTCCCTTCTGCCCACGGTACTGCTGCTGTCTGTCTGCATCCTGCCAGGCTCATTCTGGACATCCCTTTCAACCTCCACCAGCTCCTCTCAGTCTGAGCTTTAGGAATCCGCGATCCAAGCCTGGAATTTTTGAGCCCCTCCAGTGCTGCCCAGTGCTCCAGCTGCCTCCTTCCTTCCCTCTGAGCTAGGTAGGTAATGCTCCTGTAAGTTCTCAGGGAGCCTTGTCCAGGAGTCTTTGCACCCTTCTACCTCCTATCATCTTGTCCCAGGGAATAATAGATTCTCTTATTCCTCTGAAGAGTACAAGGTTATCCAGAGGCTAATCAGCACTTTTATGGGCAATAACTAGGCAGACACTTCATATGTTCCCTGTTTTCCACATATGGAAACTGCATAAGGAGTAACTTGCCCCCAAAGACTAAAGCTCTTGAGTGAAGGGCAGGGATCCCATCCCCCAGCTGGGCTCCTCCAGAGCTCTGCATGCCCTCCATCTACCAATACCTTTCCCTGACATGTATCACCACACCATCTCTTCAACTCTTCCTGAGTGGCCCTTGTCCTTGCATGCCCCTTCCTGGATGTCCCCAAATGCTGTATCCATTTGGATATCCCTCTGGGGTACTCTCCCTCCTTTGGCTCCATCTCTCTACCCTCTGTAATGAAAAGTTTCTCTTATTCAAAAATTACAAAGACCACACACCCTGTCTGCCATCATCTGCTCTTCCTGTCAAGATTAAGCTGCTTGGTAAAACCAACAGTAAAAGTCTCCTCTCCTCAAACCCAGTCACTTCTGTGCCTCTTTTATCTCCTTGGTCTCTTCCAGCCAACAATACACTTATGAAGCTTTGTAGAACTATATAAGACTTTCTTTTAAAAAAAATAGAGATGGAATCACACTATGTTGCCTAGGCTAGTCTTAAATTCCTGGTTGCAGGCAGTCCTCTCATTTCAGCCTCCTAAAGTGCTGGGATTATGGGCATGAGCCACTGCACCTAGACCAAGACTCTATGTTAACTTCACATTGCATTTATTCTAGCCTTAGCTGGGTAGCCTTTCTCTTGTGTACACTGAGGAGGGGGAGCTATGTTAGAACCAAAGGGTGCCTAGTGCTGACCAACCAACAAAGGCTGGTTGGCGGAAGTGAAACCTTCCTATTCTTCTCATACCTCATTCCCAGATCATGGTTGAGCACCTGCCATACAGTCAGTGCTTAATAATGACATAGGCGGAACAACAGGAGTGCCAGGAGAAAATCTTTTCAACTCTCTGTTACTTTGCAGTCAGAGTGTAATCACTGATTAAAAATATCTTCATGAAAGCCCTTCAAACACAAATAAAGGCCAATTTGTCGCTTTCGGAACAGTGCTAAGCCATTCTCTGTACACTGGATAAATACCTGCAGAGAGCTAGCTTATGCAGCATACTAAGACTGGCATGCATCGTAGCCTGTTAGTATTTTAGGCAGAAATGGCATCCGTTAGCTTAAAATCCTTATTAGATATCCTTAAAACACTTTGACTCCCAAGAATCGTGACCTAAGCTTCTCACCGTCCATCAGACTGACAAAAAACGACAGCCCTTCTGGAGAGCCCATCTTTAGGAAACTTCCAAAGCTGCTTTTCCTCCAGTTAAACATGTCCAGGGCTTTTTCATCGCCACTCACAGCAGCTTTCGCCAACTGAACCAGGTCCCTGAAGGAAAGTAAATATGACACAGAAATTGAGACTCTTCTGCCCCCTCCAGGTCAGAAGCAGCCCTCCCCTTCCCTCAATGGGAAAAAATGCACAGTCACCATATGAGTCCCACACTTACGTGCCCGGAGGGGGTAGCCGGAAGATGCAATGAGTGAGGTGTTTCCCATACTCGTATTTCAGCAGGGGTGTCCCCTGGACCCGACCCCTTTGGTCCAATCTCCATAAAAGCAAGACACCAAGCTGGAAAAACCCAATGCCACATGTATAGTAAACATGTACTTACAGAATGACTGATGGAAATCAAACTGTGTATGGAATATATACTTATTTTCTTGCTAAACACACTAAAAGGTTAAAAAAATTCTTTTTCTAAAATTATAAAACTACTATATGTGTATCACAAAAATTTCAAATAATTTCAATGTTTAAAGAAAGAACCAGAAATTCTTCTATGGACCAATTCTCCATAAGAATCATAAGAATCTCACTTCCCAGAGATAACAATTGCTATGTATATTCAACTTTTTAATTAATTAATTTTTTTTTTTTGAGACAGAGTCTCACTTTGTTGCCCTTGGTAGAGTGCCATGGCGTTACAGCTCACAGCAACCTCCAGCTCTTGGGCTTAGGTGATTCTTTTGCCTCAGCCTTCCGAGTTGCTGGGACTATAGGCAGCCGCCACAGTGCCTGGACATTTTTTTGTTGCAGTTTGGCTGGGACTAGGCTAGAACCTGCCACCCTCAGTATATGGGGCTGGCACCCTATACATGAGCCACAGGCGCCACCCATGTTCAACTTTTTAAAATAAACTTTTAATTTTAGAATAGATTCAGATTTATAGGAAAGGTACAAAGATAGTGCAGAGAGTTCCACATCCTATACCAAGCTTCTCTATGGCACGTTACTTTTTTTGGAATTAATGAACAAATACTGTAACATTACCGTTAACTAAAATCCACTCTATTCACATTCCCTCAGTTCTTCCCTAATGCCCCTTTTCTGTCCCAGAATCCAATCCAGGTTCATTGGGACAGTTTCTTGGGCTTTCACTTGGAGGAGTGCTAAGCAAGGTATATTAGGGGATGCCACTCCATTGGGGTTTGTCAGTTGTTTTTCTCATAGTTAACCTGGCTTGTGGGTTTGAGGAAGGAAGACTATCCAGGTAAACGCCTTTTCCTCACATCATATCCAGGTGTCTGCTGCACATACAACTCATCCTTGCTGCTCTGGACAACCTGGTGCATGGTGCTCTGTTGGAATTTTCCCCTGACCCTTTTCCCCACTTTCACCCTATACTGTTTGGAAAAAAGATACTAAGTAAACTATACTTAAGGAGTGGGGATTTGTGTTCTATCTCCTCAAGAATGGAGTATCTATGGAAATTATTTGAGATTTTTTAGCACAGGAGATTCATCTCTTCTCCACCATTTACTTATTTATTCAGCCAAATATTTATAGCTGCATGGACTCATGGACATTTATTTACTGCCTCTTCTGAATGACAATCCTGGGCTGCCTTACTTATTCTGTTGTTCACTTTGGCCATGGAGCTCTTTGGTTGACTTATGTGTCCCCTTGATGTGCGCCCACCTGGTGGGCTTTGTAAGCTTTTCCTCACTTTTTGGCTTTCTAAGATTCTCTAGGCTCATTTTTCTATCCAAGTCTCTGAATCAGTCATTTCTTCAAGGAGCCTACATTCCTTTTATTGGAGAATGGCATTAGATATTAAAATCTGAGTGCTCAATACTGTATATTCAATTTTTTTTATTTTAAAGTCATCAAAGTCTCAAATTAACTGCACAGACAAGTTTTAAGCGAAGTTCAAAGAAGAGAGATGATGACTGTGTCAGAAGTGGCTGAGGGAGGATCCTATGACCCGGAGTGTGTGTGAAGCTTGGTGAATGGTGATTTCAACTGGAATCTGTGCATTTGGTGCCCAAGCCCTCTCCAGGGCTGTTTCCTGGCTCAAGGTTTGGGGGCCATTTTAGCATATTCTTCTTCCCACCCTCCTTTCCATCAGCATTGACTCCAAGATCCCCAAATGCATGATAATGTCATTTTTATTATATACAGGAATACGATTTTCAAATAATATCAGATTTAAAGGGAACTTATATAATGAACCTCTAAGAAAAGTTCTGAAAGATCTAAAATATTACATAACACATGAATGTATATATCATATGAATACTATGCAGGTCATTATGAAAGTTTTGAGATACACAAAGATCAAGCAACATAAAATCCGTGTGGATGGAAACAAATGAAGCCCTCCCAGCAACGCTGATAAGCCAAGCGAGTTGAAACTTGCACAGGTGAAACAGAAAGGACAGTTTTGGAATTGATATATTTAATGGACCATAACACTGTCTCAAAACTTTTGTAGAGACTCACATAATATATATAATCAAACTGATTCTTCTTGACTTTGTCAACTTGACAAAGACAAGAAAACACTATTGGTGTCTTTGTGTTCAGTAATTAAAAAAAATGATGGGAAATAATGAGAAAAAACACAAACATAAAGATAGAAATGAAAATATCCCCTGCCCCTGCTTCCTTCCTAGGGCTGAGTACTACATAGGTACCTGTGCATCTACATGTCGTTTACACACAAACAGCATCTTCAGAGGCGTTCAGCTGCTGCAACATTTATGTGCAGCATGGGACTTTTTCTTTTTTTTTTTCTTTACATAATTGACTTTACAGACTTACAAGCTTCTAGCTCACAACTCAACCAGGTTCCTGAACATAATCAGACATAGACAACATTCCAGATTTCCAGGATGCTGCTTTGGGGAAGTTGGATGCAAGCGCTTAAGAGCAATGATCTCTGCTCAGCCGGATGAACAAATACCTGCTATTCTGATAGAAGCACAGAAGCAGCCCACCACTATTGGGAGGAAGAGTCCCACTGACTTGGGGAGGGAGCCAAAGATGCAATGAGCCAGATGTTTCCCACCTTCAGGTTTTTGCCAAGAGCCAGAAATAAGAACACTAAGTTTAAGACTTAGAAACCAACTCTGAGATGTTCTCGTCTCCTCTGCTGTGCCCTCTTACTTCTTGTTCCTCCCCTTTTTTAATTATTACAGTTATACAATAGTTATATATCTTTATTCTTATCCTTATTCCTGATTCTAAACATAGAACTTCCCAGGGCTCTGTGCGTGGGTCTTCTCTTAGTTTTTTGTACCTCTCAACACTTCTTTATATTTGGGGCATATTTCTTCTAAGCTAATTCATACAATTTCATACAATAAAACTCTAAAGAAAAGCTATTCCCTAAGTGAGAAATTACCCCCAGTTGTGAAGAGCAAGAGTTTGTAGTAAGGGACCAATGTGAAGCTAGAGTGCTCAGGACTCAGTGGCTCATTACAGAACAAAAGGACTACAAGGTGGGTGCTCTAACCACGTATCACAGAAAAGCTGTGTTAGCAACAGGCTTGTCATTCATCAGGGCATAGCTTGACCCTCACATTAGGTTCAGCCAGAGTCCCCTGAGGAACTGAGTGGCCTGGCCTATGTAATGTTCTCTCCTCTTCTCTACTGATGGGACTTTAGAATTCTCACTCAGTGTCCCTTTCTGGGGATCACCCACTTTCCCAGGTACAGCTGACTGGTGCACATGTAGGCATGAGCTGGACTGTACAGCTGACTGATGCTTCTAATATAAAAATAAAATCTGCAATTACATGTGACAAGATCAACTGAAGTTGGCAAACACATACGTCAAATAATTTGGTCTTTAATATCCTTCCCAGTACATATGCTTAAGACCATGGTCAGAGGACACAGAGATCTGAACCCAACAGCCAGTGCATGTTTACTCACCCTGTCCCCAGAGAGGAGGCAGTTCCCACTGGTGCTCCAGTTGAGGACAGTAATGTCGGCTGTGTGTGTCAAAGGCACCACGTGCTGCTCCTTGTCCTGCTTGTTAAACACTATCACTTCACCAGTTTCCCAGCCAATAACCAGGATCAGCCGTGTTGGGTGCCAGCACAGGGAAGTAATCTGGAATGGCCTTTCAATATGTGTATCAGGCACACACTCACCCTACATCAGATAAGAGATAAAATCTCATAATTTGGAGAATGGCAGCTACTTTAAGAATTTCTGGCTAATCCGGGGAAACGACATCAGCTGTAAGACACAAAGAGCTGCTTATTAAGGCAATGTTCCCGGTAGGCTCTTTAATTTTCATAAAACCATGTCATGTCCCTAGCTGAGAAATCAAAGCAGGTCACTTACATTAAGTGGACAAGACCATCAGTTTATCAAGAAGCGCAGCCTCCTACTCACAGTTGCTGGAGGGCTAGCAAGCATTTTAATTGGTGTAGCGTCCAATAAGACCTTATTACAAAGATAGGCAGTGCACCAGTGGGTGAAGTCTGTGGTCCCAAGGTTCTCAGAGTGTGGTCCAGAAACTCTGAGACCTTTTCACGGATCTGGAAGGTCAAAGCTATTTTCAAAGTGATACTAAGAGTTACTTCCCATGAGTCTACTATGGAGTTTTTCCAAAGGCTGTGACATGTGATAATGTTGTAAATAAAGGCTCATGAAATATGTGCTTATATATGCATATTCTTTTATTTTTTTCTTTTTGTAGAGACAGAGTCTTACTTTACTGTCCTTGGTAGAGTGCCCTAGCATCACACAGCTCACAGTAACCTCCAATTTTTGGGCTTAGTTGATTCTCTTGCCTTAGCCTCCCGAGTAGCTGGGACTACAGGTGCCTGCCACAACGCCCAGCAACTTTTTTGTTGCAGTTTGGCTGGGGCCAGGTTTGAACCTGCCACCCTCTGTATATGGGACCAGCGCCCTACCCACTGAGCCACAGGCACCGCCCAATATATATGTATATTCTTATGTTTTCCAGATATTCCTAAAGAAGTATAAGTAGCTTTGGGGTATCAGAGCTCAACTCAATTTGCACTCAGTTCTACTGTGCTTACCAGCAATCTTCTGTGATCTCATCATTGTCCTAGAAACCATTTTTTTGTTTTTTGTTTTTTGAGACAGAGTCTCACTCTGTCACCTGGGTAGAGTGCTGTTCATCATAGCTCACAGCAACCTCAAATTCTTGGGCTTGAGCAATCCTTCTGCCTCAACCTCCTGAGTAGCATAGAGTACAAGTGCCCCCCACACTGGGCTAGTTTTTCTATTTTTAGGAGAGGAGGTCCTGATGGTGGCTTTAATCGAGCATGATATCCTTTTAAAAGGAGAAGAGACTTAGACACAGAGGAGAAGGCCATGTGACACCAGAGGCAGAGACTGGAGCACCTAGAAGCTAAAAAGCATCACAGATGGCAGCACCAGGCGCCCAGGTACAGGCACAGAGCAGATGCTCGTTACAGCCTATGGAGAGAGCACGGCCCTTCTGACACCCTGGGTTTGGACTTCTGGTCTCTAGAGCTGTGAGAGAGTACATTTCTGTTATTTTAAGCTACTCAGTTTGTGGTGATTTGTTATAACAGCCACAGATGACTCACAGTTTCAAATGGCCAATGTGAAAAGTTAAGGAGTGAGCTGGCAGGAGAATGGGTTGCAATCCACAGACAATACTGTGGGGCCATTTCTGGGAGGTGAGTGTGAACTGACTGTGGAATTTGTCCTAATTTAACTTTTTCTAAATTTGTCCCCAAACCCAAATAGCAGGGACAAAAGTACTGCCCATCTACTAGGGCTTTTATAATATTAGGAATTCAACCTCAGTGAGAACTGACAATAGTGTTGTTTCCTTAGTGAAAAAGCCAGAGCAGTGCTAGTTTGATACCACACACATGCATGCACGAGAACAAAAGAAACACAAGGGCCCAAAGTCAGAATCTTTGCTTCTGAGTGCTCACTTGTTCCAGGTACACATCCACGCTGCCTCCAGAGGTTGTGCTGACAGAGGCAACTGCCAGGAATGGGTGGACAGGGTGCCAGCTGATGTGGGAAGGTGAGCTGGCTGTATCTGGGACTTCTACACGATGGTCAAAATAGACAGCCATGACCAAACTCAGATCTGGTCTGAAACCTGCAGGGAAAAGAAATTTTAAACAAAACAAATGCAACAACTATATATGGAATCACAAAAGGGATATGTCACAAATCATTAGACATTCAGCAACTTAAAAATGCTCCTTTGGACTGATGCAGGCCACTTTATGTGGAAGAGACTTTCAACAGGGAAAAAAATATAAAATCAGAAATAAGGATTGGACCTGGAATGTCCCATGGTGTGACAAAAAAGAATAAAACTTGTTGCCATCAAATAAAAGAGAAAGAAAAGCTCTGTAGCCCAGACAACACTTAGAATCCTTGATAATTTTTATTCCAATTTTAACAAGGACAATTTTTATTTCTATAGCTGCCCATTAAGCAAAAATTTCAAACAAAACTTAAGTAAACTGCTCCACAAGAGAATACTGGTATAGAAAAAAACAGTACTCAATTTCTGATAAAGCATAAAACCCAAGACTGTCTTCTACCTCTAACTCCCAGGTGGTAGACGGCAGGATTCCTTTTTTAGACAGTCAAGAGCACAGAGCCTCAGCAACTTTAAAGAAGCCGAACTTGATTAATTGATCTCTTTGATTCTTTCTTTCAGACCTGGAAAAATACCTGCACCGTCCCTTTTTAGGAGAGATAAGATAGTAAATGATGTGACAGTCTGCCTATTGCCTACCTTTCTATGCCCCAGAGCCAGTGTGGGGAAGTTAACTGTGGGTTGGTTTGTTATCATTTAAAATTATACTCAACTATTATCAGAAAAACTGATATAGTTAAGTATTGGTGGAGACATGGAAAACTTGAAGCTTTGTGCATTGCTAGTGGGAATGCAAAATCTTACAGCCACTGTGGAAAAGCATGGTGATTCCTCAAAAACTTAAATATAGAATTATCATTTGATCTAGCAATTCCACTTCTGGGTAAGTACTCAAAGAATTTAAAACAGGTTCTTAAATATATATTTAAATTCCCATGTTAATAGTAGCATTATTCACAATAGCTAAAAAGTGGAAACAACTCAAAGGTCTATGAATGGCTGAATGGATAAAAAACTGTGGTCTAGTCATATAATGGGGGATAGTATTCAGCCTGAACGAGGAAGGAAAGTCTGACATAGGCTACAACTTGGATGAACCTTGAAAACACTATGCTAAGTGAAATAAGACAGGTAGAAAAGGCTAAATACTGTATAACTCACTTATACATGTATAAGGTACTAGAGCAGTCAAAATCATAGAGATGTAAAGTAGAACGGTGGTTACCAGGGGCTGGGGGAAGGAAAATAAGGCAAAGACTGAAAAGTTAGGGATGATGAGAAAGTTCTAGAAATGGATGTACACACAACCATGCAGATGTGTATTAATGCCACTAACGTATACACTTATAAATGCTAAAAATACTAAAATTTTTTAAGTTGTGCCATCACCTCCGTGGACTTAAAAGAGTACCAGCCAAAGTTCCCCAGTGGCATGGCCAGTTCCTGTCTGCAGACATCTGGCTACAAGAAAGTCAGGAAGGGAAAACCCCATCTACTACACACACACACACACACACACACACACACACATATCACATAGGCAACATCTACATTGATCAGGGCCCTAATTTCTTTGAGTAAAGTCCTTATGCAAATCTTCAAACAAAGCTAAAAATGAAAACACCATGAGATCAAAACCTGGCTAACTAAAACCTTTTAAAGTGAGTTTTAATGTTTTGCAGCCAGCCAAGAGTCTAATTCCTGGGCTGTGGGAAATTTGTATTTGACAAGTTTACTTCATGAAAATATTTCCCTGAAAAATGAGCAATATATTACTTATGTTGTAATAATAAAGAACTACAAAAGCATTTGAACAAAATTAACTTATTTCTCTTGTACAAATGTAAGAAGTATGAATGCTATTCATTCATGCCTTTAAATTATTTTCTTTCCAGTCCAAGCAAGAGTGAGTCCCTGTCTATACTAAAAATAGAAAAAAACCTTAGTCAGGTACAAACTACTTGGGAGGCTAAGGCAGGAGTATCACTTGGGCCCAGGAGTTTGAGGTTGCTGTGAGCTATGATGATACCCCTATATCTAGCTAGGTGACAGGGAGTCTTTGTCTCAAAAAACAGTTACTTACTTTCCTGTCTGGGTTTTTTTCAGAGGCTCATTCCCCCCATAAGTTTCTTTTGGGTAATCAGAAAACTCCTCCATGAAGCTCTGGAGACTTGACCTCTCCTACATTGTCCTGTGCTCTGGCCCAGTGTCCCCACACAACCCGGTACTTCTCCATAGCTGCACTTAGACTTTGCTGTGTGTGTTTGATTGTTCACCCCCTCCCCATATTATCTGCCTTACAGGCTGAGGGCCACCAGAACATTCCCAGCCCCTCGCACGCAACAGGATCTCAATATGTGAATCCTAGATGTAGATGTGTATTAGCAAGGAAAGATGTTCTTGCTGAGTTTCTGTTGCTGTTACTATTTTTAGAGTTTTTTTTAATTGTTGCCCAGGCTGTGCAGTGCCTGGATCATGGCTCGCTGTGGCCTCAAACTCCTGGGCTAACGTGAGATTCTCCTACCTCAGCCTCTTAAAAAGTTGGGACTACAGATGTTATTTTATTTTTGAGACAGAGTCTCACTTTGTTGCCCCAGGTAGAGTGCCATGGTGTCATAGCTCACAGAGACTTCAGGGCTAACGTGAGATTCTCCTACCTCAGCCTCTTAAAAAGTTGGGACTACAGATGTTATTTTATTTTTGAGACAGAGTCTCACTTTGTTGCCCCAGGTAGAGTGCCATGGTGTCATAGCTCACAGAGACTTCAGACTCTTGGGGTCAAGCAATTCTCTTGCCTCAGCCTCCTGAATAGCTGGAACTACAGAGGCCCACCACAACACTGGGCTATGTTTTAGAAATGGGGTTTCGCTCTAGCTCAGGCTGGTCTGGAACTCATTAGCTCAGGCAATCTGCCACCTTGGCCTCCCAGAGTACTGGGATTACAGGGGTGAGTCACGGGGCCCAATCTTACACATGGCTAATTTTTAAATTATTTGTATAGGTAGGGGTCTCTTGATTCTTGCTGTTTTATCAGTTATAAAAAGTGGGTTTTAAGCTAGCCTGAATAAGTCTATTTTTATACAACCTATAATTAGTTCATCATTCCTTTCACTTGCATTTTAACATGTTTCTACAGTGAATAAGTATTACCTCTATAATTAAAAAAGAAAAGTTAAAAAAGTAAAAATGAAGAGAGATAGCTAAAAGTTATGTACCCAATGACAATCTATTAATAGCATCAGTTCAGAAACAAGAACAAAACTAACTCCAGGTCTCTAGAACATAATACTGGCAAATATATTGTATCTGGGGAAAAACTTTTCACTTATTCTAAGAGATTTACTACTCCCCTTCACCTTCAGCCGTTGGACGTCTTCAGGGCCTACATGCCTCCATTAAACCGATTGAGAGTCTGTTAAGCTTATTCAACTAAAAGAGTCCATGGTGATAAGGTTTCTAAGTAGCGGTTCTTCTCGGTGACATTGTGTAAGAAACCCAAGGAATGGGATCCAAAGGGTGGACGTTCGGGGGCTGGCACTGGTGGTCACCTAAAGCGCCTCACCCTTTAGCCTCTGGGCTGCAGTGTCGGCGGCTCCAACTAGTGCACTGGGCCCACAGACAGGGTTTTAAGCTATCGACGTTCAGCCGGGTGCAGAACGTTTTTTTCTTGCTGTTTTCTCCAAATCCTGCTGTTACCGGGGGGCAATGGCGGTGCCCACATCCCCTCCCTGTCCCTTTCAAAAGACCCGCGGCTGTGCCCAGAGGTGGCAACCAGGGTACCACGAGCCACCTGGACACCGTGTCAAGCACGCCCTGGCTTCGATGGGACCCGCAACAATCCCCAAGGACTGGGCAGCGGCGAGATGGCGGGACAAGCTCAGTAAGTCCTATCCCCCAGCCCCTGATTCCCGGCCCTCCCAGGACCTCGGCCGCCCTGGCCGGGAAAGCCACTCACCCGCGCCAGGCCTCGGAGTTGCAGCGCGTTGCCGGGACAACGCCGCGCGAGGAATGCGCAAACGCCCGAAGGTGAGCGAAGCTGAGGCTACCGGAAAGAGCCGAAGTAGATCGGGAGAACTCGGGCGGCTCCGGCTTGGGATCCCCGCCACCCGATCCGACTTGAGTCGCTGGCTGGAGCTGGGCTGCGATAGGCGGGGATGCTCTCGGACGTGTCTGGGGACACTAGCCACGCCTTCCGATACTGTGCCAGGTAAATCAGGAAGGGAAGGACGGCAGAGCTGCGGCAGGACCGGAACGTCCCCTTCACCCACACTCCTCTCTGGCTCGCCTAAAAGCGAGGTCTTCTTAGCGCGGACGCTGAACCCCACGTTCTCGCTGGGCTCTGAGCTGTCTGGGCTTAGACGGAGGCTGCGAGTGAGGAGCACACCTGACAGAAACCAGTCGGCTCCGCATGGTTTCCTGGGATTACCAGGCCACCTGTGACAAGCACCCTTCTGGACCACCTCCGGCCAGAGAGAGGCCTTCCCGTCAGGGCCACCTGCCTCGCGCAGGCCGTCCCCAGTCGTGCTGACCCAGACGTTAGATTTGAAACAATATCTAGTCATCAGCAAGAGCAAGAGCAGCGAAGCCAGGGGATAGTTCGGGCACACTAGGTGGAGAAACACTAAGTTGTAAAAACACTTCTGACTCCCTATAATGAAAGAGACCTAAGTGACTAGCAACGTCGGCGACGCTAAAGCAAGAGAGAAAGAGCGCTATCCTGCCCTTCAGAAATCCTCTGCTGTCTTTCCTCTGAAGCTGGCTAAGTTCGAGCCTGACACCAGACTCTCAGCGGCTGCAGCGTTTTCTTCTCACGCATCCGTCAACACGACGGTAGCCAATCACACCCCGGGCGCTGAGCTATTGGCTGCCGGTTCACCAATCCTAAGAGACGCACAGCCCGCACGGTCGCGAGGCTTGCGTCACAACAGTACTTACGCCTAGCCCCTCCCCCAGTCCGCGCCCCGTGCCCTTGCGTACGAGCGCGCGCGCCCGCTTCCGACCAATGGGAACGTCTTTAGGTGTCGCGTGGCTGAAACCCGGGGCGGGCTATTCCCCTGCACAGGTCGCCCCGCCCCGGTCCGCACGCCCGGGCGGCGCTTTGGCTCCGCCCCGGCGCGCCGGCTCCGAGGTCTCCACCGGCCGCTGTAACCGGAACTGCTGCTGAGCGCGGTGGCAGCACCGGCGCCGCTACCCTGTCAGCCGCACTTGGGTTCGCAGAGGGGACGAGCCGGGGCAAGCGCCTCTCGGCCACCACTCCACAGCCGGACGGCCAGATTTGCGAAGAGTCCTCGCTCCAGCCGGCACTCGGGGGCCGGGGCTGGCCGGCCCGGCCGGTTCTGCGGGCACCCGGGGAGGTCCCGGGAGGCCCGGGAAGCCAGGCTACCGTGGGGCGTTGATGAAAAAGGTGACCGGAAGCTGGGCGCTTGGCCGCCCGGCCGGGCTGTCACGTCGAGGCTCGGCCTAGAGGGAGAGGCCGCGGGCGGCGTCTGTGGGAGCCCCAGGCCGTGTTATGCGTGTAGGGTGTTCGGCTGGGTAGCTCCGCGGAGCCCTGGGCGGAGGCAGGTTGTATTGGCAACATCTGTGTGCCCCCAGAGATCTGCCCCAGAGGGAGTTTTCCGTTCGTCCCGGCCCTAAACGCGACTAAGGGTGTGGAGCTGGGATGGGGCTGAAGGTGACTCTGCATCCTCTGTGAAGGGTTAGGAAGTAACGTTGGAAGTTTTCGGCCAAAGATGGATCTCCGTGTTGTTCTTTTCCTTTAGAGAAGTCTGAAAGGTGTCGATGTCTTCTCTGTTCTGAAGAGGTTGGTGTCTTCAGTATGAAGCACAGCAAACTGGCGAGTTTATTCTGATGGCTGATGTTGTTTTGCTTGGGTCCTGGGTCGACTGGGTAGCTTTGGTACAGCAGGTCTCTGGGGAGCGCGGTTCTCCACTTTATAGCCCAGAGAGTAGCTTTGAGGGATTTAGGTTTTTAAAGTAGAAATGGATGGGCTGCGAATGAACAGTGAGAAGTCCTTTGAGTTTGGGCATTTGTCTTGTATGGTTTTGGTTTTTGGCAGGGTTTTTAAAAACTAGCATGAACTCAAGTGATTTATAAGATCGATTTCAAGAGATGAAAACTGCTCCAGATCATTTTGTAGCATTGTACATCAGAGTAGTGGCATTATTACGATTTTTACCCATTTCTTAATCTTCTTGAGAAGTCCATAACCACTTTTCTATATTTCATTGTGTTGGTGCCTTGCTCTTGTTTTCCCTTTAAATGGAAATGTATTTCTCTTCAACAGTTGTGTAGAAGTTAGTTGACAATATCTGTTCAGGAAGCTAATATTTTTCTTTGTATTTTCATCACGTTCACATTGCTGATTATTTCTTGGCTTAACATGTTGGTGTATACCTGATTCTCTTAGCTTATTTTTGAGTGGCTGTGTTTTCAGGGCTGCAGACATTTTGTCATTGCATTTTGTTGTTGACGTTTTACAAGGCAGTGGGTAAGTTGTTAGCAAAGTTAATGCAAGAATTTTATTGCAAGAGTTTTAACACCTCTATCTTACACTTATTCTTACAATTGGACCAGGACATAACAGGGCTGTCACTTTCCAGGGTGGCTCCAACCTGTTCCATGCAACAAACTCCTTTGTTGAAAAAGCATTTTTAATTGATAAATCCCCGTAGCAGCACACATTTCCCACTCTGAGAAGATTCCCAGAGATTCGGAGCTTATTATTCTTTATGTCTGTTTTAAAATAAGCAGATGGCCCGGCGGCCCTAGGCCACCATGGAGTTCCCCGTGCGAGCGGGCTGGCCCGCGCCTTTCCCGTCCCAG
Source organism: Otolemur garnettii (assembly GCF_000181295.1). Classification (NCBI taxonomy): domain Eukaryota; kingdom Metazoa; phylum Chordata; class Mammalia; order Primates; family Galagidae; genus Otolemur; species Otolemur garnettii. The sequence continues at coordinate 7,805,553 of NW_003852439.1, forward strand.
GGTCTATCCGAGCTGCTCGGCTCTCCTCCGGGGCCAACTCTGGGGGCCGGCGCGCGGGGCAGGTGCGCGGGGCCGGGGAGCCCCGCGCATTTCGGGGGGCGGGGAGGGGGTGGGGACGAGGGGCGAGAGCTGTGGCTGCGGCCCGGCCGGCCAAGGCGGCGAGGGAGCGAGGCCGGCGCGCAGGGCCAGGCCATGAGCCGAGGCCCCGCAGGGTAGGTGGCTGCGGTTGGGGGCTGGCAGCTGGGATCCGTGCCCCAACCCGCGCTCGGCCGGGACCTGCGCCCGCGCTCCCTGGGTATGGGCTTGGGGCGGGCCAGGGTCTGCCGGGCTGTCGCGCCCTACCCGTGGCTGCTGGAGCGCGGGCCTCAACCGGGTCGCCTCCTGGGCAGGCCCCGTAGCGCCCCGGGCAGCAGGCAGGGCCGGGCGCCGTGGCGCGGGCCGTGAGGGTCCCATTGGGCCCCCGCGGGCTGTGCGGGCCGGGCCGGGCCGCCGAGAGGGGATTTGGAACAAACAACGGCGGCCATGTTGAGAGGAATCGGGCGCTAAACTTCCCGGCCGCCGCCTCACTCGCCTCCTACCGCTCCCTCGCACAGGATGACAGTGAAGTTGGGCGACGGCGGCAACGGGGAGGAAGGGCTCAAGAAGCTGGGCAAGCGGTCGGCCGATGAAGAGTCCCTGGAAGGAGAAGGGGCCGGCGGCGCCGACGCGGCCGAGGAGAGCCGCGGCACAAAGAGGGACGAGAAGACCCCCCGGACCGGCGTTGACGGCACCCCCGCGCCCCCCGGCGCGCCGCGGGCGTCGTCCCCGCCGCAGGGCAGCCCCCAGGACCAGCACCACTTCCTGAGGTCCAGCGTGAGGCCTCAGAGCAAGAGGCCTAGGAAGGACCCGCCGTGCCCGGTGGGCAGTGGCGGCGCCGGCGGTTCGGGGCCCCGAGGAAAAGGTAGGGCAGCCCATCCCCACCGGAGACCCCTACCCGTCTCGGGTGCCGAGGAATCCTTCCCTTCCTGGCCGGGCGTCACCCCGGCTCTCCCGTCCTGAGGCCTACAGACAGGCTTCTCACTTTAGGTGGCACTTCAGGGCGGCGTTGGGGGTGGGATGTGTCCCCTCTTTCCAAGAGCCTGTTACTTTCTATATTGAAACTATATGAAGACATACACGGTAAGTATCCTTTTTTTGGAGAGTAAAAGAGGTCCCCAGAGGCTGTTTTCTTCCCAAAGGATCCTTGATGGTTTTCTAAGGTTGGCTATTTTAAACAGCCTACAGTAGCTTAGAAATGGGAAGAGAGCTGTATTTCCTACCCAGACTCCAGTACTGGAAATGCAACAAAGGAACAGACTTTTGAAACTCAAGGGGAAAGACTGATAAGAAGGGGGAAAAGGACTCTGGGGTCTTACTTGGTTCATTGTCCTCTGCTTCCAGTGTCTCAGGTGGAGAGTAGGAAGGGTGTAGAGATGGGGCCATTCCAGTAGTAGCAAGGTTTTACTTCAGGGCCACAGAAAGGATTGTTCCTGGGGTAGTAGATAGTGAAAACAATTGGGCCTCAACAAAAAAGAGCACCCCTTTGTAGTGTTCATCTCCTATTCTGAGGTGACTGAGAATATTACTACTTAACTGGGGTCTCTACCAAAATAAAAACTTAAAGGGCAGTGTGTCCTCGGCATCCCTGTGCCTGTACTTCATTGTTGTGTGTTTTCCTTACTTGCATTTCAGCATTGCACTTTTTCTTTAAATTATACAGGTGTATTACCCTTAAATTTTTTGTTTCGGATCAACTTCATAGTACTTTTTATAAGACGCAAATATTACATCAATTCCCAGTGAGTTTCACGTGAAAAAAAAAATTTCCCAGTTCCTTGGGAAATATGAATTTAAATTTAGTAAATGGTCCTGATGGTTTTAAAAAGGAAGTATTTTAAGAGTTAACAGAGGACCTGTTTTGGAAATCTGTGCCAAATGTGGTCCATTAACCTCAGTTTTACTTTGTGCTCAATGAGAGAGGGCTGCCCTCTGTAATCATGGCCTTACTAATTAAGACAGAATTTTGGTATAAGTATACTTGCAGCTGTGAATGGTAACTTAGTATGTTTCAGAATTTAGAACTTGCTTCATACAAGTTTATTCTGATATGAAAGTTGCTGATTTATTAATTTGCTTTACTGCCTTTGCTTGTTTTCACTTGTGCCTGAGCTCATATATGCTTCTTGGGTATCTTCAAGGGTTTGTCATTAGTAGTTTCAGAAGTCCTGGGCCTGGTGTCCTGCCAGGCCAGCGTTTGTGGCCTCCATTATCCTGGCCCCCTGACCTGGCCCTATTCATTTGACCTTTTTTCTTTTTTATTTTTAAAGACGTAGTCTCACTTTGTCTCCTTTGGTAAAGTGCTGTGGCGTTATGGCTCACAGCAACCTTAAATTCTTGTGCTCAAGTGATCCTCTTGCTTCACCCTCCCAAGTAGGTGGGACTACAGATGCCTGGCAGTTTTAGAAATGGGATCTTGCTCTTGCTCAAGTTGGTCTCGAACTCCTGAGCTCAGGCAATCCACCCGCCTCAGCCTCCCAGAGTACTAGGATTACAGGCATGAGCCACTGTGCCTGGCCTGTTAATGGACCTCTTGAATTTGCTTTTCTATCAGAGAGGTGTCCTCACTTATGAAGCAAGGAGCAATAGCAACTGCTTTACCTTCTTGAAGTGTGGTTGCTAAAATGAACTAAGGTGCTGGTGCAAAAGCACTCTGTAACTTGTCTACCTGTGTTTAAGGTGAAGTGCTGAAACTTAGGTAAATTTTTGGCAGTAAACTGATGAGGAGAGGTTTGCGTTTTAAGAGAGAATGGTGGCTCGGCGCCTGTGGCTTAAGCAGCTAAGGCGCCAGCCACATACACCTAAGGTGGGGGGTTCAAATCCAGCCCGGGCCCGCCAAACAACAAT
>NW_003852439.1:7809828-7821576 GCF_000181295.1 Otolemur garnettii
ATTTTTTGGTTGCAGCCATCATTGTTGTTTGGTGGGCCCGGGCTGGGGATTCGAATCCCCCACCTTAGGTGTATGTGGCTGGCGCCTTAGCCGCTTGAGCCACAGGAGCCGAGCCTGTTTTTTCTCTTTTTGATACAGGGTCTCACTCTGTCACCCTGGCTGGATTGCAGTGACACAATAATTGCTCATTGCAATTTTGAACTCTTGGATTTGAGCCTCTTGCCTCAGACTATGAAGTAGTTGGACTACAGGCCCATACCACCACATCTGGCTAATTTCGGGCCGAGGGGACGGGGTAAAGACAAGGTCTCACTATATTGTCCAGGTTGGTTTCAATCTTAATAGACTTGAGAACTTTACAGTGAATTTGGAGGAAAGGACTTGTGGAGAAAAGGTAAATTCTCTTTGTTTTGCTTTTCTCTATACAACTGATTTTTCTTTTTTTATAAGAATAGGCCCTTTTGGCTAGGTGTGGTGGCTCACACCTGTAATCCTAGCACTCTTGAGAGGCCAAGGTGGGTGGATCACCTGAGTTTAGGAGTTTGAGACCACCCTGAGAAAAGTGAGGACCCGTCTCTACTAAAAATTGAAAAGATAGACCAAGTATGGTGGCTCACGCCTGTAATCCTAGCACTTTGGGAGGCTGGCTGGGATTACAGGCATGAGCCACCGTACTCGGCCTAGCCTGAGCAAGAGCAAGACCTTATCTTTGAAAAAAATAGAAAATAGCTGGGTGTTGTGCTGGGCTCCTAGAGTCCCACCTACTTAGGAGGCTGAGGCAAGAAAATCACCTGAGCTCTAGAGTTTGAGGTTGCTGTGAGCTGTGATGCTACAACACTCTACCAATGGTGACAAAATGAGACTGTCTTCAAAATAAATAAGTAAATTAAAAAATGCAAAATGGGAAAACTAGCTGGGTGTCATGGTGGACACCTGTAGTCCTAGTTACTGAGGAGGCCAGGACAAGAGTACTGCTTGAGCCCAAGAGTTTGAGGTTGCTGAGAACTATGATGCCAGGTCTGTCACTCTACCCAGGGTGACAGAGTGAGACACTTATCTCAAAAAAAAAAAAAGATGATTTTGTTGATTTCAGTGAAAAATAATTTTCTTAGGCAGTTTTGTGGCTCAGTGAGTAGGGCGCCAGCCCCATATACCGAGAGTGGCGGGTTCAAACCTGGCCGAAGCCAAACCTCAACAAAAATTAGCTGGGCGTTGTGGCGGGTGCCTGTAGTTCCAACTACTCGGGAGGCTAAGGCAAGAGAATCGCCTAAGCCGAAGAACTGGAGGTTGCTGTGAGCTGTGACGCCGCAGCCCTCTACCAAGGGCAATAGAGTGAGACTATGTCTTTAAAAAATAAATAAATAATTTTCTCTAACATCCCAAATTAAAATCTTCTTAAATTAGTAAAGGCGATGGTAGCTAAGATTTAATGCTGGTGTGCCAGAGATCTTGCATCTCTATCACTTTACTTTTTTTTTTTAATTACTTCTTCCTCCTGTAGTGTTTTCTTGCCCCCCATGGAGCTGGCATCACAAGGTCCGGCTGTCTTGTTGTCCTGTTGTTGTTGTAGAGACGGGGTCTCACTCTGGCTCATTTGGCTCAGGGGGGTCTTAGCTGGTCTCGAACCTCTGAGCACAGGTGATCCACCCGCCTCGGCCTCCCACAGTGCAGGGACTACAGGCATGAGCCACCACGCCCGGCCTATCACTTTACTTTTAAGTGGATGCAGAGACTGAAATTTATTGTTTAAATCATGTGTTCAACCTAAACAGAAAGTAAGCTGCAGACCAGAAATCAATGGATCAGCTTCATTCCAAAACAAATGTTCTTTGAGTTTTACCACACCACCAAAGTGACTGTGAGACACATTTGAGGCCATATCTATAAGAACATGGGTTAGGAGACAGAGTCTCTGACTCCTCTCTTTGGCCAGTTTGTAATTTTGCTGACCCTGGGTAAACTAGTCCATATTTTGGATAATACCTTACCTTGATAAATGACGCAGTGAAACCTAGCTACAGGTGTCATTGTGCTCCCGGTGCTTCTGCTATGGAAAATGCCAGTAGCTTTAAGGTTATAGGGCCGTAGGAGGAGTCTACATAGGCTGGTGGAGAAGGGGGCCCACCTGAGGGGCAAGTAGAGGTTCCAAGTGGGCTCCTGAAATGGTGCCTTGCTAGGGTGATTTGGCTAGGAGGGATGTTAGGGGAGGGGACAGAGTTTCTTCGATTCTTTTGCCCCTCCCACCCCTAAAAACTTTAATTCCGTTGCAGATAGAGAAATGTGTCATCTACAAAGTTGGACATCATAGTCTGAAATTATAGTTGCTTGTGCTTAAAAACCAGTAAACAACTATATGTAATTTATTCTTATTTAGATTTTGCATCTCTGAACTGCTTTTAGTTTCTAGGGTTTTTTTTGTTTGTTTTTTTTTTTTGTAGTTTTTGGCCAGGGCTGGTGGTGAACCCGCCACCTCTGGCATATGGGGCTGGTGCCCTACTCCTTTGAGCCCTAGGTGTTTTTTGTTGTTTGTTTGTTTTTGAGATAGTCTTACTGTGTCGTCCTTGGTAGAATGACGGGCCATCATAGCTCACACTAACCTCAAACTCTTGGGCTAAGAGATTCTCTTGCCTCAGCTTCCCAAGTAGCTGGGACTACAGGTGCCAGCCAGAACGCCTGGCTATTTTCTTGTTGCAGTTGTCATCGTAGTTTAGCAGGCCTGGGCTGGGTTAGAACCCACCAGCCCCTGTGTATGTGGCTGGCACCCTAGCCACTGAGCTGTGGGTGCTGAGCCAGCTTCTAGGTGTTTTTATAAAAGATGTCTTGATTTGGGTGTGGTGGCTTGGCCAAAGGTTTGTTTGAGGCCAGGTGTTTGAGACCAGCCCGGTTATATAGTGAGACCCTTTCTCTATAAAAAATAAAACAAAAGTTAGGTGTGATAGGGGCATGCCTATAGTTCCAACTACTTGGGAGGGTAACATAGATGTATCGCTTGAGCCCAGGAGTTTGAAGCTGCAGTGAGCTATGACGATGCCACTATACTCCAACCTGGGCGACAGAGACTTTGTCTCATGAAAATTAAAAGTAATAATAATAAAAAGTATCTCCTCAGATGCAATCAACCTTAGCAAGAGTGGTACCATATTGGAGATGAGATTGGATCAACAGTGAGGGAACCTGTATTCTACTCTCAGAGCTGCCATGTCACCAGTTCAGTTGTGTGACAGTGGGAAAGTCATCAACATGCCTGGACTTTAAAATGAGTTGGGTAAGCTAATGATTGAGAGCTACACTTGACCTTAAAATTCAGAGATGAAGGACTGAACTGTACAGAAGGCCATAATATGTTGTCAGGAATGTCCCAGAAGTTGTAGATACACAGAAGTCAGCATAGTCTATGTTTAGGGAACCTTCTGCTCAGCCCTTGCCTCCAGAGAGCTTCAGACAGGGAAGGGCTCCTGCATCCAGGTAGGAGCCCTACTGTCCTGGTGCCAGCTCCACCCTTCATCTGTGCTTGGGTCCCTCTTGTTTAGTATTTGTCATGTGCTCATGCTTGGCTCCAGGCTGGCTGGGTTGGGTGTGGTGGTGTGCGCTGTGAAGTCCCTGCCCTCCATTCTGTCCTGGAGCAGATCACTTCAGGGCCACTGAGGTTGGAGCACTGTGGTTCCTCTGCTAAGTCTAATCCTTTAAATGACATTTGTTAATGTTAGATGGGATGAAGACTTGATCCCACTGGCCATACCTGTGCAGTGATGGCAAGGTGTGCTAAAAGCACACAGACCCCAGTGGGAGAAAGGGGGAAGGAAAGGGGCTGTTCCTGCTGACTCTGTCCAGCAGCAACTGCACCCTGCATGGTGCTATAAGTGGAGGATGGGGCAGTCCAGGCACATGGTCCTACTGTGTTACCCAGACCTACCTGTGCTCTGCAGGTGGGGAGAAGTGTGACCAATTGAGAGAGGAACGGTGATGGAGCTATAGGGGACCGAGAGGACAGTGTCTGTACAGAAAAGGTTCTTGGTAAATCATGAAGCTAAAAGTTGTACAAATTGCATTTGCAAAATGTCAAGAGAAGATAAGGTAGAGAAGATAACATTTGAACATTGCTTTAAAGGCTGAGCTAATTTTCAAATGCATATTTATTTTAATGTTGAAGCTAATGTTTCCATGGTGTCTGTCTTTGCGGAATTGTCTTTTGCTGCTAAAGTATACCTTAGGATTTTCATTTTTGTGTCTTCTTTTACAATATGTGTAGACATAGAGATATTAGAGAAATGATTCCAGATAGCAAAGTCCTAAATGTGAAAATTAGCGTTGTCATACAAAGTGGCATATAGAAGTATTTTGTTATCATGTTAAGTAACTGCAATGTTTTTAACACTCAAAAACAAAACGAGACATGCCCCCTAAAGGAGATAAATTCCTAGGAGTTTGTGGCTTACTTAGAACATGAAGAATTACCTACAGAAAACAATTAGAAAATCTTCTGTTATTCAAAGAAAAGGGCATATGCTTTCATTAGAAACATTGGGGTTGTAGCTGTGTTTTTCTCAAATATTTGTAGGAGGGAGAGAGTCTTTGAGGGAGATAGCCCTGGTCAGCATGTGCAGGAAGATGTTGAGCTTTGCAGGTGCCCAGGATGAGAGCCCCAGCGAGGAATAGGAAACAGCGTGGGGTATGGCCAGGGTATATCCTAGGGGACCACTAGAATCCAGATTATCTTCAGAGCATGGAAAAGAATGTGTTAGAGCAGTGGTTCTCAACCTTCCTAATGCCGTGGCCCTTTAATACAGTTCCTGTGGGTCGCAACCCACAGGTTGAGAACCACTGTGTTAGAGACTGATGCTCTGGCCAGGGGTTCTTGCAGCGATGGCTGGAGCTTATGAACTAGATCTGTAGAGACTGATGGAAAGATGAGGAGAGAGGGGGTCCCCATTGGCTCACTGCATATCTGCCTATGTAATCTAGCAGAGCACTGTGTGCCAGTGACATCAGGTGCTGGGAGGAGTGGAGTGCTCTGGACTCAGATTTGGCTTGCTTGAAGTATCTACCATGGGAACTTGGTGGAGATTGTGTCCCCTCAGCCCTGTCTGGGATTCTGAGAGCAAAGCTGCTCTGATAGCATCTGATAAGATGAGCTGTGTTGGGAGAGGCACAAAATGCCCTAGAAGCTGTGGGCATTTTGCCTCCTGTCTCAACTATGATGACATGTTGTGAACTGTGGCAGTTTGTCCCAAGCCTCCCAGGAAGGGTCCCTGCTCTCTTGTGCTACAGACATAGGCTACAGGATGCTTCCCTGTGATAGATTATAATTACACCTCTGTATCTTAACCTAAATTGAATCATAAACTTGTTTGTTTTTAACTTTTTCACTAGGAAGACATTCTCCAAAGTTGTAACTCTTGCCATTGATTAGCCTTGTGGATTGGGTATATCATTTAACTTCCCACCTTTCACAAACTGAGGGAGGGTCAGGTTTCCTCCACTGTAAAATTCTGATCCTCTAGCTCTATATGTGATAAAGGACCTACCACCATGATGCCTTGTCCCCCCCCCCCCAATATTGGGATGGTGTGCTCTGCTTAGTGTTCAGAGGTGTTTAGACAGCATGGACCAGGTTTGGAATGAGAAGATTGGGCTCTGGCTTGGTTTTTGCTGCCTAGTGACCTTGGTAGGAAGAGATGTGGGTGATGATACTGCAGACCGACCCAGAGCTATGTGACAGGGAAGAGAGCTGGTAGTCTAGACAAGCAGGGAGAGGGACAGGCAGCAGGAAGGTAAACCCAGGCCTCATGGCTATGTGTGTCATGTGGTCTGCAGGGTGGGCTGTGGCAGGGGCTGGAAGTTTGGGAGACCTGAGAGGAGGCTGTTTAGAGTGTCTTACTTTTGTCAGAGATGGCACAGAACTAGCCTGGGGAATTTACAGCAGAATGAGAAGGAGAAGCAGGTGGCCATTGGGCCACTGGAGAATGGTGGCACTGAAGTGGGCTGAGAGGGAAGAGGGGCAGGGATTAGTTCTGGAGGCCCTGGGTGCCAGGGGCCTTCGATGTGCTGGTCAGGGCCAGCTTGGGGCAGAGGGAGTATAGAGAGGGCTCTTATCTGGGCTGCTCTGGATCCTGAGCTGCCATTGAGTAAGCATCTGCTGGGTATGTGGCCTATGCTTGGGGGCCAGGCATGGTTGTGGCATCATACGCATGTACACTGTCGGGAGCCTGTTCTTGGGGGCATCATTTTACTTCAGGTTTCTTGCATATTGCCTTCTCTTTATGCAAACTATTGTTGAACTTCTTTGTGGCCACATATGAAGTGTTGACTTTGACTTTTACTTTTTGTTGTGCTTCTCACACTCACTCCCACCTCCTGAGAAAGCCCTATGCCAACCCAGTCCTGTTCAAAATCATTTTTCTCTTTCCCTCTCTCAACTTTGCAGTTCTCCCTTCTCCTTTATTTACTTCTCTCTTCCCCCTCAGATCCTGACCTTTGTTTCCATCTGAATGTCTCTGAGGGGGAGGGTGGTCCCTTGGGGGTGTCCCCATTGTATTCTTTTAGATACCTCTGCTCCCACTTTTTATTTTCATTGTGTTTGAGCTGGAATTAACAGCAGTGCACCGGCTTCCTCCTCTGAAGTTTGGGGGAAGACCGGATGCCACGGGCTACTTCTCTGAGTTGTTAATTCTACTGTGCTTTTAAAAAGCATGTGAGGTCTAGAATGATGAGCCCCCATGTTAGAAATGGTTGCTTTGGGGTGCTATGCTCTCTTTTGTGGTTGTTCATATTGCTTTTTTCCTCTACTGAAGAGGTGTCATTTTTAAAAGGCTGAACATTTCCAAACCTCACCCTTAGCTGGCAGTAGAGTGGTGGTTGCTGCCCTATCGGCCCCACCAGAGTGTCTTGACTTCTGTGCCTTCTCACATTTGCTTTGTTCTGCTCTCAGCCTTCCATCCCTTCCAGCTCAGAAATGCCTCCATGCTGTTATCCTTACTGTTCATTCTTCTGGTCTGGGACCACTAGTGTTGTGATCTCTTAAAATCTCACAAAATTTATCCAGGCATCTGGAATATGGATTTTTTTAAAAATGTGTTTCTAGGGCCAGGTGGGGTGGCTCACACCTGTAGTCTTAGCATTCTGGGAGGCTGAGGCAGGTGAATTGCTTGAGCTCATGAGTTTGAGACCAGCCTGAACAAGAGCGAGACCCCTGTCTCTAAAAAAAATAGCCAAGCATCATGGTGGGCACCTGTAGTCCCAGTTACATGGGAGGCTGAGGCAAGACTACTGCTTGAGCCCAAGAGTTTTGAGTTTGCTTTGAGCTGTGATGCCACGGCACTCTACTGAGGGCAAGAAAATGAGACTCTATGTCTCAAAAAAAGAAAAAGAAACGTGTATCTAGTACTTTCAAGTATATACCTGATGCCAGTGAGGGAGGGCTGCCTAGCAAGTTTTGCTGGGGAGGATGGAGTTCAGGGAGTGTTTCCAAAGAAATTGAAAGCAACTGTGGAGTCCTTTGTTGTGCTGGTCCAGAGATGGACAGTACCCCTTCCTCAGATGACTATATGTGAGCAATTGCAGGCTCCATATGAGCCAAGATGTTTTATAAAGATGGCTTCTGGAACCTGCCCTTTAGCTTGCAGCACAAGCCCCTGGGACTGACTAGAAATGGAATAAAACATTACTCCTGGAAACCACCTCTAAAGTTGCCACACCTGTTGAAATTGTCTGGAAAGCACCAGCTTCAGGTTTGGTTTGGTGAGGAATGGATAGAGTTAGATAATATGCCCAGTAATTCCTTAGGCTACTTTGTGGGACCACTGAGTAGGGTTGCCCTGGTGCTGTTGGGTGCTTTGAGCCTTCTTTTATTCTGTGACTGAGTGTTGACAGTCATTTGCTGCGCTGTCTACGAATAGTTTCTGCAGTGACAGAAATGTTCTGTGCTGTCCACTGTGCAGAGCCACACATGCCAGACATGTGACCAGTGTGACTGAGGAACTAAGTTTTTCATTTCAAAATTCAAATTAGTTGATATTTAAAGTTGAGCAGCCTCATAGGCTACGGAATTGGCCAGTGCAGTTCTAAGAAACCTGCATTCTGTGTACCTGATGGCATTGCCTCAGGAAGTGAACCTATCGCTAGCTGACACATCTTTGCAAAAGAGAGTTAAACCCATTGCACATAGTTGAGTACATTTTGAGTGTGTGAAAATGTTTGGCTTTTTGATAGCTGACTGATGGGATCATCTGTTTCAAATACTTTTTACTCAGCAGCGTGCCCATAACTCAGTTACAGCACCCACCCTGTACACCAAGGGTGGTGGGTTTAAACCCCTCCTGGGCCTGCTTAATTAAAAAAGAAAATCAAATACTCCTTACTTGGAAGAAGGATCAGACCCGTGGCAGATTTGCGCAGTACATTCTGATAGGCTCCACAGGGGGTCAGGTGGGGCCCAGTCTCCATCCCGCATGCTGTTCAGATAGAATGGTAAACCCTACACTGGCTTTTGCTGTGTTTTTCAGAGATAGTTTTTGCAAGTGTATGTGGATTAGCAGACTTTTGGTTGTTCATTTCTATAATTTTTTATAATTTCCTATGAAATTCCTTGTCTGTCCTTCCCACCAGGGGAGGGAAAACCCCCAGCCACCATGTGGCTGCCCAGGGAGGGCCTCCCTGTCCACCAGGAAGTGGGTCTCTTTAGCAGAACCCAGGATTATTTTATTAGGAAAGCATTTTAACAATAATCTACATTTGTTTGGCTTTTGCTTTTTGAAGCATTTTTATTTCTATGATCTCATTTTCACCCTTGTTGTAAGATTTTTTTCAGAGTTTGAAGATTTCTCAGCATTTTATGGTCCTGCAGCCATGAAAAGAGAATACTGGATATTACAGGGATTTGCTGGGATCTCCCTTTCTTCTGAGAGGAGGAACTGGGATGGGTGGGAGGAGTGTGTCAGGGCATTGAAAAATTCCTATTTATGACCTTTGAGTCTCATCACTGTCTCCCTTCTTTCAGGAGCCCAGAGTTCTTGATCCACAGCTCTGGAGTATTGACTTTGTATTTTTTTGTGCTTTTTTATTCCAGCTTTGTCTCAAAAGGCTCAACTTGAGATCAGGAACTGATTTTTTTAGTAGAATTTGAAGTATTATGCTATTTCTCTCAGACGCCACTTTTTCTGGGGGAAATTGATCAAGGATGAGGAGTTTTAAGACTAGTGTTCACATTCTGAAGTATTGATTATTTCTAACAGAAAATAGTGTTTTATAAATACTTAAATGTTTTCTTTGTTTTTTTTTTTTTTTTGAGACAGAGTCTCACTATGTCGCCCTCAGTAGAGTGCCATGGTGTCACAGCTTACAGCAACCTCAGACTCTTGGGCTTAAGCAATTCTCTTGCCTCAGCCTCCCAAGTAGCTGGGACTACAGGTGCCTACCACAACATTCAGCTATTTTTTTGTTGTTGTTGTCATTGTTGTTTAGCAAGCCTGGGCTGGGTTTGAACCCACCAGCCCAGGTGTATGTAGCCAGCGCCCTACTCACTGAGCCTTTAATGTTTTCTTGAGTTTGAATCTCAACTGTCTTATTTATAAAGAGGGTAGGAATGTTTCAGCCAAAACCTCATTTGAAAAAGATGCAGTGAAATGTGATGTGAGACTTCATTTCTTGGAGGGGACAGGACCCTGTTTCATTGGGATAGCACATGATGAGTTTCAGCATTCCATCCTGGTGCTATTAAGTGGTTCCATGTGAACTCTCTTTCCTTTTTCTCACTGTAAAAACATTTTGAAGAGTCTTATTGCTGGTCAGGTGAGGGTTCTGTCATTGCTGAGTAGCCTTGCTGGCGCACATTCTGTTTTTCCTACTGGCATCATTGATTGAGAAGTGTGGAGTGAGACCTGGGGGTGCTGAGCCCCTGCCTCCCTGCCTTTTTTGCACTGCCCTGGCCTCTAGCTTTCTAGAACAGATCACTGTGTAGTCCTTTCTCTCCAAGGAACTGAAGGTGTTGGATCATCATCATCTGGAAATGTGCCTGGGGTTTCCCCCACCACCCCTGCAGGGGGCTCGAGGTCCTCCTCTCGGAACTTAGGTTCTTCTGGTGGTGAGAAGGAAGAAGGCAAAAAGGCCCGGCGGCAGTGGGAGTCATGGAGCACAGAGGACAAGAACAGCTTCTTCGAGGGGCTGTATGAGGTGAGTGAGCTGTGCAGGTGAGATCAGCCAATGTACCCAGACTTTTGGGGCCTGCACTTTCCCACCGTCTGTGCTTCCCTTGCAGATGTGTGTGAAAGCAGCACGTTCCTGTGGGAGCCTGACAGTGGCTAAGGCTGGTGAGGGTCCTAGGCCTCACCCTTTGACTTGGGCCTTTTGTTTCTTCCTTGTGTCTTGGGAATCTGCTGCTAGTTAGCGATTTTAGGAAGCGTTTTTTTGTTTGTTTGTTTTCTTTCTGTAAATTAATATACTACTTTAAAGTTTCACTATTTAGCAATTATAGGAAAGTTTTTTAATCAAAGAGAAAAATGTTTACATTTCAAATACAAACGAAAATTAAAAATTATTCTTGGTTGATCTTGAAAACCCTACCAGTTACATGTTTATGATTTTTTTTTAACCAGCCCATTTTATCTTCTTAACATGTGGATCCTGTATACTTACTAAGCATTTATTTGCACTTGCATTTTCTGTGTCAGTTCATTTTTGTTGTGTAGCTTCTTTAAAAAGCTATCTGGATTTGTATAAGGAAAACTCAACATTTTCTGGAAAACTAGTGCTGCCATGCTATTTTCCAGATTTGCCTGCAAAGCTGAACTTGGGTGTTGGTAACTCTTTGAAAAATTCAAATCTTTCAGTGAATTCTTTCACTGAATTCTTTCTTGGTCCAATTACATGAGGTTATTAGAAAAAATCCTTTTTACTTTCAACACCCTGGAAAGAGATTTCACGTATTGCTTCCTCTTCTCAACTGCATTGTCAGGATTAAGGCTTATGGCATGAAAAGTTCCTTTTTCAATACAATATGAAATCCAGACAGGTTTGTGAAAGAATTCAAAAAGTCTTCTACCTTAAGTAAACCTTCTTTTTCTATAATACTTACAGAAAGCTGAATTGCAGAGGGAGAGTAATCAATTCCAGTAATGAGAGAAACCAAATTTTGCAAGTTCAACCAAGAAAACATCATTTCCGGTTCCAATATCAAGCACTGGAGCATCCAATGGAATCTTGTGTTTCTGCATCCACCTTATTAATTGATTCATACTCTCTTCTCCAAACCAGATTGCTTCTGTATCTCCGTATTCTTGGAAAATTTGCAGTTCTCTCTCATAGACCATCCCAACCTGCGCCATACTCACTGCTCACAGTCCCTAGGGCCAAGGAGACAAGCAGTGTTTTTGTATGCTATTTTATTTCCAAGATTCTCACCTGTTGTCTCCCAAAAATACTCTTGACGAGTGATCTTGTTCTCTCTGGGCCTTTTCTTGGTTGCTGAGGGGGCTAACTTGAGAGAATATCCTCTGAGTGGGGGCAGGGGCTACTTGCCATGTTAGTCTAAATAGCCAAACCCAAGAAGCTGACCTGGAACAAGATGGACAGTCCTAAAAATAGAGAGTAGCACTGCCCAATGAGATGGCTGTACTCCCTGTTGGCCCTTTTTCCCTGTGTATTTTGCTTTAAATCCTTGTGATTATCATGAAAATACTTTTTATTAACATTAATTGCATTTTTCATAGTATTTCATAGTTTTTTTGATCAGGTTTTTTTTTTTTTTTTTTTTTT
>NW_003852439.1:7822170-7842384 GCF_000181295.1 Otolemur garnettii
CAACCTCCAGCTCTTGGGCTTAGGCGATTCTCTTGCCTCAGCCTCTCAAGTAGCTGGGACTACAGGCGCCTGCCACAACACCTGGCTATTTTTTTTTGTTGCAGTTTGTCTGGAGCTGCCACCCTCAGTATATGGGGCCAGCACCCTACTCACTGAGCCACAGGCGCCGCCCCACTCAGTATTTTTTAATAGCCGTAAATACTCTGCTTCAGATGTTGACAAAACTGTGGTCTGTAAGTTTTTGTAAATAAAATTTTATTGGAACCCAGCCACACCCAGTGATTTATGTATTGTCTGTGGCTGACTTTGCAGTGGTAGAAGTGAGTAGTTGTAACAGATTCCGAGTGGCCCTCAGGTTTAATCTTTATCCTCTGGCTCTACTGAACCATTTTTATATTAATCTGAGGTCCTTCCAGATGCTGTAGTTATAAATGATGCTGTAGTGAACATCTTTGTGCACATCCCATGTTTTGGAATATTTCTTTAGCATATAGTTTGAGAAGTAGGTTACTTGGTCAGTAAGCCTTGTTTTTTTAATATCTAATTAATTGAGGTGATACAAAAGTCTTACTGAACCTGGGAAACAGAAGGCTCAAGAAAGGAATAGGGCTTTGGAATTTAAACCATGGTATGTTTATAGAGAGATTAGAGAAAGAGATACTTGTAATGCAGGCAGTGAACTGGATTGCAGGATACTCTCATGGCTGTGCTGCTCCCTTCCTGGGGCTGATGGTAAAATTTCGGCCATCCTAGTTGGACAATACTGATGAGTGTGTGGTTTGACTCTGGTTGTCCGAAGAGAATAAAGAATACGCACAAATTTCGTTTCAGTAGATGTGAAGTCATTCAAACAAATACAAATGTGTCTTTTTCTTCTCTTTGAGAGTTTTAAAATAAAACAGAGGCTCTTTTTGTATATATTGATCCCCAAGTTGTGCCATCTTCAAGCTGTTTGTTAGGCATAGAGGACTTGAGGTTCCTGAAATGTTTTTCAGAATCAGCAGGCTGGTTCTTGCCTGAAACACTTCTGGGGTATAGCCTTTGCCTTCTGAGGAGACTGCTGTGGTTGGGTAGACACACAAAATGAGAAATGTGTAAGCCATGGACCTGGCTGCCTGGGTCAGGGGCTGCTGTGGTTATCCTTTGAAAGGAGCAGAGGAAGAGCCCCTTGTTCATGATGCTTCATGTATGTCTTCAGATGAGTTGGCTTTTCTCCTTGTTGGGCCACCTTGTTTTAGTTTTTTGGCCAGGTAGGTGTTTGTTGTGAGATCTCCTGAAATTCTTGATTGGTAATAATTGGCTATTCTGATCTGTAATGCTCTTCACTATAGGTACTGTGTATTTCAAAGTGTGTGTGAGAGACAACAAGTACTTTCTTCCTGTCATTTTGTGTGTGTGCATAACACGGGGACTCTGGTGAGTCTTGATGTGTCAGGGTAAGGCAGGGTGACCATTAAAATCTTGAGCTGTAGGAACCTGAGCTGAGCACCAGCCTCTGCTCTGAGCATCACTTCTGTAGGTGCTGATCAGGGTCACTGCTTTTTGGACACACATACACATCTGACTTAATTGTGCTGCCAGTGACAGAAATCTGGCTTAGTGCCAGGTTAGAGGTTAGGATGTAGGAATTCAGCAACTTTCATAGCTGGAAGGGATGGGAAGGGTCTCTGCCATCTGGCCACAGCCTGCTACCCCCAAGCATGGGCCACCTCCTGGCCCTGTCCTACTTAGGGCAGTCCTGGGCACAAGCTTAGATTTGCACCTCAAGTTATGATGTGTCCACACTTCTCCCTGTGGTCAGGGTCCAGTCCCTACTGTTGGTGGGGAATGGGGTAAACACTTGAGCCTGTTCTGCCTCTGAACACCCTTCTGTGCAAAGCCTGCCACTGACTTTTTTTCCTTCTTACATTTGTCTGTCCATCTATCTGTGTTTGTTTTTGCTGTACACTCCTGATTTCCTATCTCACATCCTCTCCACCAGAGTCCTGTGCTTTTCACCATGTCCATGGGTCTCCCTCTGCATGCATTGCAATACACCCTCTTCTCTGTACCTGCCTGCAGCTTCCCCATCTCCAGATGCAGTTTGGCTTTTTACCATCTGCATGCCTCCCTGTAAGTACTGCCAGTTTCTATCCCTTTACCTCCCAGTAGCTTTCTCTTATCAACTTTGCCCATTTTTTGGTTGTTATTAACAACTAAGGACAGGGCACTCTGGTCATTCAGGAAATATAGGGAAGCCCTTGTGCTTTGCACTTGTGTTTTTGTGGGGGGGTTTTATTGTTGTCGTTGTTTTTTTTTTTTTTTAGACAGAGTCTCACTATTACCCCAGATAGAGTGTCATGGCATAATACATGATAGCAACCTCAAACTCCTGGGCTCAAGTGATGCTCTTGCTTCAGCCTCCTGAGTAGCTGGGGCTACAGGTATCTGTTTCTATTTTTAGTAGATTCGGTGTCTTACTCTTGGTCACGCTAGTCTCAAACTACTGAGCTCAAGTGATCCTCCTACCTTAGCCTCCCAGAGTGCTTGGATTACAGGCATGAAACACCAAGCCTGGCCTGGGCTTGTTAGAGAAAGATAGCAGGATGGTGAAAAGACA
Organism: Otolemur garnettii; assembly: GCF_000181295.1. Lineage (NCBI taxonomy): Eukaryota > Metazoa > Chordata > Mammalia > Primates > Galagidae > Otolemur > Otolemur garnettii. The sequence goes on from NW_003852439.1 coordinate 7,824,770, forward strand.
GGTGCTGCAGATGCCACCAGACCACAGAGGACAGCATAGCTAACAACACGGGATCAAGAGTCACAAAACTCATTTTCCAGTCCCAGCCCCCACAGTCAGTTGGCTTTTCTGGGTTTCTTACCAAGTTATAAAATGAAGCAATGAGATACAGGGGCTGCGTTCATTTCTATCTCAGTTCTCATCTAAGGCTGAAGGATGCATAGGGAGAAGATGGCATCTGACCTGGACTCTGAAGGAAGGTGTTTCAGACACAGCTTTGCCTTTTTATGGTTTACTGCTATTCCATTTTAAAACAGTGAACAGGCTTTCATTTTATTTTCCTATTTTTATTTTTATTTTTTAACTTTTCATTTTGAAACATTTCAGACTTTTTTTTTTTTTCAGACAGAGCCTCAAGCTATCCCCCTGGGTAGAGTGCGGTGGCATCACAGCTCACAGCAACCTCCAACTCCTGGGCTCAAGCGAGTCTCCTGCCTTAGCCTCCCAAGTAGCTGGGACCACAGGCGCCCGCCACAACGCCCGGCCATATTTTTGGTTGCAGCCATCATTGTTGTTTGGCGGGCCCGGGCTGGGGATTCGAACCCGCCACCTTAGGTGTATGTGGCTGGCGCCTTAGCCGCTTGAGCCACAGGCGCCGAGCCTCATTTCAGACTTTTTAAAAGGTGCAAAAAGAGTACAAATCCCCCATGCCCTCTACCCTGTTTTCCACTGTTAGCTTGGCCACAGTGTGATGAGTGAAGCAGGGAGATAACCTTGCAGGGATCCTGCTCACTCACTGCAGGCCTTTCCAGGGCCCCAGAGGTGTCTCCACCCCTACCCATCAGGGGTCTTAGTCAGTACCCTGTTGCACTTAGGTACTGTTGTAAATTATAAGTCTCCTACAACCTGGGGAAATTCTCTCTTTTTTCATGACCTTGGTACTTCTAAAGACACCCAGCCTCTGGCCTGTTTGTAGAACATCCATCAGTTAGGTTTACCAGCAGTTGCGTCATGGGTCAATTTACATAATGCATTTCTGTCAAGAATTCCAAAGCAATGACTTGTCCTTCTGAGCCAAAAGTGTGCTATGAGATCTGTCTCTATCCTGGTGACATGAGCCTTGATTACTGTGTTTAGGAGTGCCTCCTAAGTCTGTGAGACAGTGTGAGTGTCCTGCTTATTCTTTCTCTCACTCATTTCAACACCTGTTGCTGCCTCTTCCTTGAAATAATTATTGCCATAGTGTCTGCCCAGACACTATTTTGCTTCTATTCTTTCTACGTTCATTGATTGGAAATCCTTGTGAGGAAGAGTTCTCCCCTCCGTAATTTATGTGCTTATTCAGTTATTTATATATATGGACTCAGGGGTGTGTGTTTTATTCTATGCATTATGATCTATTCATGTCACGGTTGGTTTTCTTGCCCAGATGGTTCAATATTTGACCACTGGAGCTTCTTCACACTAGCCAACATGGTCTTATCACCCTGTACCATGTTCTTTCTGGCATGTTAAACTATTTCATGCCCCAGTCCTGAAATCGGCCATTTCTCCAAAGAGCCCTTGTTCTCTTTGGACAGTATATTTAGAGACCAAGTGCTGGGCACCAAGGGAGCTCATCGCTGCTGGAGTGCCCTTCCCTCTGGGCCCTTCAGTATATATCTTTTGGCAGTTGATTCTCTTTGAGGTAGAACCTGGAACAGCATTAATGGTGGGCCTATTCTCTAGAATACAGGTTCTGTTCTGGAGATCTAAATTGTACTCAGCTTTCACATAAAGCCATTCAAGGAAGATTCAACTCACAGGTGCGATCAGAGCATATCCTATGTGGTTCTTACTGAGTATTCATATTTGGTGCATTTTTAAGGTGCCAGACATGCAGTACGCTGAGCACCTCCCTTATTCTCCCCTGCCTTCCAGTGATTTCTCCATGGAGTTGTCTTAGTATATGACCTCTATAGACCCTTAGAAATTAAGACATGTGGCAAGATGATAAGCTTGGTTTCTCCTGCTTATGACTTTGCCTCTTTGGGATCCACATGCTGTGATAGTTCTATTCCTGAGTTTCTGTCATTACTTTATCCTTTTTCCTAATTAAAACCTAAGGTTCTGGGAACTCAAAGCTGAAGTCCAGATATAAGTGGGAGTTGTAAAGGACAACCTGCTTGCTATGCTGGGCCCTGTCCTCCCTTCTTGGGAAGTGTCTGCTTCCACAGAAGGTTGCATTATTTTAACCATTGTGCTTTTTACCTGGACTTAATTTTCTAGCATGGGAAAGACTTTGAAGCAATCCAGAACAACATCGCCCTGAAGTACAGGAAGAAAGGCAAACCTGCAAGCATGGTGAAGAACAAGGAGCAGGTGCGCCACTTCTACTACCGCACCTGGCACAAGATCACCAAGTACATCGACTTTGACCACGGTGAGCTGGCACGGGACCTGCTTTTTGGCATTTTATTGCCCAGCTGTTCAGCTCAGGATTTCTTTGCCTTGTGCTTCAGCTGGTGGCATTCCTGGTAATTCTTGGTCAGCTTGCATTCAGAGGAAGCTACCTGTGTCCCATGCTTCAAGGTTCTAGCATTGCTTTTCTGAGTTACATTCTAAGTATTTGTGATGGCATGTGAGGGATCCCTGGCTTACCTCTCATCTTGTCTCCCACTGTCAGTGAGGGCCCTTGGGGTCTAGCCAGGGTTCAGGCTGCAAGCGCTGTCCTAGCCCTCTTCTGAGTGGGGAACCAATGGGGGTGGGTGTTGAGCAGGGCTGATGCTGACTGGCCTGGGCATGTGGTCAGCTCTCCTAAGCTCTGCCTATCTGTGTTTGAATCCAGATCCTGCAGGTTAGGTCACCTCTGGGCATGCTTCTCTCCCATAGCACCCTTTGAGCAGCTCTGGTGGCTCCTGAAGGTGGTACTTTGTTCATCATGGTCTCTTGTCTCCTGGAGATTTGGCCACCCGCCATCTCCATGTGTCAGGAGAACTATCCTCACTGTCCCCCTGCTTAGTCCTGCTCTTCACCTCCGCAGCACTTTGTACACTAGTTTCTCCTGGTGCCTCCACTTCCCAAACCCTTCTCCTTACCACTCACACACTGCCTGGGGCAGCTGGGCCATGCTGCTCTTTCTCGAGCCTTTGTCTATACCCTCGATCCTACTTGGAGCCTTGGGTCCCAGCCGCTCCTGCCATGTCTGCTGTCCACTTTGGCTGGTCTCAAAAGCTATTTTGAAGTGAGAAAGTGGCCAGTGATTTGTAGAGTGGTTGGGAGGCTATTTGGTAGATAGTGTCAACACAGGAATGGGATTGCACAAGCTTCCATCAGTGTGCTCTTCTGCTTTCCTGCCTACTGCCAGGTAGTAGTGCTTTGGGGATGCCCAGGGTCCCAGTATAGCCCATCTCATATTCTCTGAGGCTCATTGCAGTTCTCAGGGTCTGCCAACCCTGGGCTGCTACTTGTGTCAGTTTCAGAAGGCACTTAAAGCAAATGTTTCTTCTGTCTTTTTGTCACCTTTCCCAGCTGAGCAGCCTCCTAATCCCACACTCCCTCTGGTGCCTGGCAGTGTCATTCCTCTTCAGCCCTCTCCTCCAATTAGGGATGAAAACTGGCAGCTTCCACATGGCCACTGTGTGTGTGACCTGAGCTTTCCCCCTCTCTTTGTGGGTCTGTACCTGGCACGGCCAGTGCCCACAGTCCTGGTGTCTCCTAACTGCATTTTGGTGTGGGCCTATGTGACATGCCTTCTTTTTGTGGAGGCACAGCTCTCCTGGGTTCTCTTATGGGTTACAGTTATCTCTTAGCCATGGGATGCCTCTGTTGGTGCATACTTGCTTGGGCCCTTGGTACGGTCAGACCTTTTACAGCTGGTTTCTCCCTGGGGCTGGAGGTTACCAGGACACGGAGGTGCCAGGGTTCCTTACATCTTGCAGGGTGACAATAGGTTTTGCACATCATGGGTACTTGTAGTGGTGCTCTTGACTTGGTTGGAAGGCGCCGTCTGCAGTGAGCTGTGTTTGTCTGACTCATTGAGCAGAGTGAAAACACATTTTTCCTCTTTCACTGAGGCCTTCTGTGTGCCTCAGTCTGGGGTCTGGTTACTCTGTTAATCCTATGTGGTTTCCAAAATGCTAGTGTCACAGAGGGTGATAGCTACGTACATCCACGTCCCTGCTGGTATCTCTTGTCAGGTATAGGCTGTGTTCCCACAGACTCAACGTTCGGACAAGGTGAGCTTTGTTCCTCCCACATCTGTAACAAAACAGGCAAGAGCTGCACCAAGGAAGCCCCTTTTGGCTGCCCCTTGGAACCATGCTTTGCCCTGGAAGTGCCACTCCTCTCTGACCTTTTGCCCCTCTTTCTTTGTCACTTTTCTATGCTTTCTTGTTCTTGACATTATTTACTTCTCTCTTTCTGAATTATGGAATTTTTTCCTTTTTGCCATTTTAAATAATAAGATTTAAATTTTTTTTTCTTTCTTTTTTAAAGACAGAGCCTCAAGCTATTGCCCTGGGTAGAGTGCCATGGCATCACAGCTCACAGCAACCTCCAACTCCTGGGCTCAAGTGATTCTCCTGCCTCTGCCTCCCAAGTAGCTGGGACCACAGGCGCCCGCCACAACGCCCGGCTATTTTTGGTTGCAGCCGTCATTGTTGTTTGGTGGGCCTGGGCTGGATTCGAACCCGCCAGCTCAGGTGTATGTGGCTGGCATCTTAGCAACTTGAGCCACAGGTGCCAAGCCAAGATTTAAAATTTTTGTTTTAACATAGAGTCTTACTCTGTTGCCCAGTCTAGAGTGCTGTGGCATCATAGCTAGCTCACAGCAACTTCCAGCTCCTGGGTTCAAGTAATCCTCCTGCCTCAGCTTCCTGACTAGCTGGGACTATAGGCATCTGCCACACGCCCAGCTAATTTTTTTATTTTTTGTAGAGACAGAGTCTCTCTATGTTGTCCAGGCTGGTCTCAAATTCCTGACCTCAAGTAATCCTCCTATCTAGGCCTCCTCCCAAAATATTTTGTTAATTGAAATATAATTCACATACCATAAAATCTATCCTCTAAAGCAATGGTTCTCAACCTTCCTAATGTCGTGGCCCTCTACAGTTCCTGTGGGTTGCAACCCACAGGTTGAGAACTGCTGCTCTAAAGTGTACAATTTAGTGATTTTTTAGTAGATTTACAGGGTGTTGCAGCCATCAGTACTATCTAGTTCCAGAATATTTTCATCATCCTGAAAGGAAACACTATGCCTCCAGCCCTGCATTCCTCCAGTCTATTTTCTGTCTCTGTGGGTTTCTCTATTCTGGACATGTCATGTAAATGGAATTATGCCACGTGTGCCCCTTTGTGTCTGGTTTCTTTCACTGAATATAGTATTTGTAAAGTTCACCCATGTTATAGCATGCTTCAGAACTTTGATCCTTTTCACAGCTGAGTCACACTCTATTGCATGGGTAGACCACATTTTGGTTACCCAGTGAATGGTGAATCCTAACATTCCCTGAATCGTGGTTGCATTTGAGAGTCTGGTGAGTTCTTGGGTCTCAGGAAGGCTTTGCCGACAGCTAGCCTATGGTGTTAGCAGTGTCATAGATTCTTTGGCCTGATCCAAGGTCCAGAAGCTATATTTTAGGTCTTCAAAATCTTTTTCTCCCTTTACTAGTGTATTTATTTTTCCTTTCTTGTTATTATAAACACAGCCAAATTAAAAAGAGGTTTCTGAGGAGATAACCAGACAGTGCTTTTGGGCCAGAGAGTAGAACAAGTGACCTTTGTCCTTGTTCCTTGAGATGACCCAGAGGTGCTAGACTCTATACCTTACCTTTCATATCAGGATGAGGTTCAGCTTCATATAATAAATAAAGTCAAAATTGCAGTGGCCTAAGCACATAAGGCTTTATACTTTATCTCATCAGTGATGTTTAGAGGCAACATCCAGGGTGGGCAGGTCCCAGGCCCCTCTCAGCCCTCTGCTCAGCCATCCCTAGTGCATTGCTATGTCCAGGAAAGCTCCAGCATCAGCTCCTGAGGAAAGAACCTAGGCAAGGGGGCACATTTCCGCCCAGATCAGTCTCCTGCAGGAGCTCCTGCAGCACATGGTGCTCTGGTCACATCAGAAGCCAGAGTGTGGTGTGCAGCCATGTCCAGCCATAGGTGTCCTGGCCTGTTTACCTCCCAGGTACAACAGGCTGCTGCTAAACAGGATGGGTAGTGAACCTCAGGCATTATGAGTATCTGTGCCCCTGTTCCTTTTCCTGCCTGGCCCCTGGCTCTGTGATGTGTAGCCCCCTTTTAGGGCAGGCACAGGTGTGGTGGGCTTACAGCTTTCTGGTTCCATGGCTGCCTCTGCTGGTGGCAGTTGGGTGTACCCTGTGTGTGCAGAGATGGATGAAGAGCAGATTTGGTGCTGTTCACATCCACTGCCTCCACCTCCTCCCTGAGAACTGTCTGGCTAAGCATTCTACTTTTTCCTCTAGGGAACATTTGCTCTGCCTGTTAGGGGTAATCTTCTAACTATTTTCCCCTTGTTTTTGTTTAACTTTTTATTTTGAATATTGCAAAAATAGCACTGTGTTCTGTATGTTCTCTATTTAGCATTTCCTGAGGTTAACAGCTTTGAGGCCAAAGTGCAGTGATAAAAACCACAAGGTTAGCTTGGGCCCTCGGGTCAATTTTGTGCTCCGGGCTGTGTTATCCTGGGATGTTTGTATTTCTCATATTTCTCCTTCCTAAAGTGTCACTTTTCTCATCTCCCAGTGTTCTCACGAGGGTTGAAGAAGTCTTCTCAGGAGCTGTATGGCCTCATCTGCTATGGCGAGCTACGCAAGAAAATTGGGGGCTGTGAGTACGCACCGCTGTGTAGTCACCTTTTATACCCCTCAGGGCCCTGCTGTTCTTGTCACCTTAGAGCCTTAGTGCCCAGGAACACTTTGTTTTCCCTCTTTTATCTTGAAAATGTTCTAGTAACAGAAAAATTGAAGAATGTGATGAGCACCACACACTTTCACTGAGACCACCAGTCAGTTTCTTTGTCCTGCTTGCTTTTTATCTTCCCCACTCTCTGTGCACACACAAGCTCTCGAGCACATGTGTGCGCACCCTGTCTCATACACACACGCACACATGCACACATGCACATGCCCAGTCGCACAAGTGCTCACACACTCCACCATTTGACTGTAAGGCATCAGACCACCTCACTTGGGAGTCTGGATGTCTCCTGCACAGCCACCATTGCCCATCACACCCAGAATGCTGAACAGAGACAGGCCCAGCAATCTATGTGACCTGCTTTGTTCAGATTTCCCAAAACATGCCCAACCCTCAGTCTGGCTCCTGTGCCGGGGCTGTGCTCCTGCTTATGATTGTGGGTCTCTCTGAGTCTCTCTGACCTTGAGGAGACTACACTGCATGGTCTCCCACCACGTTGGTAAGGAGTCCAGTGCTCCTTTACAAAGTGCCCTCACTTTGCATTTGCTCTGGTGGTCTCTTCGTGACCAGGTTCCCTTTAGATGTTTTTGACACCAACATTAGATAGGGACACTCTGGTCTTCCCAGCTGCCTGTGCCTGGCTATGTGACCCCAGACGTTATCTCACCCACATAGGAGGGGTATTATAGGGGTGCATACCACAGGCTGCTTCAAAGGTTAAATGAAACATACTGTCACCACATTCAGTCAGCTTAGGGCAGGTGGCAGGCTAGGGAGGGTGGGTGTTAACCAGTCACCCTCTCTGGCCCCTGCTGTCTCTCATGTTTTCTTGTCACTCCTAGTGGGTGGCCATTGTGAGCCAGATGGCATCTATGTTTGCTAGTCGCTGCCTTCTTGCCATGTCTGTCCCCTATGCACCCTGATGTTCCTTCTCCCTCCTAGCCAGCCTCTCCACACTGAGCTACTGTGTTGGCCCCATCCTAGCCAAGGGAACCAGAGACTAGCTCATGAGCCTGCTATCCTGGCTCTTTACCCACTCCTGCGTCTCCTGTCCACCCAGCTCTGGCTGTTGGCCCTGCTTTGCTTGTGAAAGCACCTAAGTCCCAGAACCGATGCTGTGGCTCTCTTAGCTTTTATCTTCCAGAAAGAAGAAAAGGAAAAGCTAGTCTTCACCATGTGCCTTCATTGATCCTAGTTCCCTCCACAGAAGCTTCATGGGTGTCTGTTTTGTGTGGCCTGCCTTTCATCCCCTGCCAGTTGGCATTTCTCCCACTGGGAAAGGCCTGAACCTCAGCCCTGAAGCCTCTTCTCACATGGCTTTTATATCTCTTGCTTTGCCCACTGTAGACATACCTGTATGATGATGCTTATCCTTGGCCCTTCTTGCTTCTGTATCTTGGTTCTTGTCTGAATGGCCTCACCCAGTTCTGCAGCTTCAGTGCGACTTGTAAGTGGAGGATTTGTGTCACCATCTCTGCTCCTGTGGACTGCCCACCTGACCAAGGATGCCAAGAGCCTTATCCCTGTCCCTGCCCTCACATCCTGGCCATTCTTGCTAATCTCAGCTCCAGTCCCAGGGTCCTGCCCCACTGTCCCAAGTCCACTCGTCCCACCCCCTTCTTCCCTGCACACCTCACTGGGTTGGAGTAGGACTGTCAGACCCTTTGTCTTTCTGATCTCTGCTCTGTCCTTCTCTCTCTTTCCCCTAAGTGGTGTCTGTTCATGGCAGCTCATGGGGTATTACTCTGTCATGGCCACAGTGCCCCAGCCCTTTCAGCTGTCTTTGACTCACCCAAGTCTGTGGACTCATCTTCTTGTCTGTTCCCTTCTCTGGAACCTTGGGCTCTCTTTCCTCCAGAGTATCACAGAGCTGCCTAACCAAGGGCCTGCACACAGGCCTTGGGTCCATCTTTCTGGCCACACCTCACTCCTCTACTGTGTGTCCCCTTGGTCACAGTAGGCTCCTGTTGTGGCTCAGTCCCAGTGAGAACGCTGACTGGTCCCTCTTGGCCCAGCTTTACATCACACTCAAATGCACGCTCACTTGAAGCTCACACAGGGCTCTCAGCACCAAAGCTGTCACCTTAACTCTTTACCCCACTGGGGGTTTCCCCTTTAAACCTCCACCCACCACTCACCCTCACTGACCACATAGTCACATGCTGGGCTCTTTGGTGTCCTTGCTTTGCCTGCTGTGTGATCTCATGTCTCTTTCAGGGAAGGTGCACACTAGACCTGTTGATTGTTTCCAGTGCCTGCACATTGGCTGCTTGTTCTGGGCCATTCAGAAGTATATTAAGAGCTCAGTGATTAGAATGTGCTTTTAATGAGTGTGGCTTGTCCTGTCTAAAGTCTCCAGACAAACTTGAGTCCTGAATCAGCAGGCCAAGTCTCTGCTCTGTTCTTGGGTCTCTTATACCTATGGCATTGTCTCTGGTTTTACACTGGTGTTATCTACCTTGGCTGGTGTTATTCCCGGTTAAAAGAGGACCTGATGGAGATAAATGATGTGTTCAGCAAGAGATAGGCTCCAACTCTTTAGCCTGGCTGGGGCAAGGTGGTGCACAGCAGTTCTGCAGCACCACACCTAGCCAATTTGAAGGCTGGCTCCCTGGTTCTTTTTGTCTTGTACAGAAGTTCTGTCCAAAGGTTGGTTCCCACTCAGGAACCTGTCCAGGTTGGGGCCTGGAGCCTGGAAGCTGGTAATGAGGGATCAGGCAGGATTCAACTAAAAGCAACACTGGGCTGGGCTGCATCCCTTTTTTAATGAGCATGTCCACATCTTTGCTCTTCCCAGTGGTTTTTGTTCTTTCCTGAAGATCTGTTTTCACCTGGCATTTCTCTTCATTCTGAGAAGTGTCCTTTTTTCTCATCATACCACTGTGAGTTCTGTTATTGTTTATCTGAAAAGTCTTTATTTCATCTTTGTAATAAAGATGCTAAAGGTGTAGAATTCTGACTTTACTGGTTCTTCCTTTCTTCCCTTTTAAGCTGTTGTCTACTATCTCTGGTCTGTGCTGTTTCTGGTAAGGGTCAGTGGTCGTCCTCTATGTCCTTGCTCCTCTGTGTGAGATGTGTTATTTGTTTCTGGCTGGTGTTGAGTTTATATGTTTTGGTTTTCAGCCTGGTTGTGTGTGGGGGGTCCCCCCCCCAAAAAAAAACATACAGAAGAATTCAAAGAGTTTTACAATAAGCACCCAATGCCCACCAACTAAATGCTCCATTAACTTTACCATGCCACTTTCCTGCACACCTGGGGCTAGTGTTAAATTACAAGGTCAGAGGAAATGGGACATCTCTGGGAACATGGAGTCTGTCAGGTTTGTCATTTGGCGGACCTGGAGGCTGGGTGCCTAAGTGTCAACACAAGGTCATGGTCAGGTACAGAGCCCATCAGAAAGCGTGCTTATCCAAAGCAGGCAAGTTAGGGTCAAGTAAAAGTTCAGAGTGGCTGCAGGTCTAGGAAGAGATGTCAGCTGACTGTGCAGCCATGCAGTGTGTCTGTGAGAGCAGCTGGACATGTGGACACCTCCCAGGTGATCAGAGGTGCCATAGGGAGTGGACTCACTGGTGTGAATTGGGGCAAGAGCTGTAGCTCTGGTAGGGGTTTGATTCTGGAAGACCTTTAATATTTGGTAATAGGATTTAGAATCTCTATTGAATGGGGATCTTTAATGGTTTCGTTCTTATCTTATGGTCTCATTTATTTTTCCATTTGAAGGTATGGATGACAAGAATGCGACGAAGTTGAACGAACTCATTCAGGTTGGGTAAGTCACAGTTTTGTTGTGAAACATCACTTCTTTAGGAAGTTTGCATTTAATCTCTGAAATACAAATGTTGAAATGTGTGCAGTTTTCTTCCTTTTTCTCAATGAAGACCCTTAGAGTTAAAACTTAGTATGTACTTAGTTACATGTTCGGTCCCAATGAAAGGTGCTGAGCCTGGGGGAGCAGTGACTATGCTCAGACCACCCCTACCCTAGGGACAGATGGCTCTGCTGCTCCTCAGGCCTTCCTGGCTGGGTTGTGGTCTTAGGACAGCCCTGGCTCCTTCTTTCTGGTGCTCTTTTTCTTTACCTTTTGTGTGTGTCTGGACGTTGGTTCCCTTACTTCTAGAAAGCCTCTCCTTCCGATGGCATTTTTCTTGCATCCTCTTGAGCCACTCCTGATGACTGTCCCTGCCTTCTTGGGCACTGTTGCTTCTGTGCCTGTTCTCTCACACCCCTGCCTCTTCAGACTCACGTGCTCTCCTGAACACACAGGTTTGGGCCCCCAACTGTTGAGGCAACACCTGCTCAGCCCTCCTCTAGGGATTCCCTATATTGGGAATGTGAGGGTAAAAATGTCCTACCTGGCTAGTCACATTTTTTGGTGGCACAGGCAGCTCAAATAGCTTTTGAGCCCTTCTTGGCTTTGACGGTCTCCTGAGTTGTGCTGCAGGCTCCTTGAGATATCTGCACTCTGTTACTGCATAGCCTCACTGCTGAGCCATCTCAGTGCTGTCTTACTCAGCCAGTTCTGTCTCCACATTCTCTCTTTGGCTATTTCAACTCTTCCCAGGGCCTCTGCTACCTCTCCTCGGTGAAGGGCTCCTTGTAGTGGATGTACCACCCACCACGACAGAACATTGTTGAAGATATGCCTGGAACAGTGCTTGCTGGCCTCTACTCTTTCTACAGGACATCACTTTTCCCCTCATCCGCTCCCCTACAGGCTCAGTATCACATGACCTGCCACCCCCCACCCAGGTGTGAGCACCAGCAGGGGGCTATTTGCACACTTTCCCCTCTAGTACTGGCACAACAGGTGTTGGATGTGATTTTAAGGCTTTGCTTATGTAAATTGCCACCAGCTTGGAGCCAGACCTGACAGTACTTAACCTGTATATGTCACTGCCAGGGGAAAGAGCTGTGACTGACCATGGTCACCAGAGAACATAAATACCCTTCCAAAAATAAACAAGGCTTCCCAGAGCAGGTATGGGGTAGTCCAAGGCTACCAGGAAGAGGGGGCCCAGCTATGCTTGGGGGTTACTGTGGCTCATTGCATTTGCATTTACTGTAGGATCTTAGGGGCCTTGCATGGTTCTCCAGGCCCTGGTGACTCAACCTGTTACGTTATTGTCCTTTAAAGAGGTGCAAGGACACCTGGAAAAGGTTTGAAACAACACAATGTTAACAAGGTGTTGTGATAGCTTGGCAGAAAGCTTTCTGTCTGTAACCATGGAGAGAGAAGAGGCAGAAAGATTTCTGAGTCATGTGCTCATTAGTTCTAGAAATATCTGAGTACCTCTACATGCCTGGCACAAGAATGGGTGCAGGGATGCAGTGGTGAGAGAGCCGTGGCATGGCAGCTGAGGCAGGTCCATTGACAGGTCTTTTCCATGCATATGTGCATATATTTGCATGTGTGGACACTGAATAACCTTGTGCAGGGGTTACAATGAAATGGATGGGTCATGGATACTGCAAGTGATAGAAGGGAGCCTGCCTTATATGTCTGAGAAAGGCTTTTTTGAGGTGATGGCTTTTAGGCCAAGGTCTTTTCTTTTCTTCTTTCTTTTTTTTTTTTTTTTCCTTTTTAAGAGACAGAATCTTGCTCTGTTACCCAGGCTAGAGTGCAGTCATCATAACTCACTGTAGCTTCCAACTCCTGGGCTCAAGTGATCCTCCTACCTCAGCCTTCCAGGTAGCTGGGACGATAGGTGTACACCACTATGCCTGGCTAATTTTTCTGTTTTTAGTGTGTAATTCTATGAATTTGATTTTTTAAAAATAGATTTTGTTTTTTAGAGTGGTTTTAGGGTTACAGAAGAAGTCTATAGAGAGTACAGAGGTCCCACGTCTCCCCCTCCCCACTGCCTCCCTTGTGATTAACGTCTTAAATTAGCATGTTGCATTTGTTACAATCCACAAACCTCCATCAGCACATCTTTGTCACCCAAAGTGCACAGTTCCCATAAGGGCTCACCATTTGTGGTGCACATTCTGTGGGTATTAGCAAATATGTCCTTTAGCAAGAGTGTCTTGCCTCTGCCCGGCCTTCCCCGGAGTATCATCAAATGGCTAGAACCATCTGTGTAGACTGACTCCTTCCTTATGCAGTTCTATGAGTTTTAACTGATACATGGGATGTACCCTAGCCCTGAAAGTCCCTCCCCCATTGCCCAGCCCCAGGCAACCACTGAGCTGCTCTCTGTTCCCAGTCCTTGTGCCTTTTGCCTCAAGCTTTTCATGTGCCATCACAGCCCTCAGCCTTTAGAGGGAGTCTTCCACCTGCCAGAGGTGTACATGCAAGGTTCCATGTCATCAAGTGCTGTCTCATGTCAACATCCCACAGGCCACTTACCCATCCTCCATATGAGAACACTGGTTGTTATTGTGTTTGTGAATGAGCAACCAGTTTTTGGCCTCCAGGTTCTAGTGTGTCACCTGGATTGGTCCTCTTGAGGAGGTGGGGAGTATCTGTGTCTAACTTTATGACAAGTTGCCGACTGTTTTCCAGAGCAAGAATTCCAGTTGCTCTTCACACTCAGCAGTACCTGCTATTTTCAGTTTGTTCTGAACCATCCTGTGTGCGTGAAGTGTGCCCATGGTGATTTTGATTTGCATTTCCCTGATGACTGATCATGCTGAATGTCTTTCTTGTGTTTATTTGCCCATTTTCTAATTATTTATTGCATTTAAAGGGATGTCCAACTACAGCCTGGGGCTGGCTATGAATGATTATCGAAGACTTGTCTTGGGCTACATGTTAGATACACAAAACTAATGAAAGCTGATGAGCACAATAAAAAAGGTCAGGCGGTACCTGTGGTTCAGTGAGTAGGGTGCCGGCCCCATATACCGAGGGTGGTGGGTTCAAACCCGGCCCCAGCCAAACTGCAACAAAAAACAGCCGGGCATTGTGGCAGGCGCCTGTAGTCCCAGCTACTTGGGAGGCTGAAGCAAGAGAATCATCTAAGCCTAAGAGCTGGAGGTTGCTGTGAGCTGTGATGCCATGGTACTCTACCAAGGATGACAAAGTGAGACTGTCTCAAAAAAAAAAAAAAAGTCCCTGCATAATTTTCGTGATGTCCACCACCACCGCCACAGAAAACATTCAAAGCAGCCATGGGTTGCGGTTGGATGCCCTCTAGGATGGAATTCTTTGTATTTTCTGATGACAAGTCTTCTGTCAGATAGTGATTAGCAAATATTTCTGCCTGTCTGTGGTCTTTTCATTCACTTAGTGTCGTCCACAGTGCAAAGGTCTCCAGCTTGGATGAAGTACAGTCTGCCATTATTTCCCTTTATAGTTCATGCTTTCAGTACAAATAAGGCATTTAAGACATCCTTGCCAAATCAGAGAGATGTTTTACAGTTTACATTTAAATTTATGACCCACTTTGAGTTAACTTTTGTATATGATGTGAAGTTTGGGCTGAAGTCCATTTTCTTGCTCCTGGCTGTTGAGTTGTTCCGGTACCACTGTTTGTACAGACGGCCCTTCTACCATTGAGTTGCTTTCACACCCTGTCAAAGATAGTTGACTACTATGGGTTTATTTCTGGACCTTTTATTTTATTCTGTCAATTTATGTGTCCTGGGTGGCGCCTGTGGCTCAAAAGGGTAGGGCGCCAGCCCCATATGCTGGAGGTGGAAAGTTCAAACCCAGCCCCAGCCAAAAAAAAAAAAAAACATTGTAAGAGATATAAAAATTGTATGTTATAAAAAAAAATTTATGTGTCCTTCCTTTCATCAGCAGAATTTGACTTTTGACTTTTGAAAACAAACAAAAAATCTGTACAGGAGAAATAGAGTTGGGAAAAAGTTAGGTGCCCACAGAAGACTCCTTTTTTATTTCAGATCAAAAGTAATTAGCGTATTTAACTAATTGTTCTCCACTTCTCACACAGACCCCTTTCACTTAACTGTGAATCTCTTCTTAATTATAGAATTATAAAATTAAATTAAGGAGTAAATGAATTGAGAAAAGGTCTAAACTAAAATCTTATTATATCGTTCACAGATCTAGAGGTAGAGAAATTCAGCATGTGCTTATTAGATTTACCAAGTGGCTTTGCAGAGAAGAAGATAAATTTCATACCAGAAAGGAAAGCCATACCCCAGACACATGGAGGGTTGCTTTGTTATCTGTCTGTTAAAAACAAAGAAGGGTTCAGATAGGACCTCTGTGTTGTTCCATTCAATTAGAGAACAGAATGGGGTTCTTCCATTGAGAGTACCTCTTTAAACCCTTTTGGGCTGAGGAAGACTTGTCTTGTCTTTTTTGGCTTCCAGGTTGGTGTGAGGATGGGGAGGTAGGGACCACATCATTGGACTGTTGCCAAGCCTGAGAATCTTTTTGCCTGTGAGCGTCAAGATGGTTGTTTACCTTGTACAGTGCCCCAGCATCAGGCTAGTCAGAAAAAGGATCGTAATCTGAGAATGGTTACCTAAGTAATGAAAAAGGGTTTACTCATTTTCATTGAAGGGGGAAAAAAAGGAAGTCACAAAATAGCAGTTTAACGGAAAATAATGATTATTGTAAACACAGGTGCCACATGACACAGCTCCACCAGCTGTTTAAATCTTGCCTACTACTGTTTTGTTTTGGGGGAGATGGAACAAAAAGCCATGAGTGGAAAAGTCCATTTGTTTTCAGAGCACTTCCTTGGAGGAAACTGTTTAAGAATCGACTCCATGCTTAATTACTGTTCTTTTGAAATGTTCCTCCTGATTGCTTCTCCTTCAGCCCTACACCAACACCATTAATAAGCTGCTGTGGCAGGTGCCTGTAACCCAGCTACTCAGGAGGCTGTCTGGGGATCCCTTGAGCCCAGGAGTTTGAGACCAAGCCTGGGCAACAGAGTAAGACCCTGTCTCTTAAAAAAACACATACACACACACACAAGACAAAACTGCTGTGGCATTTGTTTTTGTATATTTCACCTGAGTTAGAGTGGTTGAAAAATCCTGTCTCAATAGAACATGTTGTTGTATGGAAACTCTGATCCTCTTTGAATTATCCCTCTAGGCAGAAAGGGAGTGCTTGGGCATGAAAGCTTTCTTCCTGGGGTCTTGTCTCTCTGGCTAGGCTTTCCAAGTCTTAGATTTTTTCTCTGGGGTCTTGTGCTAGATTCTCAGCACAGGAGCTCAGTCAGTACTTGAATGGGTGGATGGGGAGATGAACAGATCAGTGAATAGATGAAATGGAAGGATGAGTAGATGGATGGAGGGATGCATGAATGGATGGAAGAGGGATGGATGAATAGAGGGATGAATGGATGACTGGATAGACGGATGGAGGGATGAATGAGTGGGCACATGGATGGAGGAATGGATGGACTTGTTACTGCATGGCATGAGGAACTGTTGAGCTTTCTGTGTTGAATGATTGCACCCAGCTGCTGCTTCTGCCCTCCAACCCCCAGGACCTCTCTGTTTGTTTGAATGGCCATATAAACACTTGCTTAAAACCTTAAAGATTTGGGGGTAAGAGTGAAATCCACTGTGTAGGGTATTGAGACTTTAACATGCCAAAATCAGAGTTATTTTCCTTTTAGGAAGAAGGGGATCACAGCTTTGTTTCTTAGGAAGTAGAAATTGTGACACCTTTTTCTCCTGTCTGAGGCTATCAGCTGTACACAGTAGAGATGTCTCTGTAGTCATCTGTGGGGAATGAACATGAGAGAGTCACCCCAGTGCAATGTTCCTTTGAAACTATTTGTGTTTTCATCTCCAATTTTATTTTCATTTTTTTTTTCTTTGTTTTTTATTAGAGACAGAGTCTCACTTTATCGCCCTTGGTAGAGTGCCATGGTGTCACAGCTCATAGCAACCTCCAACTCCTGGGCGTAGGCCATTGTCTTTCCTCAGCCTGCCGAGTAGCTGGAACTACAGGCACCAGCCACAATTCCCAGCTATTTTTTTGTTGCAGTTTGGCTGGGGCCGGGTTAGAATCTACCACACTCAGTATATGGGGCCGGCGCCCTACCCACTAAGCCACAGGCACTGCCCATGCATCTTCAATTTTAGACAGCATTGTATCGGAATAACATTTAAAATAATTATACAAGTGATATATAAATACATTCTTATAAAATTTTTAAACAATTCATATATAAAATATGAGACCCTCTTAACCAGCCCATCCTACTCCTCTTGCCAGAAATAACCATTTACCAATAATTTTATGTGAATCCTTTTGAGTTTTTTTTTAGGGAATTTACATATATATACACATATATGTATGTATAGATACAAATATAGGTATATACAGATAATGAATATTTAATTTTTGTACATTTTTAGAATTACAGTATATATGCTCTGTTACCTTTTCACTGCTATTTCTTAGAAATTGAAGTATGGAAGCAACTCTTTTATCTTACATGATCTCAACTAGAGTTAGTTTTAAGTGTTGATTATAGCAGAAAAATCATAAAAATAGTAAACACATACCCTGAGCATTTTATAAGACATAACAAACTGAAGTCATTTGCTAATCATTGGATGGGGGAAGCAAAGCTTTTTCTTTGGTGTATGCTCCTTGGAATTCCAAGTTGATTTTAGAGGTTTTCTTGTTATTGTAATTTTTATGTTAGATTTTTACTTTTTCTTTTCTTTTCTTTTCTTCTTTTTGAGACAGAGCCTCAAGCTGTCCCCCTGGGTAGAGTGCTGTAGCATCACAGCTCACAGCAACCTCCAACTCCTGGGCTCAAGCGAGTCTCCT
>NW_003852439.1:7843248-7875462 GCF_000181295.1 Otolemur garnettii
TTTCAACTATTTTTTAGAAGGAACTATTTTTTTCACCCTTTTATACTAATTAATTTTACAATTATTCTTTAAATAACTTTAATCCATTTACAACGGAGCTCTGGGCCCACCTATAGGCTGTTGGGGGGGGGGGAGCGAGAATGTGACAGCCCATGACCTCTGCCTGCCAGTGCCTGGGTCCTGCCAGTGTGTTTTACAGAGGGCTTGGGAGCAAGGCTGATGTGGCTAGGTAGTAATGGAGATGTTACATAGAGGTTATGTAGAGGTGGACTGAAGGCTCACATAAAGGTGGATTCAGCAGTCACAGGGAGGTCATATTGAGGCCAATTGAGAGGTCACACAGATTCAGAGATCACAGAGAGGTCACATAGAGGTAGCTTGAGAGCTTTTGCTTTGAGGGACTAAAAAGGAAAGAGTGCACAGAACTGTAGCAGATGGAGGAAGGGCAACCATCTGAGGGTCCTCCAGTGCAGTATCCTTTCCAGGAGATGAGGCCAGAGAAGAGGGTGCATTTCCTGTATGTAGCACCTTGGAATGTGAGGTGTGGTGGGGAGAACAGCAGGATGTCTGGAGTCACCACATCTTGTCTGTCCTGGGATCCCAACATGGTGCTCTGCCTACCCTGGATTAGCACCTCTCAGATGTACTGGCCCGCCCTTCTGTGCATTCAGAGGCCTCAGTATGGTGTATTCAAAATTCTTTTCCCAGGGCCACCACCGTACGTTACAAAGGGAGGAACCTGCGGATTAAAGCACCCATGTGCCGGGCCCTGAAGAAGCTCTGTGATCCAGATGGTATGTGAATAGGGGAAGGGGCTGGCATAGGCTATTGTTCACAGGATTGGAGCGGGCACCATCTTGTCCCATTTAATCACAGGCTGGTTGAGCTACAGATGTCTCTGCTGTTGCCTTCTGTCTGACCCCATTTAATCCCAGTCCTATGAATGAGCTGCTTTGGAATTTGAAACTCTCCTTGCCATAGCTATGTATCCACGCAGCACCCCAAGTTTAGCTTAGGAGCTAGAGCTAAACCTCTAACAGAGTAGTCTCTCAGGGCTTCTTTGTGGTCCGGACTGCATCACTGTCTATGCCAGTGCTCAACCATTTACAGCCACGTTGGAGTTTTCTTCCTTGCTGTGCGTAAAATCTGCTTTTCTTACCTCTCCTTGCAAGACAGTCTGCCCATAGCTCTCTCTCATCCTGTTGGTTTTCTGGTGAGGTACTTTGCCTTCTGCCTCAGGTTGGTCTGCACAAGACTTTCACAGTCCTTCCCTATTGCAGGTTTGAGTGATGAAGAGGACCAGAAGCCTGTGCGCCTGCCTTTGAGGGTTCCTGTAGAGCTGCAGCCACGCAACAACCATGCCTGGGCCCGTGTGCAGAGCCTTGCTCAGAATCCGCGCCTCAGGTATAATGTGGCCTTTAGCGTGTAGAAGGCAGCCCTAGTGCTCTCACATCCCATGACGACAGGTGTGAGATTGACACACTGTCTTTAGGGTCCTCAGACTCTGGGGCTCCTGGGAGCAGTGAGCTGCATTTCCACACCTGGGCAGTGGTCTCATGGGCCACGGGCAAGCCCTGGGAGTTTGTGATGAAAAAGGCAAGTGGCTGCAGAGCCTCCCTCTTGTCCCTGTCAAGCCCTTCCTATTCCTCTCATGCCAGTACCCCCAGGGGAATGGGCCTTTCCATTTGTATGTTTTTTAAATTGAGGTAAAATTAACATAAAGTGACCCATTAGCCACTTTGTAGTTTACAGTTCAGTGGCATTTAGTACGCTCACAGTGCTATGCGCCCACCACCTGTGTCTAATCCCAGAACATTTTTATTACCCCCCAAAAGACCCCAGTTACTCAATTCTTAGCCTTCCCCAGCTCCTGGCAACTACTAGTCTATGTTCTGTCAGATTTGCCTATTCTGGGCCTTTCCTGGAGGCACAGTCACACACAAGTGCCCTCCACAACTGGCACCTCTCACTGAACATATTTCTGAGGTGCATTGTGTTGTACCACATGTCAGTACTTTGTTGCTTCCATTGCTGGGTTTTTATTTTCTTGGAATTAATGAAGGCTACTCAGACCCACCTTCTTAAACCCATCAATTGCTGCTATTATGGGGTGGTGGATCATACCAGTGCTCGTGTTCCAGTTGAGATCTTGGACTGGCACAGGGTATATGATTCTTATCATTTTCTACGGTTCTGCTCAAACCTACAATGATCTCAATTGAAAAAGCTTATTTTTAGGAAAAGGTCCCAGCCAGGGCCTCCTCTTTGGTACCTTTTCTCTCTTTGACACTGTCTTGCTATAGGCAGCTTCACAGTGTTTCAGCAGGCCCATCCCTGTTGTCTCAGGCTCACCTCCCTCACCTGTGTCTCTCTAGGATGATTGTGGAGCTTCATCGTAAAGTCTCCAGCCTCATCGAGTTCTTGAAGCAGAAATGGGCACTCCAGGAAGTGCGAATTGTATCTTTTTCCAACTAAAGGGAACTCTCCAAACTCTGCTTATGTGCTGTGCTCATGTGCTACTTGGAAGCAGGTCTTGCTCCCTAGTACCTGTCATGGTATGGGGGCTTGTGGGTTACAGCTCTAACCTGGAGCCCTTTACTTGCTGAGCTGTGGGTACTGAGCCCCTTCTCTGACCTCCTGCAATGTTAGGACTTGGTCACAGCCACCCTTCCCTGAGGTAACTGGCCTGCTATCTGGCCCATGCGGTGTGCCTAAAATGTTCCTGCCAGCAAGATGAACAAAGTGACCAGGGGACAGCCCACCCAGCTTCATATTATTGTTTGGCTTCCATGATGTACCGATATGAATTTCCTAAAGATGCCAACTGCCTGGGACAGCAGTTTTTAGTAATGGCATGAAGAAAGCCTCGGTCAGGGTCAGGGTCATAATTCAAGCCCCAGTGGTGCCAAGGGGGAGTGTGACTCTGGTTTAATTCAGTGTAGAGCCTTCCTTGACAGTGTGTTTAGAGGAAGACGCTAGAGGAACGGCAGCTACAGGACTCTTGCACTGCGCCCACACAGGAGAAGGTGACGCTGCACCTGTTTCCGGGCGAGAACTGCACACTGACACCTCTGCCTGGTGTGGCCCGAGTGGTGCACTCCAAGGCCTTTTGTACCGTGCACTGGCAGGAGGGTGGCCGGTGCAAGCAGAGTGCCAAGGACGTCCACTCACTGCCCCCTGCCCAGATCCTAGGCATCCAGAGTGGGCAGGGCACAGCCCGGGGCCATGTGAAGTGCCCACGGGGTAGTGCTGAGGGCAAGAGCGGGGGGCGGCCCCCTCCTACCACTGACATGTCACAGAGCTCTGGAGAGAGTTCCCCTGAAAGTGCCCCTGGGGAAGGGGCCACCCCAAGCCTGAGTAGCCCTGATGCTCCTGACAGGCTTCCCTCTGGGCACCACGACACTGGGCCATATTTGGAAAAGACCCCTGCAGTGGCTCCTGTAGAGGGTGGGAATGGCCCTACCCAAAAGCTGGGGGCCCAAGAAATGGGGCCATGTGCCTGCAGCCAGCTTCCAGACCTGGAGGACGAGCTTTCAATCCTAGACCCCTTACCCCGCTACTTAAAGTCCTGTCAGGACCTCATTGTCCCTGAGCAGTGCCGCTGCATGGACACACAGCTGGGGGGCGTGCACCCTCCTCCTGGTGAGGCTGTCTTCCCAGAGGTTCCCACCATTGGCAACAAGGAGGCTGCTGACCTCACCCCAGCTGGGCCTGGGCTCCTGCCAGATATTTGCACTAAAGACTTGGCAGATGCACCTGCAGAGGAGCCCCAGGAGAAGGGGTGCCCCTCAGAGCCTCTGCCGCCTCAGGGACAGCCTGCCACCAAGCCCCCAAAGGAGGTCCCCACCAGCCGGCTGGCCCAGCAGCTCCGAGAGGAGGGCTGGAACCTGCAGACCTCTGAAAGCCTTACGCTGGCCGAAGTCTACCTCATGATGGGCAAGCCGAGCAAGCTGCAACTGGAGTATGACTGGCTGGCTGTGCTGGGCTCTGAGGGCCAGGAGCCTGGAGGGCAGGGCCAGGAGCCTGGAGGGCAGGGCCAAGGCACTAGCCTCAGCTCTCCACATGCCACCTTGCACAAGCAGCACCTCCTTCGCTGCCTCGTGAAGCTCATCTCCACCGAGGTCAACCCCAAGCTGGTGAGTGGGTTGGGGTTGTCGAATGCAGACAAAAGCCAAGCTTGTAAAGAGTTAGAGTTAGTTTCACCCAGAAGTCTTGCTGAGGACTGGAGGCCAAGGCTCACAGTTAGAGAAACTCCATAGTCTTCCCCACACAGTGCACCAGTAAGGCGTATATGCCAGGGAGCAGGCTTGACTCATGTGCATTCACGTCAGAGTCTGGGTGTGGGTTACAGAAGCACGTCACTAACCCCATCAGGCATTCCTTTACACATGGGAAAAGTTGAGGACCAGGGTTACTTATCTTTTAATGACTTGGCAAATAATGGGGCATAGGGGAGTGGACTCTGTCCTGTTTTGTCTTCAAAGCATCTTTCAAAGTCACACATTGACACAGAGTCTGGGGTGTATGACATTTGCTGGCAAGCAGGAATGAGTAGACGTGGCTTCTCATGGATATCACTTTGTCCTGCTGGCCTCCCTGAGGGAAGCCAGATCTAGCCTGAAGGGCTGTCAGTTGAGTGGCTGGGGCTTGCATACAGTGTGGGGTCCAGGACGTACAGGCAGGGGCCCAGCTGATCAGGGAGGCAGAGGCTCTTTGAAGACCACTCATGTAGGGGCACTAGAGCTCTTACTTGGGCCTCATTCTCTGCACGGCACCAGGAATACATTGAGGGGGCTGGACATTGTCCCTGTTATAGAGGCTTGGAAGATGACCAAGAGGTGACACCTTTGAGCCCTAATTGTGCTCCCATAAATCTGCTAGGCCTCCACATGCAGCTGGGGGACAGGACAGCAAATGCAGGGGTAGCTGCGATCCAGCTTCACCTGAGCAGCTGCTGCAAGTTTCTAAAATGGTGTGCCGGGTGCCTTTCCTGCTCTAGAGTGGTGCTGGCACAGACCCCTGTGTGCATGTATGACAGAAATCAACAGGATGAGAAGGGGAGTCAGAGGCAAGGCTTTATTGAGACTCATGCAGAGGGAGGCAGTGAAAGGAAAAAGCCTTTGGTCTGGCTCCCTGGAGGGAGTTTAGGGAGAGTTTGTAAAGAGGGTTAAATGAGAACAGGATGACGCATAAGTATGTAGAGGTGGAGGGTCTTGTGGCCGCGCAGTCCCATTACATGCTGCCTTGGCATTGTGTGTCCCATTAGCCCACAAAATCTCTACTCCTGGTTGTGACTTTTTGCATTAAAATGAGATCATAACAGAAGAATAAAGTTAGTATGGGGATATCTTCTGGCTTAAGGACCTTAAATTTGGATAGGTCTGCCTTCTTTACAGCCCAGCGTCTTAATTAGCTTGTGTCAGTATTTTGTTCCTGTGGTCCTAAGAAATATTACTCGTAAGACAAGTTTAGCCCTTTTCTTATGTGGTTATGGACTGAATTCTGGTGATTAGGATACTTTGCTTTAGCTTTCCTGCTACTAATTAGGCTGGGTTTTGTTGACTCTCTAGTCAGGGGCACAGAGCCTGAGTGCTATCTCAAAAAGACCCTTTCCACTGCTGTGCAGGCAGTGTGTGATGAGGGAGGCTGTCACAGAAGAATGGGGGATGTTGGCAGGCTAAGGTAGAGGAGCAGAGCTGGGGGAGGGCTGGACAGAACAGTTCCTGAGGTGCGTGCAACATGGGCCTCTCCCAGGGTGGCTGTCCTAGGGGCAGCTGACTGAAGTGATCTGGTATCTTCTAGAGCAGCGGTTCTCAACCTGTGGGTCACGACCCACAGGAACTGTATTAAACGGTTGTGGTATTAGGAAGGTTGAGAACCACTGTTCTAGAGGCTCCTTGTTTAGTCTGGTCCTGGAGCCTAGGTAGGGGTCCTCTACCATATAGAGGCCAGTCAGCAGAGCCCACAAATGGAGTGCAGAAGGCACCACTGGTGAGATAACCCTATCCTGCACCCTTAGGTCTAACAGGATCGCATGGCTGTGGCTGTGGAGAAAGCAGCACCTGTGCTCAGCAAGCTGCTGAAAGAACCACGGTGGGAGGGGGGACCTTCGAGTGCCAGGACCTATAGGGACTGGGCTGGGGGTTTTCACAGTAAGGACTGTATATAAGGTCCTTGCATGTCTGGTGTTGGTCATGGCTCCTGCCCTTTGCCCCCTGGGGGGTGCTCTCTGGGACAGATGGGGCTCTTGGGGTGCTGGTGACTGGACCCTGTGCTCAAGCACCCCTTGGGCTAGGCCAGAAGGGGAAGGTAGCCTTGGGAAGCACACTAGGGAGGAGAGGGACCCTTTGGGTTGGCATAGCTATAGTCAGAGGGTTGGGTTGAGTGAGTGGAGACCCTAAGTCAGTGGTTCTCAACCTTCCTAATGCCACAGCCCTTTAATACAGTTCCTGTGGGTCACAACCCACAGGTTGAGAACCTTTGCCCTAAAGACTTTTCAGGTCTGGATCTTGGGAATCATGGGAGGGGATTGAGGAGAGATAGGCATGTCTGGGTGTCCCAGGAAGGAGGCAGGGCAGGATCCAGAGAGGGAAGAGGCATGCAGCAGGGTGAGAATGTGAACGATGACAACCAGGCCTCAGAGCACATTGCCCCAAGTGGTCCCTGGCCAAGCAGGTCACATTACTGGACACTTGTGAAGAAGGCAGATTTGGGGCAGGCCCAGTCATCTGTATGGGCCAACCCCAGGTGACTGGTCCAGTTAAGGTATGGGAACTGCTGCCAGAGGCCCAGCTGAAGCTGGAGACCTGGAATTAGAGAGGTTAACTGCATGAGTCTGGGGTGCTTCTCCCAGTACCGTTTCTTTCTTTCTTTCCTTTCTTTCTTTCTCTTTCTTTTCTTTTCATTCTTTTCTTTCCATTCATTCGTTCATTCGTTCTTTCTTTCGCAGAATCTCAGTGTCGCCCTCGGTAGAGTGCCATAGCATCACAGCTCATGGCAATCTCAAACCTTTGGGCTCAGCCTCCCAAGGAACTGAGACTAAAGGCACAGGCCACAACGCCTGGATAGTTTTTGGTTGCAGTTGTCATTGTTTAGCAGCCCTGGGCCAGGTTCGAACCCGCTAGTCTATGTATGTGGTCAGTACGTGAACCACTGAGCTATGGGTGCCGAGCCTGCCCAGTGCCATTTCTCACCGGGTACAGCTGTGACAGGCAAGTGCCCCAGAAGGTCCAAGCCCCACAGATCAGGAGATGCTAAAGGCTGGCTCAACTGGTCAGGAAGGAGTAGAAAATGTGAAGAAGGGATGCTAGGCTCATGAGGTTTGTGGAACAGCAAAGGGGGTTGGGCCCAGGGGCTGAGCCAACAGAGTCTGCAAAGCTATGCTGAAAGCACAGATGCATCGTTCACAGGTGAGCTTGTGCAAGGTGGGACCTTGGGGTGGGTGCCAGGAGTGAGAAGTAAGAGAGCTGAGGGCCAGGACATCAGCCCAGTCTTCCCAGGGTAGTGGGGCATCTGTGGTTTATGGCAGGGACCCCATGACTCTGCCCAGGTCTGCAGCTGCATCCTGGGCCAGCAAAAACCCTCAGGCTGCCACACAGTACCCTTTGACTATGATCATTTGATTTTGGAAAGCTGTATTTTCTTACTCTGACTTACAAGTAGAAGAGACTACTAGAGTTATCTCAGGCTGGCTTTTTGATGCAGTTTTGTCACTTGCCATTCAGTGCCTCCCCACATCCCTGCATCCTCTCTCAGAGAGGGCACAGACCAGGCCCTTCCTGCTTCCTGCCCTTGGCACCATCAGCATGTAGGCAGTGAAGACATAGGAAGGTACTCATTACTCACTTGACTGTTGATCTTTAGAATTGGTAAGCTGCAGAGTGACTTCAGGGCAAGTCGCTCCATGCCTCTCAACTGACCTTTGCTGTTGAGGAAGTATGATTTCTGAGTCTTGGACTTCACGGGCAAGTGAAGAGTAGGAGGGTACCTGTTTCAGAGCCATTTTTCATATGCTGAGTTTGGATGTTATTTGGCCCATTTCTTTCCCAGGCTCCAGAAGCAAGTGTCACGTCCACAGCCTCAGTGAGGCCCTCCCAGGAGGAACAGTCAACAACACCCCCAGGGAAAGTTGTGACCATCAGCTCCCGCAGCCCCCGCTGCCCCCGAAACCAGGCCACTCTCCGCAGCAGCAAGACCTTCCCACCCACCTCTACACCATGCTCCTCAGGTGAGGCATAGGAGGATTTGCTTGCCCATGCCTGGTCCAACCTGAAGGCGCCATCCATGGTCCTGGGCTTTTGGGGGCTGTGCTGAGGCTGAGGGCACAGGTGTGCCATGGTCCAGGAAATAGGGTAAAGGTACAGAAATCGCAGCCTCCTATGGGAAGGGCGAGTGCAAAGGCCTATCATAAGGGGCTTTAGGGTGTGGGTGTAGGAGCAAGCAAGAAGCAGAGGACAGGGTAGCCTTTGCCAGTCTGATTGCTTTGCAGCAGGTGTCATGAGGCCACCAAAAACTTAACAGAAGGTTGACTTGAGAAGGTTGTTCCTGAATCTATAGCATCTGTTTTCTGTTTCTAAACTATTAGAATAAAGAAGATTTTAACTAGGAGTTATGCCAGCAGTCCTAGAAAGAAAGATGGAATGACCTGCTGTCCATAGTGTGCTCTGTGCCAGTTGTATGTAGGAAATAATCCAAATTCAAGGTTTATAAATTATGTTACTGGGGACATAAAACCCCAAGATGAGCATGACCTGTTTCCCTTAGACATCAGTTTTACTTACTTTTAATTCATATTATAATAAAACAGACTATCATAGCCAGGATGGTAAATTTTACAAGAACATTTTCTTTTTCTTTTTTTTTTTTTTTTTTCGAGACGGAGCCTCAAGCTATCCCCCTGGGTAAAGTGCCATGGCCTCACGCTCATAGCAATCTCCAACTCCTGGGCTCAAGTGAGTCTCCTGCCTCAGCCTCCCAAGTAGCTGGGACTACAGGCGCCCGCCACAACGCCTGGCCATTTTTTGGTTGCAGCCATCATTGTTGTTTGGCGGGCCCGGGCTGGGGATTCGAACCTGCCACCTTAGGTGTATGTGGCTGGCGCCCTAGCTGCTTGAGCCACAGGCGCCGAGCCACAAGAACATTTTCTATGGCTATGCCCGCTTGTCCCCTTTCCCAGGCACAGAGGAGGTGCCACCAGGGGTTAGTATGAGCTGTGCTAGTTCCTCTGCTCTTCCTAAGACTAATCTGATGAGGTGAGAATGACTGCATAGGCAGGGACCACTAGGGCCTGAGGGCTGGGTGTGCCCTTCTGTGCCCTGGACGCCTCCTCCACTCTTTTCACATGAAGTTTGTAGTCCCGGGCAGCATTGCTGCAGATACTGCAGCCATTGTGGGTGCTGTGACTGCTCTGATGACTGCATCACGTGAGCAGCAGCCCCATCTGCTCAGCCTCCCAGAATTAGGCAAAGCTCTGGTCTGGCCATGCATACCGAAACACATAGCCACTGGTTGGCTAAACAGACACATAGTGTCCTGCCGTATTAAAGATTTCCCAAGATAATTTTCCTTTCAGAGAATGTCACTGGCTTTATGTTTTCTCTAATTAGTAATGTTAATAACCTGCCTGTTACATGCTGGAAGACTCATATCTGCTGTGAGTCCTTCCTGGTGGTCTTTGAGGAAATTTAGGCTGTTGCTGTGCTAGGCTCTAGTCCTTCTGAAGTTGCTTTTCTTGTTTCTCCTTCCCCTTCCTTCTGTTTCCTTCCTGGCTGTCTGGTGAAAAAGGCGCCAACTCTGAGTCCCTGTGAACAAAAGCAAGCTCAGCAGTGAGTGGCTAGCTTGTTGGTTGTATAGTCTTTTTCCGCTTTCCATTCTGACGTTTAAATTTCTTAGTTCTATGTACTCTTTAATTTCCTCTTTCTGAAAGAAAGACGATGCTTATAGACAAAAGAGCCAGTAATTCTAGAAATCCACACGAATGTTTAGAAGACCTGGACCATGGAGCCTTTGTCAGTTTGATCTCACCAATCTGCAATAAAGAATATAGAGCGGGAGGCGGGGTGGGGTGGGGGGGCTCCCCGTATGTAACCCATAGCGGTGGTTACAACGCCAGCCACATACACCAAGGGTGGTGGGTTCAAACTCAGACTGGGCCAGCTAACCAATGCAACAAAAAAATAGCCGGGTGTTGTGGTGGGCTCCTGAAGTCCCAGCTACTTGGAAAGCTGAGGCAAGAGAATCGCTTCAGCCCAAGAGTTGGAGGTTGCTGTGAGCTGTGGCGCCATGGCTCTACCAAGGATGATCTAGTGAGACTCTGTCTCAAAAAAGAAAATAGAATGCTGAGCCACGCGTCGTGCCCTGCGCTATCCAGACTAGCAAACAATACAGTCAAGATGGCTAAAGGTGACCCCAAGAAACCAAAGGGCAAGATATCTGCCTGTGCCTTCTTTGTGCAGACATGCAGAGAAGAACATAAGAAGAAAAACCCAGAGGTCCCTGTAAATTTTGCAGAATTTTCCAAGAAGTGCTGTGAAAGGTGGAAGGCAATGTCTGGGAAAGAGAAGTCTAAATTTGATGAAATGGCAAAGGCTGATAGAAGTCTGCTATGATTGGGAAATGAAGGATTGTGGACCAGCTAAAGGAGGAAAGAAGAAGGACCCGAATGCCCCCAAGAGGCCACCGTCTGAATTTTTCCTCTTCTGTTCAGAATTCCGCCCCAAGATCAAGTCTACAACTCCTGGTATCTCTATTGGAGATGTGGCAAAAAAGCTGGGTGAGATGTGTAATAACTTAAGTGACAATGAAAAGCAGCCTTACATCACTAAGATAGCCAAGCTGAAGGAGAAGTATGAGAAGGATGTCACTGACTATATCTAAAGGAAAGTTTGATGGCGCAAAGGGTCCCACTAAAGTTGCCAGGAAAAAGGTGGAAAAGGAAGATGAAGATGAAGAAGAGGAGGAAGAAGAGGATGAATAAAAAACTGTTTTTATCTGTCTCCTTGTGAATACCTTAGAGTAGGGGCGCGCCATAAATGACACATCTCTCAATTGAGAAATGTCTATTGCCCTCATTAGGTTTAATCACAAAATTTGATCATGATCATATTATAGACTCAAAGTGCTCTAGAAATTGTCAGTGGTTTACATGAAGTGGCCATAGGTGTCTGGAGCACCTTGAAACTGTATCAAAGTTGTACATATTTCCAAACATTTTTAAAATGAAAAGGCACTCTCGTGTTCTCCTTACTCTGTGCACTTTGCTGTTGGTGTGACAAGGCATTTAAAGATGTTTCTGGCATTTTTTTTTTTTTTTAATTTGTAAGGTGGTGTTAACTATATGGTTATTGGCTAGAAATCCTGAGTTATCAACTGTACATATCAATAGTTTGTAAAAAGAACAAAACAACCGAGACCAACTCTTGCTGCTCCTTGCTTGGCATTAAGGCCATGGGGAAAGATGCCCTTCAGAGGGGCCGTAGCTCAGGGCATGCACTGTGGGCTGGACCTGTTGACACTGCGGCAGGCATCCATTTAGCTTCAGGTTGTCCTGTTTTTGTATATAGTGACATAACATTCTGCTGCCATTCTTAGCTGTGGACAAAGGTGGGTCAGCTGGCATGAGAAGTGTTTGGATATTTTTTTTTTAAGTTAAGTGCAGTAGTTTTTAAACTGTTTGTTTTAAAACAAACTGTAGAACTCTTCATTGTTGGCAAAGCAGCAAGCAGAAGAGCCACTGCATCAATGAAAGTTCAAGAACTTTCTATACTTAAACACATTTGCAATGTTCTGTTATTTTTTGTATGTTTAGAATGCTGAAATGTTTTTGAAGTTAAATAAACAGTATTACATTAAAAAAAAAAAACGAATATAGAGAGGGGGCTGGTCCCCACCATGAATCCTAATGTGATTTGTAGCATCTGTGATGATGGAAACAGCTAGCGGATTGAATCTCATAATACTAGTCTCAAATAATTACTTTCTGTGGGTCTGTTTTCTAAAAACTAGGAAATTAGACCAGGCTTCAACAAACTATAGTCTGCAGCCCAGATCCAGCCCCCTGCATATAAGTGAAGTTTTACTGGCACAGAGCCATGCTCATTGGTTTACCTGTTGTCCATAACTGTTTCTGTGTTGCCAAGTGGAGTGGAGTTGCCCCAGAGATGATGTAATCTACAAAGCTGACGACTATCTGGCCCTTTACCAAGAAGTTTGCTGGTTTCTGGTGTGTAGTAGGGGTCATCTTGAAGGCTCTTCTAGCTCTGAAAAGTCCGTTTAAAAATTTTGTGTATAGGTGGCACCTGTGGCTCAAGGAGTAGGGCGACAGCCCCATATATCAGAGGTGGCAGGTTCAAAGCTGGCCCTGGCAAAAAAAAAAAAAAGATATATTGGGGCGGCACCTGTGGCTCAGTGAGTAGGGCGCTGGCCCCATACACCGAGGGTGGCAGGTTGAAACCTGGCCCCGGTCAAACCGCAACAAAAAAAAAATAGCTGGGCATTGTGGTGGGCACCTGTAGTCCCAGCTACTCGGGAGGCTGAGGCAAGATAATCGCCTAAACCCAGGAGTTGGAGGTTGCTGTGAGCTGTGTGATGCCACAGCATTCTACCCAGAGTGATAAAGTTCTGAGAACTTTACAAGAAAAAAAAAATTTTATGTATGTGTATATTTAACAAAATAGAGATGGGAGTCTTATACTGTGTTGTCCAGGCTGGTCTCAAACTCTTGACCTTATGTGATCCTCCCAACTTGGCTTCTCAAAATACTGGGGTTTTTACAGGTGTGAACCACTGCCCTGGCTTCTGAAAAGTCCTTAATGTGCTCTCTGCCCTTCTCCTAAGCATTGAACAGAGTGTGATCTGCTCAAAATGGAAGAATTTCAGTGAGAATAATAAAAAATCAACCTTCTTGTGCAACTGAGATAAAGGGAATTTCTTTCTGATTTTCTTCCAGTAGAACACTATTACCCCTGGAGTTGCTGCTGGTCCAGTAGAACACCATTACCCCTGGAGATGCTGCTGAGTGAGGAGGGTTTGTGTGTTGATTCTAACTTCTTTTCCAGATTTGCGAAACCCTCCAAGACCCCTCTTGGTAGCTGGTTCTTCTAGCACAGGAAGCAGTGACTCAGATGGTAGCCTTTTTGCTGTCCCAACAACTTTGCCACCCAACAGCCGCCATGGGAAGCTTTTCTCTCCCAGTAAAGAAGCAGAACTGACTTTCCGTCAGCACCTAAACTCCATCAGCGTAAGTGTGGGGCCTCTCTACCTTGAGGGTGGGGTTCCCCCACCCCTACCCTGTGTTTATGGAGAATGTACCTTCAGGGATCAGGTGTTCTTTCCCTTACAGATGCAGTCGGACTTCTTCTTGCCAAAACCCAGGAAATTGCGGAACCGGCACCTGCGGAAGCCATTGGTGGTCCAGGTCAGGGCACCTTGTTCAAGTCTTCATGTGCCATCCTGAGCCGGGCCTCCCTGGCTCTCCTGCTGGCTGAGCTGACCAAGACACACTGGTTTTTATTGTGTAAAATGGGGGGAAATCCATGCGCCTTTCTTCCTTCTTTTAAAGAGGGTAAATAAGAGCAGCAGTGAACTTAATGGTACCTAAATGTAAGGATAATCTTTGAACAACATTGAAAACTCCTTGGAAAAAAGACAAAATTCTGGGGATTCGAGTCCCAAGAATGTCTCAGATTAGGATATATTTAAGGATTATCAGAATATTCATAATTATTTAGTCATTGGAAGCGGTTGGCAAGGTATGTGGGTTAGCCAGAAGCCAGACCTTGTGTGCTCATATTAATGAACACTGGGAAGACCCGTAACTGCCATGTGCAAAACCAAGGAAGAAGTCTTAGGAATTAGAGGCACTTGAGAAAGAGTACATTGTCATTTTGAGGTATAAGATAAGGGAAGTGAGGCTGCAAGTCAAATAACTATGCCTAGAAATTTATTAACGTGTATTTCTTTTTTTGGATTAATGCTTTTGTTAGATTCTTAGAAATCTTTTTCTCTCTTGAGATTAGTTTATTTAGAAATGAATGATTTCATGAAAGATCTTAGGAAGAAAGATGCATTCTAAATCGTAGGTATTCTTTATTCAGACTAATTTAGTGTTAACTGCATTTTAATCTGGGTACATTTAGTTTTTTGCATTTGAAATAGAAAGATAACTGTAAGCTCTGTAGCTATTCAGTGCAGGGTCCTAGTCAAGCTTGACTGTTTTTTTAATTTAAAACAGCTTTCAAGATTCACACCCCATAAAATCACTCTTTTAAAGTATGTAATTTAGTGGCTTATAGTCTATTTACAAGGTTATGCAACCATCCCCACTATCTGATACCCCAGTATTATTACCCCAGAAGGAAACACTATTAACTCACTCTGCTTTCTATCTCTATGGATTTGCCTATTCTAGGCATTTCCTATAAATAGGGGTCATCCAATATGATGGTGGTCTTTTCCATTTAATATTTTTGTATATAAAGTTTTACTGGCACACAGCCACATTTATTAATTTCTGTACTATCTCTGGCTGTTTCCCAAGGGCAGGGTCAAGTATGTCCTCAAAGCCTAAAATATGCCCTACCTGGCCCTCTTTAGAGAGAGCATGATATGTCCCTGTTAGCTATTGGTGAGAAATAGCACAGATGTGCACTGCTCTTCATGTTGTGTATAGGCCACACCTGCTGCTGTTAGCTCCTTTGTAGCTTCTGCTGACACTGACACCGCGAGGCATCTCTGAGGGTCAGGGAGTGGTCTCAGTGAGCCTGAGTCCTCGATAAGATAGCATAGAATGGCAGCTGTATGCCCAGAAGCTGAAGTGGCTCATGGCACTTGGGTTGGCAGATGCCTTTTGCTAATGTTCTGATTACTGGCAACTTCAATGATTAATATAATTGCTTAGGTGGTAGTCATCACCATTCAAAAGATGATCTGAGCACTTTGAAGTATAATTATTCACCACGGAGCCCTATGAAGAAGCAACTTATGCCCTTTAGGGCCTCTGGGCTATAAGCCAGGAACTTCATCTCCTTCACCCCATAAATGAGGAAACCCAATGTAAGGGAGTATCTCTTGTAAAAGTCCACATCTAGTGGTTATAAACAAATTTATGTAACTAGTTGCATTCCAGCCAAATGCAGAAGAACATTCTGCATTAAAAGGAGATCATTCTGATAGTCCTCCAGTTTTCCCTGGGAAAGGTTAGATTCTCTGGGTTTCTTTTATAGAGGACCCAGTGCTCTGAGGCTTGGTTTCCACAAGACCTGTCTCAGGCTGTCATCACTTTACCTCCTGTGGTTAGACTCAGCTCCCTCTTATTTGGAACATCCCTTTGTAACTCAATTTCTAGAGTGATCTTTTGAGCATGGGAGTCTTTTCATGTCTTTGATTGTAATTTTTCCTCTACAGAGAACGCTGCTTCCTAGACCTGAAAACCAGTCCCACAACGTTTGTTCCTTCTCCATCATGTCTAATTCCTCCATAACTGGTAAGGACCTAAGGCTTCATACTATCACTGTTTCTTCCTCTTTACATGAGTGTGGCCTTGTGCTTGGGAACAGTAGGTGTTTATTTCCATGGCTCTTTGAGTGACATTTCAAGCATTCCTGCGTTCATTCTACCAACACATATCTGGTATGCCCCCTGCTGGGTCTGGCTACAGTGGTAGGCAAGGCATAAGACTGAGTGGCAGGGCTTGGCACTTGTAGCTCATTGGTTAGAGTGTCGGCCACATACACTGGGTCTGGCAGGTTTGAACCCAGCCCCGGCCTGCTAAACAACAAGGAGAACTACAACAAAAAAATAGCCAGGCATTGTGGCAGGTGCCTGTAGTTCCAGCTACTTGGGAGGCTGAGACAAGAGAATCGCTTAAGCCCAAGAGTTGGAGGTTGCTGTGAGCTGTGATACCACGGCATTCTATCAAGGGTGACATAGTGAGACTCTGTCTCACAAAAAAAAAAAAAAGTGACTGAGTGGCAAGTGGCCTAGAGGGGCCTCTGCCAGTGCAGGCTCAGATGGACCTGTTTTGGATCCTTGCTCAGTTCAATTTAGTGGAGCGTTTGCATCTGTTGCCCACTTTCTATCTGTACTGCCTTGTCGGGTATGATATGGAGTAGATATGTTGTTGGGGGCTATGAATCACACTTTCAGCATGAGCGGCATCCATGGTCTATGTGTCAGGAGGCCCTGGCTCTTTGAAGTAAAGCTTATACAAGGAGTCCTTCAGTGAAATACTCTCTGTGATATACCTTTTTTTATGAGTCATTGTCATAGTAACTTACTACAAGACCCATAGGGCTATCCATTGCTTTTCCTCATGCCCCTTTGTTAACTGCAGGAATCCTTGCAATATAAAACCAAATCGCAACAGCAGAATCTCAGTCTAAGATGGCAGTTGTGATCGCAGTCTTTTAGCAGCTCCTGGGAGGCACAATGGTGCCACCATCGCAGATGCCAGAGATGATGTCTCTGGTTGGGGCCTGCGTGATTTTTGACTGCCCAAGTTAGTGTGTGTTTGGAATGTTTAG
This sequence comes from Otolemur garnettii, assembly GCF_000181295.1. Lineage (NCBI taxonomy): Eukaryota > Metazoa > Chordata > Mammalia > Primates > Galagidae > Otolemur > Otolemur garnettii. The sequence continues at coordinate 7,859,769 of NW_003852439.1, forward strand.
TGGCTTCCACCTTTGCTCAGTTTCCCAATCCTGACAATGGTTGTGAAGGAAGCCTCTACAAGGGAAAGCAACGATTGGGCAGGGTTGACATGTTTGCTTTTATCCTTGCCCTTGCAGGGAGAGGTTCATTCCGGCCCATCCAGTCTTCTCTGACCAAAGCAGCTCTTTCTAGGCCGATTGTGCCCAAGGTCCTTCCATCCCAGGCCTCGAGTCACCTAGCCAGTAAGTGTGTGACCTATACAGTGATAGTTATATGAAATTTGGCTAAGGGTTGAAATTCTGACGGTTTTTGTCACAAGGTTTTTTAGTTGTTTTTTTTTTTAAATTATATCTCATTACCCTTCAGAAGAACCATCAGAGTCCTAAGCTCTTTCACTGAAATGAGGTGTGAGGGAGAAGCTGTTCCTGAACCCCCTTGGGATACACTGTGGAATATCAGCAGGGAAGAGACTTGAAGTGTCATTTCTGTTGCCAGGTGCTATCGACTTAGCTGCTAAAAGTGCAGGCATCATACCCGGGAGCCCCCTCCCTGTCCTGGACACCGAGGGCTTGTCTGGCCTCTCTACACTATCTTCAGATGAGGTAGCAGCTGCTGTCTCTGCTCAGGACTCCACTGTGGCCCACCAGAATGGAGACCGTGTGTCCGCCATGGGAGTGAGTAGCTTCAAAGGACTTGAAACTCAGCATTAACCACAGTTTCTGGGGTGGGAGCCCAGGACATGGGGCTGAGATAACACGGGACTCCAGTGCTGCCATGTGAAAGCTTGGACCTTGTGGACTAGAGAAAGCATCTGAATTAGGAGGCCACACCATGGCAGAGAACAGTAGAGGGTTCAACCCACTGAGGGCGTATGGGGAAATAGTCTTGCCATGTGGCAATGGAGAGTCTAGAGCTGGGATACATGTTGAGGGTGGCTTGGTCTGGGAATAACTAACCAAGCCGGCCAATAGCAAGCCCATGGGGCTCTGCTGAGTATTACTGAGCATTTCTCTCACCTGCATGAAAGAGTATCTTGATGACCTTGACCATTACTCCTTAACCACTTCTCCATATGGTCTAGCTTCTCTGGCCTCTTGTGGCCTGCATGAGAGCTGCCTCGTGGAAGGGGTGGACTGACCCTATCAGGACTGAAGGGAGTCCAGCCCTGCCTGTTTCTTTTTGGTAGGACTTGAGTTCACCCCCAGAGTCAACAAAACATCTGAGTTCAGGGCCCATACTCTGAAAGTGGCTTTTAGCATTTTCACCTAGAACCCTTCCTCTTAACTGTCACTCTGCCATTAGGAGGCCAGGGTGACGAGACAGCTCTTGACTCTGGAGCTATGTCCCAGGTGGTGGCTTGGGCAGTGTCTGGCACACTGCGTGGTGCTTACAGGTGGGCTTGTGGTTCTCACAGGGCACAGGTGACCCATTTGTCAGTGTCCCCTCGAGACCTGAACAAGAATCGGTGACAGACAATTTCCAGGTAGGTATGCTCTTGAACTGCTAAACAAAATAGCTGACCTAAGACCCCTGCAGTGCCCTAATCCCTAACCCTGCTCCTGCCAGTATCTCTCCCCTGGATCAACCTGATACTTTGTTGCCCCCTACCCCTGTGCCTAGTCTCTGGAGGCTATCTCCTACCCCAGGTGCTCTTCTTCCCTCACAAGGCTGGATAAAGGACTGTTTTCTAGCCAGGGAGGAAGAAGCCGCAGGCTGGTAGCCCCCCAGTACCCACTTGTACCCGTGCGCTGTCAAACTCCTGGCACCAGTAGAAGCAGTTTAGGCCACTGAAGCTTGGCCCTTGACTCAGTCCTCTCATGTGGTTTCAGAAGTAAATTCCCCAGGTGTGTAGGAGGCAGTGGCACTTAATCACCTCTGTTGATTTGCCCATCACTCACCCACCCAGCTGTGAGGTTAAGGTTGATTTTTCGTCATAGGTTCTGATTGGTTGTGTCTGAACAATACCTGTTTCCTAGCAGGGCTCATCTGTTCTCTCCTTATCTGAGCTGCCCAAGGCTCCGCTCCAGAATGGGATGTCCACACTATCCTCATCAGAGGCTCCCTGCTCCCGGCTCTCTCCACCCGACGTCTCTGCTCTGTTGGACATCTCCCTTCCAGGCCCTCCTGAGGACGCGCTTTCGCAGGGAGAGCCTGCCACACACATCAGTGACTCCATCATCGAGATCGCCATCAGCTCTGGCCAATATGGTAAGCAGCAGGGCAGCCTCCCTTTCCTGGAATCAGGGGTCTTGACCTCCTGCCTGAGCGTTCACCACACTTGCTGGGAATGTTCCAGTTTAGCTATCATTTCTTGAGAATTGGATACCTGCCACCTATGAGGTATGCCTGGCCCTGGCAGAGGCAGTGCAAATGGACAAGTTGCATGTGGACCTGAGGCTATGGAGGGGTCTGGTAGGATTCTTCTGACCTTGAGGTGAGAACAGGGTGACACTGGAGGCCCTCTTAAACACAGTGTCAGAGTGGCATTTTCCTAGCTGATTTGGAATATGGGCAGATAACCTGTGGGTATCACTGCTTTTAGGAAATGGCCTGACTGCTACCTGCAAGGGTTGGGCCTGGCCTAAGTGATGCTCTTGGGGGGAGTGATGTGGCTGCTGATTACTGGTGTGACTCAGGCTGTGGGTTCACATAGACATGAGCCCACACATTGTTAGCAGGTGGCCTTGGGCAGATAACCAGTTTCTGAGCCTCACTTTCCTAAGCAATGAGTTGGGAACAATGTGGCCATCATAGGCCCACTGTCAGTACCAGCGAGATGATTCACTTAAAGATCATGGCAAAGACTTAGCTTCATCTGTGGTTATTGCTGCCATTATTATTGCCCTATGTCCTTTGTTCCCACACAAAGCCATCTTGGAGGCTCTGTGATCCTTCCCTGAGAGCAGGTTGTTGGTTGTGGTATAGAGGCCATCAGGGTGCTGGGTCTCCCAGCTCAGCAGTGCTTGGCTGCATGACCGTACTCCCTTCTTAGTGATGGGTTAGGGAAGCAGGGATCAGACTTTTCCCTTGTGCAGCATCTCTGACCCAGGATTTTGGTGGGCAGGTGAAGGAGTTCCTCTTTCTCCAGCAAAGCTGAATGGTGGTGACAGTTCTAAGAGTCTTCCCTCCCCAGCCAGCAGCCCCCAGCCGGACTGGATTGCTTCTCCTACCCATGACCCTCAGTGGTACCCTAGTGACTCTACAGACTCCTCACTCAGCAGCTTGTTTGGTGAGTGTATGGGGAAGGGGCTCAGGGCCCCTGGCACAAGCCAGGGCATGTGGATCACTGTCCAAGCAAGCAGCCACAGGGTGGATTACACACAGCTTAGTCAGCCCATATGTGGGGAGCAATATGCCTAATGGCCTAGAGCAATTCAGAGTCCCAGATCTGGTTGGTGCCGAGAGACCCAGCATGCTCATACATCTTCCACTGTCACATATAACAGTACAGACATGTGCAAAGTTAAATATATTTAAGTCAAAAAAAGTCAGAGACAACCTGAATGCCCAGTTCTGGGGAACTGTTCCCAGAGAACAACATATAGGGTGTAGGAGTGGTTCCAGAGCCTGACACCAGGGACTCCTAGAAAATAAGACTTGTACCTGTGCTCCAAGGATCCTGGTTTGGGAAAGACAGTTTCTCAGCATCTTTTCCATCTAAAGCACCTCATGTGAGCCTTTAGTAGGTGCTTGGGCTGGGGCCAAGTCTGGCTGCCACCCCAGCCTCAGGACCCTCCGGACCCTCCCACTGAACTGTCCTAGGCCAAGTTGGATTTCAGAGTATTTTCCTCTGTTCCTCTCTCTGCAGCAAGCTTCATTTCCCCAGAGAAGAGCCGGAAGATGTTGCCAACTCCCATTGGGACCAACAGTGGTACCTCTTTGCTTGGCCCCAGCTTATTGGATGGAAACTCACGGGACTCATTTGTGTCCAGGTCCCTGGCTGATGTTGCAGAGGTAAGTGCACCGATCTTATACCTGAATGTGATCACCTAGCCCCACTCCAGAGGTTGCCAGATCCCTCCTGCAGACTTATGTGTTACTAGGAACTGCTTCCAGGAATGTAGACACATACACACACTCCTGAGAACGGAGAGTGCTGACAAGGCTAGGCTGAGGTTCATCCCTGCATGGCATAGTGACGGACTATATACCAGCTGAGCCCTGAAGACATCCAGACTGAGAAGCACTGGTGTCAGGTGGAGAGCGGGGTCTCTGAAGGTGGCTGGAGCTTAGTTTAGATCTTTGGGTGCCCTTCACCAGCCATGTGATTTTGGGCTACCTGTTTGCTGATTGTGGAGAATATGGCGGTAGTGAGAGGTTCTGTCAGCACCACTCCTGTCCTAACAGCAGGGAATCCTCGAACAGAATCTCCCTTCAGTGTATTCTGGCCAGTCTGGTGTCACTTGGTTGGTTCTGCAGGTTAGGCAGTGGTCTTTCTTTGCCAGCCTTTTGCTTTTCCCATACTCAGGCTGACAATAGTAGGAGTCACATTTTGGCAGAACTTCTGTGTGGAGCAGAACTCCATGTGTGACTCTCCTCTTGACCAGATACAGTGTCCCCCTTCCCTTGCATTTGACCAGGCTGTCTGCTCATAGCTACCCAGATGTCCATTACGTGTTTTGAGTGGCATCTGTGGGCAAGTCAGGCTTGCAGAGTGAGAGGCTTGCTGAAAGAGTGCAGATCAGAGAGGTAATTTAACTGTGTTGCCAGGTACAAGGCAGCAGTGCTTGGACAGAGATGAAGAGGAGAGTAGACGCAGAGGGAGAGTCTTCCATCTGGAATGCCACTGGGAGGACTTATTCTGGTGTACCAGCCTGAGAGCAGCATTTCCCAAACCTAGTTCCTGGGTGTGGAGACAGTACTAGATATTCCTCAAGAAATTTGTAGGCTGATGCTTAAGAGAAACCCTGAATCAAAAAAAGTTCAAAAAGGCTAAGCGTGGTGGCTCACGCGTGTAATCCTAGCACTCTGAGAGGCTGAAGTAGGTAGATTGCTTGAGCTCACAAGTTCGAGACGAGCCTGAGCAAAAGTGAGACTCAATCTGTACTAAAAATAAAAAAACTGAGGCAAGAGGATCGCTTGAGCCTGAGTTGGAATGGTGCCACGGCACTCTACCCAGGGTGACAGCTTGAGACTGTCTCAAAGAAAAAAAAAAGTTCAAAAAATGTTAATCATGGGCAGCGCCTGTGGCTCAAGGAGTAGGGCACTGGCCCCATATGCTGGAGTGCTGGAGGTGGTGGGTTCCAACCCAGCCCCAGCCAAAAACTGCAAAAAAAAAAAAAAAAAAAAATCACGAATCTTGAGATGATGGACTTATGGGAAGTCTTCGGAGAATTCTGAGCCAAGTCATGATATGATTAGAAATTTCATCTCACATAAAGCAATAACACAATAAATTTCCAACCCACAGTGTGTAACATTTCTTCAACCTGTCTGGCCATAGAATCTTCCTTCACAGCACACCTTGGAACATTGATGGTTTGCAAGAAACTGGTCTCTTTCCCTTCCTATGTTTCTGTGGATGTTTATAAATACCCAGTTTCTGTGGAGACAGATACTACACAAATACCATGAGACAATATGCCAGGACCTTGCTGTTAAAACAATGGTCCACAGACCAGCTGCAGAAATTCCTCAGAGTTCAAAATGCAGATTCTCAGGTTTTCTCCAGGCCCCCCAAATTAGAATTTGCACCCAAGATCCTTGGGTGACACATTGCACCACAACCAAAGATGAGCAACACGAACCAAAGATGATTTTGAAGTACTATGTCCTTAGTAAGTAACTTAAACACATCTTTTCCTGCAGAAATGGTAGATAAATGTTTAGTAAAGGATATTACTGAGAACTCTACACTTAAAACAGGGATGTGTTTGTAAGGTAGGCTATCTACATGTACAGTCTGAAGAGTCTGTGGAGGAGACAGTCTGTTGGTGGGATTTGATTAAAGGCAGTGTGGGTGTGCAGTAGGTAGGGAGAAGTAGAGCTGCACTGGCCCTGGGTTGGGGAAGATGGAAGCTGATGATGGAACCTGGGGTAGGGGAATTTCTATCGGCTCTGCTTTCTAAAAATTAGTTTGATGTTTCCCATAATAAAAAGTTTAAAATTTGGTTGATACCAAAGCTCTACTCAGAGTTTCCCAAAGCCTTCTCATTTGTTCATAATGCCATGCAGTTCATTATCTAATATTTATTCAGAGCCTACTATGTGCAAACAAAGGCCCCTGTCTTCAGAACCGTTCCACTCAAGCACAGGAGGCAGAAGATAAATAGTGGAGACAGCAGGTTCCCTGTATGTGTGCACAGGATCAAAACCCTGTGCTAGCGGCGGGCTGCTATAGAACAGCGGGAAGAGCCTAAAGATTAGATTGTGAAAAAAGAAAGTAGAAGCCATGTTTCGAAGACCTGTATTTCAGGTACTTCATCAGTTTGTAAGACATGAGTCTGAAATAGCTAGCAGTTTAGTTCTGGAAAGATCCTTAAATTGTGTGCAGTTACTTGGGCGAGTGGGTCAGGACCCTGTCATGAGACAGGTGGAAGGGAAAAATCCAGTCACAATATTTTCTATAGCAACAAATGAGATGTGGGGATCAGGGGACAGTGAAGTATACCAAATGGGTGATATCAGTCAAAAGACTACATGGCACAGAATATCAGTATTCTGGCCAGGCCTCAGAGATGTGGCCTATCAGTATGTGAAAAAGGGATCTCGAATTGATGTTGAAGGGAAAGTAGACTATGGAGAATACACGGATAAAAATAATGTGAGGCGACAAGCAACAACAATCATAGCTGATAATATTATATTTCTGAGTGACCAGGCAAAAGAGAAGGAATAGAATGGACGATTCAACTTTGGTACAGTCTTATTTCCAAATCATGTATAGTCTTTGTAGTTTCTGAAGAGAAGAATTAAAATATTCTTTTATTAAAAAAAAACAAAAAACCCTGTGCTAAGGTCTTGCTGTCCATGCATCTCTCCTCTCCACTCTGCCTCACTCACTATGTCATGGCCACCATCTGTCTTGTGCTTTTTGAACCATGGAAGCCTATTCCCACCTTGGGGCCTTTGCACTTGTTTCTTTTGAAAGGAACACCCCCCAGCTTGTCCTCCAAATGTACCCCACCTTGCTCAGGCTCCAGTCCTTGGACCCCTCCCCTGGCAAACTCTGTCTCCTCACTGTTTGTTTCCTTAGGCTGTTCCTCAGTCTTTTTATCCCACTGCATACTACACTAATCCTGTGTGTGACTGTCCCCCTACTCTCCTATCAGTCAGTTGTGCCAGGCTGACAGGAGACTCACTATGAGTACTTGTACAAAGCATTTGTATGGATGACAGGTAATTCTAAAATTCTCTAGAGTATGCTGGGCCACCATCTATGGCTTGATTCCAGCCACAGGAGTTGATGGGAGACTTTTTTCTTCTCTATAGGGAGCCACCTTTTGCTGAAGGGCCAGCCGGCCACCAGCTGACTTGGCCCCATCTCTTCTATCCTGCAGGTGGTGGATTCCCAGCTGGTGTGCATGATGAATGAAAACAGCATCGATTACATATCTCGGTTCAATGATCTGGCCCAAGAGCTGTCCATCGCTGAGCCCAGCCGCCGAGAGGTTCTGTTTGATGGTGGTGGAGGCGGCCCCCCTGTCGGCGACCTATCTCAGTGACCACACCTCAGACCAGGTGTATCCTGGAGGCTGCAAAGGAGAACTTGTGGGGCTAGAGGTTTGTGGTAGATGAAACCCTCTTCAAGCTAGAGAGAACAAATTGAGCTCAGAACTCCAGAAGATGGTCTGAAGAGAGGCACCTCTGCACCCCAGAATGTGCCCCATGTGGAACCCCTGGTCATGAGCTGTGTCCCCACAAGCAGAGGGCAGTGATACCCTGAGAGACCAGGAAGAGTTCTTGGGGAGGGCTGACATCAGAAATTGCTGTGGTGCCGGAGCAGCTCCTTGCCAGTCACTGGGCCCTGTGTTAGGATGTGTGTAGCTGTGCCATTTCAGTCCGTACTCTGCCTCAATTGTTGTGTTGGACATTCCGGTGGGTTTTCTTTCTGAAAGAAGGAAGTGTGTGTGCCTTGGTGTAGTTGCTGCATGCTGGGGAGGTGTTGTCTCCCCTTTCTCGGCAGGGAGGCCCCAGGCCACTGCTGCATTCTTTCTGCCAAACCAATGTCACACTTGGATTGCTCCCTCTGAAGGAAGGATGGGGTAGGACTATTGGGTGTGGCCTGGGCTCCTGCCTGTACCCTAAGACTGCAAACACTCAAAGGTCATAGGTCTGTAGCCAGTGCCATCAGTCCATAAACACTCACCCTCTAGTGCTCTCCATCTAGAGGCTGTCCTGACTTCACAGGAAGGGGGACAAGAACCACACCTTATGCAGGTCGTGTGGACTTTATGTATGGTCCTGCTAAGCTGGTTGAAAATGTTTTTCTTATGTTTTTAAGAATTAAGAGATAAGGAAGACGATGACGAATCCCTATTTAGTTGGTTTCCTACCTATGTCCATTTGCAGGTTTCTCCCAGGGATCTGTTGGGGTGGCCCCTAAGCACTAAGGCGACTACAGAAGAGAATTTCTTGATGAGTTCTTGAACTTGTGTGTTATTGTTTGATATCTGGGAAAAATCTGCCTTTTCAGGGAAAGTTTTCTCTCCTTCAGAGCCTTCTCTTCCTTCCAGTGTCATTGGTGTAGGCCTGATGTACATACTTAATCCCTCACGCATGCCTTTGCCCCAAGGCCTCCTGTTTCTCTTCTTTCTGTTCAGGGCACCTAGGCAAGGATTTAGATGTCCAGATGTAGTCAGAGCTCACCAAACCCCCTTTTGGTGGTCTCCCTCTTTGAGCCCCTCCAGGTAATCAGTATTATAACTGCAGATGGCCCAACGTCCACTCTTTTGCCAGAATGGAACTAACAAGGGCTCCTTTGCCTTCTCAGCCTCAGGAGTTCTAAGCACATAAGTCACCGTCCAGCCATATCCTTTGTGGCCAGGAGCCACCTTTGTGGTGTTGGGCAGGTGATGCCTGCACCCCTATCTCACCTCCTGCTTAACCCCCACCCAGCAGCTGGGACTGATCCTCTCCACATTCATGAGGCAAGCAGCAGTCCTCAAGGCTGCCCTAGCCCTCTCCACAGCTTCTCTCCCTGTCTACAAAGAAGGAAGCCCACTGAAAAGGCAGAAGAAAGGCCTCGGCATGGACAAGCAGGTGGATGCCTTTGATTCTGCAGTCCTACAGCTGCAGCTGCTGCTGCTGTAGACCCCAGGCGGTGATACACTGCAGGACAGCAGGCTTCCAGGCAAGAGCTTCCTTTTTTCTTCCCACAAGTTTTTCTTGGTCCTCTTGCCTCTGAGGTGGTTTCCCTCCTTCAGTCCTTGACACAGAATCTTAGGAAAAAGTCCCAAAGCTCTGGAGGGATTAAAAAAGGAACATGGTGCCACTTTATTAAGAGCAATAGACAGCAGTGTTTGAACCAGAGTATCTTTAAACTAGCTTATATTTAATGCTTAATATGTCAGTCTTCTGAAATTAGCATCTAATTGAGCTGAAGATCAGTAGCTCTCCCTTGCTGGGCATCTGACTTTGCCAGGTCTACAGTAGGTTAGGACACCAAGCTGATTTTAGGCTACTACTAGCTTTCTCACATTCTCATAGTCTAGGGCCAGAGATGCCAAGTAACAATATCACATTGATGCTGGAAGCAGTATCCAGTGGCAGTGCATTATGTGCCAGGGATGTAGGGGTGGCCTGTCAGAGGACGCCCTGAGGCAGTGTAGTATGTCATTTGGCTCCTTTTGCCCAGTGATATCTAATGGAGAAAACTTTGGAGGTTGGTATCTGCTTTTGTAGGCTCATTATAACAGTAGCCCCCATTTTGTGCTCTGGCTTAGACTCTCTCTGGGAGCAGCTGACTGTAGCTATTGTCATCCAGTGGGTAGGTAGTTTAGGGAAGAGAGAGGACTGACTCATCTCTCCTGGATTAAAGCTGACAGGATTCCAGAGAATTCTGCTTCTTTTCTAGCTGCCAGATGGGTGTATACATTTGCTTGCCATAAGAAGGGGAAATTTACAAATGAAAAACAATGGATGCATTTTCTCCCAGCCTAAATGAATATTTTAGTACAAACAAAGGCAATGTTAAAGGTGGGAATCTTCAAAAACTCCAGCAGAAAGGCTGTCTACTTTCTGCATCTTCCTGTGCTTTTCCAAGGGAAGTTATGAGTCTCATTAGGAACATGTGGCCTCCTTTGTGCATTTGAACATGTTGTGGATTCAGATGAGATCAGTTTCTTAGAAAAAATCTTTCCCTAATCCCTCTAATCTTGTCTGAGGTCTTTCTGCTGATTCATCTTTTCTAAAGATTGAGACTGAGTATCTTTAGTGTCAAGGAAGTTAGTGTTTTGGCTTTGATTGTTGATTGTGAATGTACAGTAAAGGATTCCATCCTTTAGAAGATGGGGAGGCAAGTTGAACTTCATACTTTCATGACATTTTTTCATCTTTCTGTATCATAGGTGTAGAGTACTTGCTCAGGGAGTGGGAATCTGTGGGGTCATTTCCTCATTTGATCTGCTTGTTTTCCCACACATCTCCAGTTTCGTAGCATCAGAATTCCATTCTTTATTATTCTGTATGGTGCCTCATTTCTGGTGGATGTCCTTTTCAGTTTAATAGTGTCTTTAACTAGATTACACCATTGAATCCAAACTTGGTCTGCAAATAAAGTTGTGAGATACAAAACACTGGGAGCAAGGGAAGAAGACAATTTTGTTTTCCCTTTAAGCATTGAGACTTAGCAGATGCATTGGTGAGGAAATATGGCACTTTGTCTTAAGAAAAAAAGAAAAGATGAATTTAAAAAAAATACAACAAACCAGCTGTCAAAGTTCTCCTAATGTCACAATACTTTAAGTCATGTCTTGGAAGCACTACAGCAACCGATGCCCTTTGTTCTCTAAAAGGATAACTGGCTCTAGGTATGGTCCGGACAGCAGAAATTATTGCTGTTTCCTTTAATAATTGTTAAGCCATATCATCTAAGGTTTTCGGCTTGTTTGAGATGTGAATTTGTTTTATAGATTATAAATATAGTGTATGTATAAAGCAGAATGCCTGTCTTTCCTGATTATTTTTTGTACCATATTGTAAATTATATTATTTATTCTTTACCAATTTGGGAATAAAAGGTGTTTTGGTTATTTAATATAATAAACAAGAGCTGTTAAACTTCTGTTTAAATTTCCAGTTCAACTTGTAAATGTTTTTATTGTGCATAAAATACACTAATACTTGATCTAACGATGGTCGTTCCATAGTCTTTTGTGCCTATTCTTAACCGGCTTTGTGCCCTCTAGGGGCCCGGGCTGGCGGGCCAGTCTAGGACCCGCAGAGAGCGAGCAGTCTAAGCCAGCGCCCTCAAGTATCCCTACTTCCGCCCAGGGTCCGCCCTCGGCCAGCTGCCTAATGTTAAGCCAACTAGCTGTGAGTGACGTCTGCTTCCACCAATCGGCTTCCAAGCTGCCTACTGATTGGGGGGCGGCAACAGTAAGCGGGGTTCGCGCCGCGAGTGGCTGCGGAAGCATGATTGGCGTCGCTGTGTCCAATGGGCGTGAGAGAACCGCCTAGGGTACCTGCGCGAGTCTGGGCGGGAACTGCGGCGCGGCGGGCCGAGTAAGGCACCGTGTAGCGGTCGACATGTTCCAGGGCCCGGAGAGCGAGAGTGTCCGTGCGGGCTCCAGGTGAGGAGGGGGGGTGCGGGCGCGGAGTGGGCGAGAGCGCGGCCACGTGGCGGGGGTGGCGGGCAGGGCGACGTGACAGAAGCCCTCAGGCCCGCACGGTCTCCGCCCTGACCCCCAGAGTGCCAGCCGCTCGGCCACCGGGGCCGTTGGAGTGTTTGCTGAGACCCAGATGTAAAGTGCTCTTTTTTACAGCCCTCGCCGAACTCTGACTCTCAGGGCGAGGGCGCACGGCGGGGGTGGGGTGGGGGGCGGCGCCTGGGTTCTGGGGAACAAAGCTACTGGGAGTTGGCAAGTGGTGCGGCCTGTGTCTGTGGCTGTGTGTACGTGTGCCTCTGTGAACCTGGGCCTGTGCGTGTGTGTGCGCGTGTGCATCTGTATACGTGTGGCTGTGTGTGCCTCTGTATGTGTGGATGTGCTTGTATATATGGTCTCCGTGTATGTGTGTGCCCTTGTGTTTACACGTGTGCCTGCACCCGTGGATGCCCGTGTGTGCGTGCACCTTTGCCTGTGTGCACGTGTGCCTGTACCCCTATGTGTTCGTGTGTATACATGTGACTGTGTATATGTGTGCCATCTGTGCCTTTATGAGTGTGCAAAGGCACAGAGTGCGCGCCTGTGCCTGTGTGTAGCTTTGTCTATGTATGTCTGTGCTCATGTGTGCCTATTTGCATGTGGGTTTGCTTCTGCTAATTTGCGCAAGTCCACTTTCAGTTGGAAAAGTACTAGGCTGTCCTGAGAGAAGATGACAACCAGCAGTGTTCAAGCAAATAGTTATCTCTTTCAGTCTTCACCACAACCTGGGGAGATAGATGGTGTTCTCCCTGCTTTGTTATTGGAGGAAAACAGATGGAAAGGCAAATCTGGCGTAGGTCTAACACCCAGGAAGACACAGCACACTTTTTTTTAAACTCTGAAGCTCTTATGGGTACTGAGTTGCATAAATTAGGGTCAGTGGAACTGACAAGGTCTTTCATGCCACTTGAGCAGCCAGCTTGCATTGGAAAGTTTTGGGTCTACAGATGGCATAAGATTTTTCTGTTATGGTGAGCCATTTCCATGGCTTATCCTCACTGTGAAAGTGAAAGAGAATGTGTGTGTGAGACAGACTATCAAGACAAATACTAAAGAAAAGGGTTGTTCCAACTTAAGAAAACTTTAAAAAAAAACAACTTTGAATTTGAGAGAGTTAGGTCAATATTCAGTAATACTCCTAACCAAATAATTAGCCATTAACCCATGAAACAGTAACTTAATCATTCATATGTAGGTCGGTACTGATGTGGGACCAGAAGTTAATTCTGGAGTGCTCAGAATGCATCAAAGTTCCGCACCAGTTGAGCAGGGAGCTGTGTTCCTGGAGCTCAGTTGCATCCATTGTGTACCTTTTGTTTTTATACTGCCTGGGCTCAAGTGATCCTCTTGCCTAAGCCTCCTCAGTAGCTGGGACTACACACACACCATTAAGTGTTAGTTTATAAACACCATGAGGAACACGTATGTTTTTCTGACTTCTTGAGTTCTGGAAGTTAGCTGCATCACACTTTCCTTGGGGGATTCATTCTCCATATTTGTCTTGGCTAACTGCAGCAACTCTAATATGCTTGGGCCCCCACAGCCCTCTCTTTGGAAAAAAGGGAATTTAGTTTTTGAACAGGAGGTTGTGAAAAGGAGAAAAATCTTCCTTTTAGGATGTACAGGTAGGTAAACCAATTATTTTTTTGTTTCTTGTTTTTTGTTTTTTTTTCCCCCAGAGATAGGGTCTTGCTATTGTTCCCCAGGCTGGTCTTGGACTACTGGCCTCAAGTAATTCTCTTCCCTCAGTCTCCCAAAGTACTAAGATTATAAGCTTGAGCTACTGCACCTTGGTAAACCAGTCTTAAGTGAATGATTAAAAATAATTGGAAGCTTCTGCTTGGGATCATTGGAAGCTGTGCATTTGCTAAATATCTTTGATGAGTAGCTAGGCTGATGCCTTGTAAGATTTACACTTTATTTTGCTGTAAAAGGAATCAAGCAGTAGTTGTAAGATTACCCAGGTAGTTTTCCCCCTCTTCAGACTATCTTTCCTTTATTTCTGAGAGACTATCTTGTGTTAAAGGGATTTTGAACTGTATAAACATTATGCTTTGGCCGCCATTAACGTAAGATCTCCCTTTAAGCTGTAAAATTTCTATTTATAAAGAATTTAATCTGGGCAGTGCCTGTGGCTCAGTGTGTAGGGCACCAGTCCCATATACCGAGGGTGTCAGATTAGAACCCAGCCCTGGCCAAACTGCAACAAAAAAAATAGCTGGGTGTTGTGGCAGGCACCTATAGTCCCAGCTACTTGGGAGAGTGAGGCAAGAATATCACCTAAGCCCAGGAGTGGAGGTTGCTGTGAGCTGTGACACCACAGCACTCTACCAAGAACGATAAAATGAGACTCTATCTCTAAAAAAAGAAAAAAGAATTTAATCTGTGTCTATTTCTCTCTGCTTAGCCAGTCTCCAGAATAATTTCTGAAATGCAGGGGGAAGCTGTGGATGGGTTAGGAGCACTGAGACCCTGGAAGTGAAAGTTGCATTAGTTTCTCTGCCTCTCTAGTGCTGCAGTCCACTTGAGCTGTGTGTGTGTTGGGGGGCGCTTTTCTTATCACAGGCCCCTTAGTTTTTCTCGTATATTTTCAATATCTTTATTAAAGTATATGGAAGGGAGACAATAAAAGGATAAAAGTTAGGAAGCACCATGTTGTGAAGTTGTCCCCAAATGTCTTGAGCTTGCTAGCATTTCCCTCCTCCCTATAATTGGTATCATAGTGGTGACTGTGCATGTGGTCTACAGAAGGTCACACTGTGCCTTTGTTGTGGGCTGTGGTTTTGTTGAAAGGTCTATTGAACTCTCAGCCCTGTTTCTCTGAGTCCCATTTGCAGTGTGATGGCTGCAGGGTGTGAAACCTGTAGGCCAGCCCCATTCATTGCCTTTGTGATGGAGGTGGCCCCTGCCTCTTTCCAAGTGGCTAGGCCTTTATGCATCATAATCCCTGTTATACATTCCTTGACATTAATTTTTTTTTTCTTTGCTTGTTCTCAAAATTCAGAGAAGTACACAGAACAATACTGAATACTATATTTCCAACCACTCCAAGTTAGTATTTGGTCATTCCACTTACCTCCTATGCCCCCTTGGAACCCTTTCCACATGGAGACCACAGACTCAATTTGGGCCTCACCTCTTCCAAACTTTAGTGTACAATAGCATATCACACAGAATACTGAAACCACCTAGGCACAATTGTAGATTTCCCGTTTAACTTGAAGCTCCTCCAGGGTGAGGACAATCTATAGAGCCTGTGCAGGGTTTCCCAGAACAGGTGCTCAGGAAATGCCCAAGTTGGAGTGGAGCAAGAGTGAGAGGAGATTTGGGAGACTGAGAGGGTCAGGAAAGAGTCCTACGGAGCTAGAATCAGGAGGCAAGTGTGATCTGACAAGTGGTAGGACCCTTGAGGGTGAGAGGAGAGCCGTGTCTCGAATAAATCAGTAAAGTAAGAATTTTAACTCATGTTGGCATAAGACTTGATGTTAAAATTTAGTTTGGGCTGGCACCCGTAGCACAGTGGTTATGGTGCTGGCCACATGCACTGAGGGTGGCAGGTTTGAACCAAGCCTGGGCCAGCTAAACAACAATGACAACTGCAACAACAACAACAAAATATAGCTGAGTGTTATGGCAGGTGCCTGTAGTCCCAGCTACTTGGGAGGCTGACACAAGAGAATCACTTAAGCCTAGGAGTTTGAGGTTGCTATGAGCTGTGATGCCACCATACTCTACCGAGGATGACATAGTGAGACTCTGTCTCAAAATAATAATAATAATAATAAGCACTTAAGTACCTGCTTAGCACTTTTTTTTGTCTTTGCTTCAAGAATTGCAAGGAGGCTCGGTGCCTATAGCTCAACCGGCTAAGGCGCCAGCCACGTACACCTAAGGTGGCGGGTTCAAATCC
>NW_003852439.1:7876241-7882076 GCF_000181295.1 Otolemur garnettii
AAAAAAAAAAAAAAAATACTTTTTCTCAGCTGAGCCTAGTGGCTCATGCTTGTAATCCTAGTGCTTTGGGAGATTGAGGTAAAAGGACTACTTGAGGCAAGGAGTTTGAAACCAGACTGAAAAACATAGCTAAACCTCATCTCTATAAAAAAATATTTTAATCAGCTGAATCTTGGCAGGTGCCTGTAGTCCAGCTACTCTGGAGGCTAAGGTAGAAGGATTGCTTGAGCCCAGGAATCTGAGGTTGCACAGATTGCACCACTGCTGTCTATGCTGAGCCAACAGTAAGACCCTGTCTCTGAAACAATAAAATATTTGTTCTCAAACTGAACTGACTTTTTCTCCTTCATCATATCCTTCAGGAAGTGCTAACTGCTGAGCAGACAGGTTTGTACCAATTCAGAGGCCTGCCAGTGCACCCTTGGCTGGCTTGGCTTCTGTGCTAGTGAGCAGTCAGCAGAGGGTCTCTGTGTAGATCCTCTGTAAAGCAAAGGAGTTCTTTACTTTTCTGCTGTCCTACTTCATAAGAGACCTGAGAACTGCATTTATGTGAAATCACAAGGAGTAGTCAGTCTCTTTCATGGATGTTTTGAGGAGACAAACATTTTAAATGTACTATTCCTTTTGTTAAACCTTAAACACTCCATGTTTGCATAGCCTTCCATCGAGGCCTAACCTGAAATCATAGCTTTTATGCAGTGTTGAGCCTTGTAACATGAAATACAGTCAGTCATTCTTAGGGAGGGGGATGGTTCCACAACCCACTGCAAACACCAAAACCCACAGATAGTCGTATCCTTGATATAAAGTGGCCTTGTATTTGCATATAATCTACACAGAAAAAAGTCTGTATATGTTCAGTACAGACAACAAACCTTTTTTTCTTTTTTTCTATTTTCTATCTGAAGTTGATAGAACCTATAGATGTGGAAGCCACAGGTATGAAGAGCTGACTGTATTTCTAAATGTCTGGGACTGCAGATAGTCCCATTACTTAGGACTAGTGAAAACATAGGCCATTCCCATTTTAAAACTCAATATCAGTAGGGCTCTTTCTTTGAAGTACATGTTAAAAATCTTCCCAGGTTTTCTCAGCCAGGCACAGTGGCTCACACTTAGCACTCTGGGAGGCTGAGGCAGGTGGATTGCTTGCGCTCGGGAGTTTGAGACCACCGTGAACAGAGCAAGAGCCTGTCTCTACTAAAAATAGGAAAAGTAACTGGGCATTGTGGTGGGTACCTATAGTTCTAGCTACCCAGTAGGCTGAGGCAAGAGGATCTCTTGAGCCCAAGAGTTTGAGGTTGCTGTGAGCTATGATACTACAGCATTCTACTCCAAAAAAATAATAATAATCTTATCAGGTTTTTGGAAAAAAATGTTTCATTGTTCTGATAATATATGCTCTGCAGTTGAGCTTTGTGGCAATTCCTTAGTTCTTCAGTTTTTGCAACAAATGTGACTAAAGGTCCTGATATACTTCTGAAATATCTGCTTCTAAATAGTGCATGACACTGTGTCCCAAAGGCCAGAACTTCAGTATATTGCTGCTCGTGACTGAGCAGTGGGAACACAACTTTCTTCACAGAACGTAGTGTAGTATTTGATACTTTTAGAATGCCAGTGCATTTTAGGGGTGACGGTCATTCCACATGTGTTGATCTGAAATGAACAGTGGTGCTGTTAATGGTGTTCTTTGATCTTGATACCCAGCATTTGTCTAGTCCAGTGTTTTTCAACCTTTTTTATCTCATATCACACTTGAACCTGTAGGTAAACTTCTGTAGCACACTTAAATTATGTTGATCCAAAAAAAATTTTTTTAATAATAATATACTTTACTGTGCTTTGAACTTCTTTTGAAAATAATTAAAGCTCCTCTTAGAGCACACCAGTATGCCATGGTACACTGGTTGAAAATCACTGGTCTAGTCATAACCAGACTTCAGGACTTCAGGTGATTATCCTCACATAGATCCCAGGACTCACCTGGATTAATAGTGGTGGTGCTTCCCATGATCTAGGCCAATACTATATAGGAATATGAACAATGGTTAAGAGTTGGCAATTAATTTTAATAGGTTTAATCAACCTAATATGTGCAAAATATTTCAACATTGTGATGCGTAAAAAGACATATCTATTCCATACCAGCCACATCTGAGCTCTCAGTGACCAGTGGCTCCCATGGTGGAGTGCACGAGTCCAGCCCTATGGGCCAGGTTTGCAGTGGGGGTAAATGGTGGATGCCCCTTGTTCTGGAGATGTTTAAGGGAGTGTTAGGGCATAGTCTGAGCTCTAGATCCAAATTGCCTGCGGGTAAATCTTGGTTCTGATATTTCCTATCTGGCTTTTGGCAAATTACTTGATTTCTTTTTATCTCAGATTCATCATCTGTGAATAGTCCCTGCCTTATAGGGTTATTGTGGGATTAAGTGAATGTAATACACTTGCAAAGTGCTTAGGATAGCATCGAGCATATAGTGAACACTTAACAAATGTAAACTATAGTATTAAACACTGTTGAATGTGTTTATAGTATTAAACACCACTGTATAGTAATTAAAATTCGTATAAACTATACTGAATGTAGCTCAGTTTCCCTTAGTTTTAGGGAAACTTTTAATTTTTCTTGTGAGCAGTCATAGGAGTAATTTCAAAATACACAAATTTCTAGAGTTTTTTGGCATAACGAAGATACATAAAACTTTAAGGAAATCTATGAGCACTAAGTCATACCAATATTAAATAATTGTATGTGATTTCTTCAAGGATGTTAGGAAAATACTCTGCCTTGTCCAGCTATATGGTAGCCTCTGCATGGTGACAAACTTCGAGGTCATCCCTCAGTAACTTGTGTTTGCTCTGTGCTTGTAGGACCATGAAGCCCCCAGGGGGAGAATCAAGCAATCTTTTTGGAAGTCCAGAAGAAGCTGTTCCTTCAACCAGGCCTAATAGGATGGCATCTAATATTTTTGGACCAACTGAAGAACCTCAGAACATACCCAAGAGGACAAACCCCCCAGGTATGGGTCTTCCTAAGTCCTTAATCCTTTGGCCTCTACCTGTTTTATGTTCTTTTGGAGATGTTGTCTATTTCTTTATATATACTGATCCTTTCAAATATTTTCTGGTATAGGTTATCACTTGTCATCAGAGTTCTTCCAAAATGAAAGGAAGTTCTCATGATTTTTACTTTTCTCTCCTGAAGGTAACTCAAGCATTCTTGAATTCTCCATCTATTCAACAGACATTGGTTGAGTACAGGCACTGAGGATACGAAGGGGAGGGTGGGATTCTGGTTCCTACCAGGGAGGCTCTTCCAGGTGTCCCATGGGCCCCTTAAGATTCCCAAAATTGCATGCAAATTATTGCACATTTAAAAACCATTTTCCTTAGGGAGGGAAAATATTTTTAATCAGATTATCAGTGGGATTAAAACTCTAGAAAGGGAGGATTAAGCTAGCACATATCTATATATTAATAGTTCTTCAGTATTTACCCCACCTTCTAGTGATTCCAGTGGGAGAGACCCTTTGAAAAAGGTTTGTCTTGACTGCTAAGACCAGGCATCTTCAAACTACAGCCCACGGGCCACATGCGGCCAGCCTAGGACATTTATCCAGCCCGCTGGGTGTTTTTGCTGCCACTGCCTGTCCTGCTTAGTAGCTGACTCGTTCCAGAGCCCACAGTTCAGCCCTCCAACGATCTAAGGGGCAGTGAACTGGCCCCCTATTTAAAAAGTTTGAGGACCCCTGGCTAAGACTGTGCAGTCAACTCCATATGGTGACTGATAACTGAGTAGCTCTCCCCTGTCTGTATCCATTGGGGCAGTGGTTCTCAACCTTCCTAATGCCACAGCCCTTTAATACAGTTCCTGTGGGTTGCGACCCATAGGTTGAGAACTGCTGCATTAGTGGAATGCATGATTTATTCCATCCTTACAACATTTGGGAGGCCATGCCCAAGAGACAGTATGTCAGACAGTGTGTTAAGCAGAACCAGAATTAGAGCTACTCACTGCCCCACCCCAGTTTTGGGGACAAAAATCTCTTCACCAAACGTACAGGAAAAAAGCAGTAGATTCAGAAGCTAGGTTTTTGTTTGGTTGGATATTTTCATGGATATAGCAAGTGGTTTCCTCTTTATGATTTTTAGGGCCAGGGATAGTCAGCCGTGCACATCCTTTGCATCAGTGGTAGCAGAACAGTATTGTATGCAAGATAGAATCAAATCCAAGGCAATTCCAGGTGTACTAGTTCATTCGAGCCTAGCTCGGGAGAGTGGGAGAGTGGAGCTGAGATGGTAGTACGCGAGGGCCATGAGTTTAATGATGCCCACTTCCATTTAGCATAACGCTTTGTGGGAAGTAGTTGCTTGGTATTTGTAAGAGATGATTTATTGGTGTCTTTCGATAGCCATCTTTTTGCTTAATATGGGATGGGCATTTATGTTTTACATCCAGGCCTTAGTTATCCACTTATAAGAAGTAATGTCTTAGATGCACATTTTTACTGTGGCTCATCAAGTCACGTAGAGTTGGCAGCAAAGATGGTACATGTCTCTAATTCACTGGGCTATCCAGTTTTCCCTGGCAGTTCCAGCCAGAGTGAGGTCAGAAGGACTAATAAATAATTATTTTCCAGGTTACAGATTTCCCTGGAATAGGGCATGTTATTAAATTCAGAACTCTATGTGATTTAAACATTTAGCTGTTTGCTTTTAATCTATTAAAGAACTATTCATGGGTTTAAGGAAGAAGATGCTTTAACAGAATAGCATGAAATGTTCGGGGTTAAGGAATTTTTACAGGGAAAATGCGCTATTTTATACCATACTCCCTTTAGAGGCCAGGCCAGGTCAGATCAGTTCTAGACATGAAGGCTGTAGCAGGCCCCAGGTGAAGGGTTGGGTTTGATGTGGGTCTTTTAGAGAGTTAAAGTTTTACCGTCCTCTCCTGTTGGCCTAGAACTCAGGGCTGGCACTAGGGTGTTCCTGTGAGATGTGACAACTGTGTTGGATACAATCAGACAGGTGTTCCGAATGCTTAGTGTTCTGTGATTGCTTCTGCAGGGGGGAAAGGAAGTGGGATCTTTGAGGAATCGACTCCTGTGCAGACTCGACAACATCTGAACCCCCCTGGTGGGAAGACCAGTGACATTTTTGGTTCCCCAATCACTGCCTCTTCACGCTTGGCACACCCAAACAAACCCAAGGTATGAACCACATTTAGATAGCAGACATGGAAGAAAAACAGGTAGGCCAAGTCCTCTTTAAAAAAAGGCTCTATGCCAGGTATGACACGTTGGTAGGAAGGGACAAGGTGGATGACGTTGCTTTTCTTGGGTCCAGTAATTAGTCACTGAGTTTGGAACCTCTCCTGAGTCATACAAGAAACAATCCAGCCTTGAACAATCCAGCTCAGACAGTGTGTCAAGCAGAAGCAGAGTTGGAGCTATTCCCTGCCCCACCCCAGTTTGGGGGACAAAAATCTCTTCCCCAAACGTACAGGAAGAAAGCAGTAGATTCAGAAGCTAGGTTTTTGTTTGGTTGGTTAGTTTCATGGATATGGCAAGTGGTTTCCACTGCATGATTTTTAGGGCTAGGGAAGGTCAGTCGTGCACATCTTTGCATCAGTGATAGCAGAACAGTAGGTTACATGCAAGATAGAATCAAATCTTGGCTCGGCGCCTGTGGCTCAAGCGCTAAGGCGCCAGCCACATACACCTAAGGTAGCGGGTTCAAATCCCCAGCCGGGGCCCACCAAACAACAATGATGGCTGCAACCAAAAAATGGCCAGGTGTTGTGGCAGGCGCCTGTAGTCCCAGCTACTTGGG